>NW_012154951.1:5606030-5771333 GCF_000956105.1 Propithecus coquereli | reverse complement strand
TAAAATAAATTTTATAAAATCTCCACTAAACATTTTTACAGCCACTGCATAATTTAAACTCTCAAGACCTCTACTTCTACATAGTTTCCTAACCGGTGTCCTTATCTCTATTATCTCCTCACTTCCATCTACCCAGAATTAGCTTTTTCAAACACACCAGAGGTCATGTCACTCCCACCTTCAAAAACCAGCGACTTTCACCTTCTAATGACAAGATAATAGATTTGGAACTCCAAGAGTTTATGAACAAAACACTCTGGAAGTTCAAAATGTCTTTTGTTTTACCATAAAAATTAAAGTAAATTTAACATTCTCCATAACATGTGTGTTTAGTATTTTTAAAATGTTTTAAATTACCACTGATAAAATACTTAATGTTTCCCAAATAATCTAATAAAATGGATATACTGAGAAAATGTCTCCTACTTTTCCTGTGGCTTCCCATACTCCCCAGTACATGGCTGAGTACCCCAGTTTTAGATGTGTTTTATACACAGTGAATGCACTAGGGAATAATAAAACACTTGATAATTTGGTCCCAATCTTCTTTCTCTTTGCATTTCCCCCCCTACTCTGCATATACCCCATGCTTAACTCTAAAGAAAATTATTAATTCACTCTTTGTTCTTGCTTATTCTCCTCCTAGAAAGCCCTTTCACTCATCTTCACAAGAAGTCCTATCTACTCATCAAGGTCCAGCTCAAATCCCACCCTCCCCCCAAGTTAATTCTTTCTGAAAACCTTTTCCTTTCCCCAATATTTTGCAGTCCATAATGATGTTTATCATAGTCTGTCTCATATTATGTTTAGTTATTTGTACAATGATGCATACAACATACCAGTTAAGAATCGAAGCTCTGGAATCAGAGAAACCCAAGTCAACATCTAACTCTGCTACTTACTAGGTGTGACCTTGGGCAAGTTATATAAAAATATCACCTGCATCAGTTTCCTCATCTATCATATAAAGAGCAGTTATTTAATAGAGTTAAGTCTCAGAATCAAAAAGTGGTGATGTATAAAAAGCACTTAGCACAACACTGACACACAGTAATAGTTTACTAAATGTATCCATTATTACCTAACCCAAACTAGTCTAAGTTCCCAGTGAGGCAGATCCCATGTCTTACTCTTGCCTGTATTCCTTCCCATTCCTAGTATGTGGTCTTCTGCATGTGCTTAGTAATTGTTTAGTTGATGAAACCTGATTAATACATAAGTAATCTCCTAGGTAGAGCCTAACAAGGTAAGGTCCAAACTTCAGCAAATATCAAAAATGGCTTGCTAATCATATTAGTGTAACCAGTTTATATTTTAACTATACCATATACATCTACAGATCTCCAAGCACCATTGTGAAAGTGTTCACAACACATATCAATGATTAGGCCAATATCCAAGATGTCTGATATAATTACTCAAAAGTCTAAATTAATCTAAAAATATTAACATGTATCCATCCACAAAGCAAGCCTTTAACAAATTAAAGAATTTCTGTGTCATCGTTTTGTATAAAATTAAGCTAAATCTTAAATGCACTTTTCCAACTGGCCCTCTGAGTTGTTCCTGTGCCATGAGATTTCCAAGACAGACCAATCAGTTCTGCCATGGTATTCTTAAGAATACCAAAGGATGCAGTGTTCCCAGACCAGTAAGAATACTACTAGTTCTTAAATTAAGAATTACTACTTAATTCTGAAAGTAGATTCTTTAATCCTGTAGTTAGCAACAATACAACTACAACAATGGTCAAAGACTGGTGAAGAAAAGGACAAGTAATGATAACTACGAAGAAGGAAAAAGAGGATACAACAGATGACCATCAAAAGATGACTTCAGGAAATTATTAGCTAAATTCAAAAAGCAACATCATAAGAGGGACAAGTTTCTAATATTATGTGAACTACATTATGAGTCTAACTACTGTCACAATGTAAACATTAATGTGTAAATTCTTCATAAAAATATTACTTGAAGCAACACATATTCCACACTCAAGCCAACTAGGAATAAAAAAATATAAGGTGATAACATTACTGGATAAATGTTAGGAATGCAATGTGAGATACTTAAAAGTTCAATTTAAGATTTTTCCAATGATAATCATGCTAACTTGAGATTATTTATTAAAGTCTGACAACACAGATGTGTTTAACACTACTGGTTAAAGTGGACTATCTAAATGGTATTATGCTTTCAACTAAGAGTATTTCAAATTTTCATTGAAATTTTAATACTTCTAAAAGATATGTTTTAAAATACGTATTTTATATTTCTAAAAACATGCCAAATTAGTGACATGGTATTACAGTTAACATAAAGCCTTTATATAGGCACTAAAGAATGTTACTTGAATTCATTTTGTTAAAATGATAAAAGCAAATACTTTCAAAGTTAAAAATTTTGTTTTTAAAAATCCTGAAACAGGCTAGGCAAGGTGGCTCATGCCTGTAATCCTAGCACTTTGGGAAGCCAAGGTTGGAAGATCGCTTGAGGCCAGGAGTTCAAGACCAGCCTGAGCAAAACCAAGACCCCATCTCTACAAAAAATAAAAATTAGCCAAATGTGGTGCCATGTACCTGTAGTCCCAGCTACTCAGGAGGCTGAGGCAGGAGGATTGCTTGAGATCAGGAGTTTGAGGTTGAAGTGAGCTATGATGATGCCACTGTACTCCACCCCAGGTGACAGAGCAAGACCTTGTCTCCAAAAAAAAAAAAAAAAAATCCTGAAACAATTAACTACATATAGGAAAAAACTTTTTAATGTTTCAATTATTCTGCATATTTTCAGGGACCCAATCACTCCCCACTGGGATCAATTCATTAATTCTGAATATGTTAGGCAAAAAAGAAAAAAAAGTAATTTTTTAAATTATTAAAGTACAACTTTACAGTAAGCAAGCTCTCAGTCACCAATCCCTAACTTGCTTTAAATTTCAATTACTTTCAAAGTAAGACGACTAAATATATTCGAACTACATATGTAATTTTAAACCCTTATGTTACTAACCTTACTATATAACATCAAAAATATTGGTTCTACCTTATCAAAAACATTTGCACACTGAATTCTTAAAAGAGCATATAAAAAAAGAAAACAAAATATAAACCTGTATTCATTAGACAATTGGTCTATTTTGATGATTTTTCATAGCCTCTCTATAAGAACATTTTACTTGCTCAAAACTCAGCACAGGATAGATAATTTAAAGGTAATTTATTCTTAAAATACACTAAATCCCTAAAGTAAAACCGTTAAGAGGCAAACTTCAGTGGAAAGGAATGTTTTTTAGATTTCATTAGTAAAAGGCAAACTCTTACGAAGTTTCTAAAGGTCAGTATTAAAAATACCAATCTGAAGAGGAAAAGAGAAAAGTGATCTGGGCTGTCATTTTACAGAGCTATTAAGAACACTCACAGCAAAATCACAACTTTAACCAAGAGCCAGAGAGAACAATTCTTCTCTCAGGATTCTTTCAAAAATTTTCAATTAATTCTCTTATTATTGATGCTCTACCCATTAACACTGCCTAGAATATGACACTGCAGCATTTTGTAAGTTCAGTCCATGGATCTATTTCCTAAAGTGTACAATAACACTAATAAATTATGTTCTAGGCTTAGTACAACATTTACAAATGACACCATAAAAGAAAGCACTGTTCATACAATCTTAAGAATAGAAAGGAGCCCTACAAAGACCATATAGTTCAAAGAAATTTTCAATATGTTCTAACTTCATCATGGATTTTCAATTTACCTTTTCCAAGATATCAATGCTATCGACTATATTTATATAAACTTATTAAAATGACTGCAATTTAACTTGCACCTCGTATAGTTTTATGATCTTAAACTTTCAACAGAAGTGTTTAACTTGGTGAAAATTAATATTCTAACAAAAGAAGCAAAAAGAACACAGAAATAATTTCAGGGCTAACATTATTTTAGTAAATTTATTTTAAAGCCCTACAACACAAACTCATCTTATGTGATATATCAGACTTTTTCCCAGTAAGAATCACCTTTTTTTTCCCATAATGTCATAAATAACTACAGAGAACTTTAAGTTTTAAAAGGAAGAATTACAAACTACTCATTAAAATTCCATTGTAAGTATTTTTCTTGATATGATCTACATAACATAAAATATACTTGTGAGTGGTCAATAAACACTACATTTTCTGAATTGCTTGCCTTTTTACCGATTACATTTTGATAAAGCATTAGCCAATTATTTATTCTGCTCCAGAAACCAAGAATCACACTGCTACAGCTTCTAGAAGCCCAAATATTTCTGCTCCTTCCTTTCCTGCATGAGGCATTAAATCTTCAAATTAGTCTTATCTAGCTACTTTCCTGATAATCACTATTGTTCACATTATTATTTACCACATTTTTAGTTGGAGAATAAAGACTATTCAAGCATAAAACTATCTAACCTATTCTCTCACACAAACTATACTAAGCTCCTAATACGGAATATTTTATAATCATTTTATCCAAATTACCCAGTGATAGGTATGATGTTTCCAGTTCCATTCAACAGGGCTGGATATGTTTCAGGGTAAAGTTAAATATGCTTATCATTATGTTCTATACCGTACAACTTCAAAAGTGCTTGACAAAGATTACCAACATCCTTCTTCCCTCTAGAATAGTAAATATCCTGTCGTAGAACACAGAGAATACTGCTTTGCGCTAAAGAATATAGCAGGAGTGTGCACTTCTCAAAGCAGCTGTTAGTAACTTCCAGACGCCTGTTGGACTGTCACTTGGGTTAAATTAATCATGGGTCGTCTTATTCCACTTTACGTTTTCCTTTTTAATCTTGCAATTAATGCAGAAAATCTACAGATCTATTTTTAAAATAAATGAGTGAAGTACTAAGAAAAATAAGCATTACTTTAGCTCCACTACTGTCCCAAAGAAATCGTTTCTTAAACCACAACAGATCAGTTGTACATGATACTGGAAAGCTTTAAAAAGATACAATTTTCTACTTAACCTTACCAAACATGTTCGCAAGTTTTCAAGTGCGAGAATGTTCTACATTAAAAGGGTGTAATGTAGTCTATGAGAACTGTGCTGCTCAAATGCAAGCCTGGAATATCCTGCATTTAGCAAATTTTAGGTATGTCTAGTTACCTGCTAAGCTTTCTGCACCCTTTGTCACCCAGTGATGCTCTCACCAGCAAATACTTCCCATCCTTAAAAAAGGGTTTTCTTCCACCCCTCAAAAAATACACATTAGACTTAGACGTTTCTGCATACTAATACGGAACCACTAATATCACTAGGTATCATGGCTCTCAAAGAATCCTCTTTAGCAGCCTCCCCTGGGACGTAGTGCTCAGCGGAGCTTTAAATCGGTGAGACTCGCTGCCAGCTGCCTTTGCAAAAGCAGCACCAGAGGCAGACTCAATACCGCATTGCTGCTGCTGACTTTTTCTAGCAGCTCCAAAAAAAAAAAAAAATCAGTCCAGCACCCTGCAGACCCTGCTGGCTCTTCTGCAGCACTAAAGAGAAACCACCGCATTGCTCAGCTTAGAAGATCGCCGAGCCCGACTGAAGGGCGGGGAAGCGATTGCCGTCTAGAGGCTCAGTCGAGGGCGGGGTGTTGGGGTGAAAAGGGAAGGCGTCCGGAGTGCAGGGACCACGACGAAACAGCAGCCAGAGCGCCGGAGTCCGGGCGCCAGGCTCTGTATCGCGCTCTGGCCCGGGCCGTCGAATAGCGGGTGCCCGGCTGGGACGCGGACCCCTCCCGGGGAAATGGGGGTCCCACCGCGGCCGGCCAAGCCCTGCCCGCCGCCCCCCGGGGCCCTCACCTGTCATGAGCGCCGGGCTATCGCCTGCCACCGCGGCGGAAGAAGAGGCGGCTGCCGTGGCAGAGCCGGTCGCCCGCCGCCCGCGGAGGTGCCTCGGAACCAGCTCGCATCCGTCCACCTCTCCGGCCACCAGCAGCCCGAGCACCAGCAGCGCAGCCCAACGCCGCCGCCGCAGCCAGCCCGAGGCCGGGCCGGGAGTCGCGGCGGGATGCAGATGCGGAGGAGAAGCGGGGTGAAAGCGCAGCGGCGCCCGGGCCGCCGGCCACTCGTCCGCTCCGCGAGGCGCCGCCGCCGCTGGCGACTTCTCGGGCCGCCCCCGCCGCCTCAGCCGCGGGCTCCCGCCGGCCGCCAGCCTGGTCCCCTCGGCACCGGCGGCCTCCGGAGCTCGGGTCCCTTCTGAGTTCATTGGTTCTGGTTATTTAAAAAAAAAAAAAAAGGTGGAGGGCAGAAAGGTACGGCGTCTTCAGGCCGTGCGCGACACCCGCGCTGCTGCCGCGGAGAGACCGGGATCCGCTGCTCTGGCGCCGCCAACCAGCCCCAGCGCCCGCGCCGCCGCCGCCGCGGCGCATCCCCCCGCCCCCTCCGGCCCGCGCTCGTCGTAGTACCACGCTCGGCCGGGACGCCTCCCTCCCCTCACACATTCGCTCGCATACCAATCCCCCGCCTCCCTGAGCCCCTCCAAGGCGCAGGCGCAGCGCTGCTGCAGTGCGCGTGCGCGCCGCCACAGGCCCGCCCCTGGGGGCGTTCCCGGAGGGGAGCGCTGCGGGGTGGTTTCTAGCGCTTCTGCGAGCGGCGAAGATAGGAGGCGGGGAGGAAGGAGGATGTGTCCCCTTCCCCCTCATGCCCCCACCGCGACTGCGGAGGGGCGGGGAGAAGAGTACAGACATCCCAAATTTTTAGGGCGAGTTATAGCCTTGTGGAGGGCAGCAAAAATAATTGCATGGGTCAGGAAAATTCTGTAATCGGAAACAACGGGAGTCCCCACAACTTCAATATAGGTGGCGTTTACAAGTGGCTAACTGTGTAGCAGTGACGGTGAGCGTAGCCTAGTATTTACCTACCAAACATTTAACAAAGCGCTTGCTATGTGCCGATGTGCCAGGTATTGCTTTAAGCGCTTTACAGATTTACACACTGTAACTCTAATTACCGTTATCATCCCCACTTCACAAATGAGGAAACTGAGGCTCAGAAATATTAAGTCACTAGCCCTTGAGGTCCACAGCTAATAAATGGAAGATGGGCCAGATTTAGCAGCCATTGAATTAAAATATTATATTTAAGAGAATTTGCTCTAATTTCTGACTCTCCTATGTTCAGGCATTACCTGAACTCATCATCTCCCTACCCTCGTCCCATCCCATGGAGTCTTTGCTGTCAGCTGAACAGGCTGACAGGACAATGGTGTAGACTCGGCATCGCCTAACTGTAATAAAGTTCTTGTGCACCCAAAATCTGCTTTCTATTATAAATCCTCCTCAGATCCAGCCTAATTGGTTTGAAGAAAAAAAGAACCAGAATCTTTCTCACCCAAAGTAGTTGCCGACACATTTTTCAGGCCATCTCCCTTCAAATATAAAATGAAGTGAATGCAATGTCACTGTAAATTTAAAGCCCTGTAAATTTTCTCTCTCTCTCACTCACTCACACACACACACACACACACACACACACACACTCACACAGAGCATTCTCTCTCCTAGGGGCATAACCTTTAAAATTTGCAGATAGGGTTCTTACACACAAAGGTCCTGTTTGCTATTGGGTTTTGTTGTTGGTTTAGTTTGGTTTTTTACTGGTTTCTTGGCTTGCCTTCTGAAGTCAAGAAGATACTCAAATTACACATTCTCCTAAAGAATTTCTTAGGCAGCCCACCAAACATAACCAAGAATATGGTTTATCGTGGAAGGGCAGATGTACAGTTTAGAAAAGAATCAAGAATGTCTTTGAGGCTACTCAATCTATCAAACAACTGTTTTTTGGCAGACATCCTGGGGGCATCGTGTTCAGGTGGCAATTCTTTATAGGGCAACGGGGGGATTATATTTTCCCTGCTGAAAGGCACAGCAATGAAGTCACACATTTGCTGAGTGCCCACCACAAAGAGATAATTCTTCTAGGGGACCAGGAAAATTATAAAAAAAAAAAAAAAAAAAAAAAGTCTTGTTCCTGCTCTCCAGGAGGCATTATTTTATTTATTAAATATTTACCGAGTGCCTAGTTATGTGCCAGGAAAGGTACTGAGTGGTGAGGATTCAGCAGAAAATAAAGGAGACATTTGAAAAATCAATTAAGTCAGCACTTGGGGATATGAGATAGCACAGTCCCTGCTTGGGGAATCTTATAGTCTTGCTGAGGAGATAAAATTTATAACCATCAAACAATTAGAGGGTAATAAAAGATAGTGGTTAATCGGTTGCTAAATTGAGTAGTGCAAACTGTGTTATAGCAATAACAACAATATAAGGCCCCTGGTGATTAACAAATCACCAGGCCAAGTTTCTTTAAACAAAGATGATACAGTATTTTTTTCTTTTTAAACATAGGGAGGGTGTTGACACAGAGAGTACTGAATTTGGAGTGATAAATGTTTGTTCCTCTCACTCCTGGAGCCACAAAGGAGCTAGGGAACCGTCAAGCACTTAGGAGACCACTCTCAGGCCAGGGACCAGGAATAAACCCACCACCTTATACCATCTTTGTCATAGGTACAGAAGTTTCCGGCTGTTAAATGAGTAGACAGAATACACCTTGCTGAACAGAGCTACAGTGTCACGGTGCATCACAGCATAAACCTAAGTACAGAAAAGAGAAAGTCCATTATTTTGGAAGAAAAGCCCATGCCTAGAAACTATAGATGCTTCCATTTGCAAGCCAACCATAAGCACAAGTCTCCCATTGAGGCAATCTCTTACCTTTCCCCTCAGGTTTCCTGTCCCACCTCCAAGCCTTTGCTTTTCCCTTCCTTGCCAACCAAAAGCTTTCTTCCTTCCTCTTGCCAAATTCCATTCAAAACCTACCTTGAGCTCCTTTTTCTTGGCGCCTATCCGACTGCTAAAGCCCATCCTATACCGCTTAACGTCCAAACCTTGAGGATTTGCCACTTGTTTACGCAACGTCTTTACTGTCTCATTTTCACCAAGTCATGACCTCAAAAGTCTGACGGGCAGCACTGAGCTTTGAAATCAGACAAACCTGGTAGAAATGGCAAGTCCACCACTTCTCAGCTGTGTGGACTGTATGCAAGTTAGTATGTCCTGAATTTCTCTACCTATAAATTGGAGACCCAGTAATACCCGCCCCACAGGGTTAGTGGCGGCGGGAGAGTAAAATAGGGAAAGCCCTTGCTCGGAACCTGGCACACAGGTGCGTTACCATCCCCCGGGGAGAACTGGCCCGGGCTCTGGGCGTGTACTCGAAGCGTGCTCTTTGCTTAAACACGTCGCACTTTGTCTGCCCATGTTGTTTGATTTCATCTTCCTGCAAACAAACCCCAAACTCTTGGGGCGCGCCCAGCACAGACGCGCAGCAGGATCCGTGCACCCGGCTCCTCCCCAACCCAGAGGCAAACCCGCCCTTCCCAAGAGTCGGGCTCCCTCCCCATCTCCTTCTTCTCCCCTTGCTCCCCCGCAGCCAGGACAGCCCACGCCGCGCAGCCAGCTCCAACTCGGAGAACCGGTTCTCGGCCGGCGAGGGAGGCAGGGCGCCTGCGCCACCCGGCAGCCTCGCGCATGCCCGCAGCCGCCCGCCAGCTTTCCCCAGGTGCGCGAGCTCGCGGGCTCCCGCGGTTCCGGGACGCCCTGCGGCGCTGCTCCCCCGGCTTCTGGCTCCCACTCGGTGGGCGGTGAGCCCGGCGCCCGGCCGCTGCGCGATGACGTCACTGCGTGGGCGGGCGCGGCGGGCTGTCCGTGGGGAGCGCGGTGGGCGTGGAGTGGCGTCTGGATGCAAGTAGAGGAATGGGGAATTCCGGCCTGAGCTTAACTAGCGGGGGCTTTCTCCAGCTCCTCGACCGCCCACGGTGCTTCTCCCTTCCGCCTTTGATCCAAAGTAGCATTTCTCGGCCTCCACTGCGTGCGCCTGGAATTTGGGGGCTCACTGAGCACCAGCGATCACCCTTCGTCTGCTCTTCACGGTTAAGCCCCTCAGAGAATTGCAAAGAGCTGCCCTTGGTGGAAAGCCTATTGTGCACCGGCCACTGTATGTTTTTCAACAGGTTTGCAAGGAAGTTGAGGTCCTAAGAACTTTGGAAACATCTCCAAAGTTATACAGCCAACATGATGGTTCCAGGACTCCAACAGTGAGGACCATAATATGGTCCTCAAATTGTTGAATAAATTAAAGCGCTAAGGAAAAAAAGTAACTCATTAGCAAGACCCTTGCTCCCTAAATCCAAAGAAGTGTGGTATATTCCTCAATTAGTTTAACGAAGGTGGAAAAAGTCATTGCACCTTTCTCCAGGAGTGGAGGAAGGAAGTCTTTTAAAAAGCGTCTTGCGTCGAGAGTAGGAAATCAAAAACTCCGGAGTTTTTTAAGCTACTGACATGGTTTTTGAAAAGCCACTCAACAGAGCAAAAGCAAGACAACTTTGTCCTCCAAAGCCAAGGGAGTCAGTGGGTTTGTGGGGTGGATCATTTCTATTATTAAATAGGCGATGTTTGCTCAGTTACTGCTTAAGTGTTACGTGAATATTATTGATCACATCTCTGATAAGTGCTGAAGCAGTAGGAGTGTTGATACGTCCTGTAAAAAGAGGAGTAGAATTGTGATGGAGATTAAAAAAAAAAACTAAAAATACTCACAATTGAAAATGATGAGAAAATGATAACTGTTTCATTTGCACACAGATGAATTGTTGGATAGTAATGACAATTCTGAAAATGAAAAGCAAGTTATGCAACAGGTAAAAGATGATATGCTTATGTACTTGACAGCAAGAGATTCAAAAAATGATTGATAAAATGGAAAAATTTTAGAGTATGATGCCAGAAACTAAGCTGCCAAGTCATATACCTACTAACCTAATCTTAACTCACATAAGACCAAGTGTTTGTTCTAGAACTAAAACTCAGGACAGTAAAATAGTACAGTCTGGCCCCATCGGTTCAAGGCACCAATCAAATGTTCATAACACACCAAAAAACTGTTAGAACTGATAAACAAATTCAGTAAAGTTGCCTGTTACAAAATCAATATTCAAAAAATCAGGAGCATTTCTTTAACACTAACAACAAACTATCTGAAAAAGAAATTGAGAGAACAATCCCATTTACAATAGCATCAAAAAATAAAATACTTAGGAGTATATTTAACCAACGAAGTGAAAGATCTGTGCATGGAAAACTATAAAACATTGATGAAAAAAATTGAGGAAGACACAAATAAATAGAAAGATGCCCCATGATCATGGACTGGAAGAATAAATATTCTTTAAAATGTCCATATTATGCAAAGCAGTCTACAGATTCAATGCAATTCCTATGAAAATTCCAATGTTATTTTTCACAGAAGTAGACCAAAATTCATATGGAACCAGAAAAGACACCAAATAGCCAAAGCAATCTCAAGCAAAAAGGACAAAGCTGGGAGCATTATACTCCCTGATTTCAAAATGTTATAAAGCTATTATAATCAAAACAGCATAGCAATGGCATAAAAAAAGATTCATCAACCAATGGAACAGGATAGAAAGCCCAGAAATAAACCTGTATATTTACGGTCAATTGCTTTTGGACAAAGGAACCAAGAACATACAATGGGGAAAGAATGATATCTTTAATAAATGGTGTTGGGAAAACTGAATGTCCACATACAGAAGAATGAAACTGGACTCCTATCTCTCAGAAGGATTGCTTGAGCCCAGGAGTTTGAGGTTGCTGTGAGTTAGGCTGACGCCACGGCACTCACTCTAGCCCGGGCAACAGAGTGAGACTCTGTCTCAAAAAAAATAAAAATAAAAAATAAAAAACGACCATAAGTACAGCCATTTGAAGCCTAAACCCTTCATAAGGAAAGGAACTCCTGTATTTTTGTTCCAGGGAAGGGAGGTCCTTGCCGTGGGCTTATTTGAGGTAAGATGTCTCTTATAATCTGAATTCTGGGATTCACAGTCATTTATTAACTGTGTGACTTTGCTCAAGTTACTAAACATCTTGACCTCCGTTTCCTCTTCAGTTAAAAAAAAAAAAATAGATGATAATAGTTCTAGATATAGGGTTGTTGTAAGGTAAAAATGATTGTAAAGGTGCCTGGTGCATAGTTAGCTATTATTGTCTGAGCCATTAAAGGTATTAAGGGGAAGAGCTCATTTTGAATTAAATTGTGCAAAAGAGGAAAGTGGAAAGGAAGGAACACAAGAACAATATGTAAAAACACGTACAACAAAGTCCAGCACATAAAAATCGTTACAGGGCCATATGCTTAAAGGGGCAGTCACAGGTGATCTCTTAATCCAGGTTCCCTAGAAAAGAAGACCTGATGCAAAGGCCTATATATTACTAACAGTTCCTTAGAGAGTACAGCCCCCAAGAGGCAAGAGTGAAAGGAAAGGAGACTCGAGCCAGGGAAGGAGACAGAAAAAAATCAAGGAGATGCACCACTGAGCTGGCCACAGCTTTGCAACAAAGACTGCTGGCTGCTCAGTCTAGGGCAATATCTGCATAGGGGACTTGGGAAACCACTGTGTTTTGGAACGGCATGAGAGGAGGGGAGAAAAATGGAGCTCCTGGCTCCCATCCGTCAAAGGTTTCTGCAGGAGATGTGAACTCCCCCGCACTTTTTAGTTATGCCACCTGCTGCCCCAGGCAGCTGCCAGGAAAGCCAGATCCCTGAACAGCAGTGTCATTATCCGTGCACAAGCTGAGCCAGCAAGTGAGTGGGAGCCAATCGCACACCCCAACTGTCCACCTGCAGCCTGCAGCTTCCGGGAGAGTCTGCCACCTCTGCAACAATAGGGAAGCCCCAGGAGAAAAGGCTGGCAATTTAAGGCAGTAGGCCAGGCACTACAAAGTCATGCCCAAAAGCAACATGAGAGACCTGGCGCAAGTGGAGCATCACAACATCTTGGCCCCTACCCCCAAGGCAGCCATAGAGCTCAACAAGCTTCGCTTCAAGGAAGATTGTAACATCCTTCTGCAGCCTGTAAGGATGCTCTTGCAGTATAATGTTTCTGGATGGTAATAATAGCACCCAACAGAAGACTGTGGCCAAGCAAATCCGGAGAGGCACATAAACTGGGTTGTAGTAATGATAATGGCACAAACGTAGGAGAACCAAGATATTGTGAACCAAGAGAAGCCCTTTGTGATTCATACATCAAATATTGAATGTGTTTCAGGGTCAGGTACTATATTAGGTGCTAAGATAAATAAGATAATCAAAGATAAATAAGATAATCCTTAGTCCAGGATCCAAGGAGCTCACAGTCACACAATAGCAATGAAAAGATATTTATTTCATTTATTTATTCATGCTTTGTTAATTATTTAATAATATCTGTCACCATTAAATGCTGGCATTACAATCTCTGGTACAGTTAAATTGCTCTAAGAAAACAGTTTGTTTCAAGATATTCTTGCCTCTAAAAATTAATATCAAGTGAATTTAATGAATGATCTCATACTTCACATAATGCAGCTGCCAGGAACTGGTAAAACTAAGCATTTGTCTGAATGTTTTAATATTTACACAAAGATGTCCCAGAATGTGTTTGCAATGGAAAGAGAAATAGTTAGAGGAGAGTTTGAGGACAAGCTTTCTGATGTGGAAAGTAAGGAAAAGAGAAAGTATGGAAATGAATGTGAGTGTTCAAATTATGGAGGAACACATCCCCATAGCATTATTGCAAATCCGAAAGAAAGAAGATGAGATTTTAAAGTTTTTTTTCAAACTGGGACAAAGTAGTGTTATTTAGCCAAAATTTATTGGGCTCTTCACTATGTGGCAATAAGAAAAGAAAAAACACCTGTTTTCATGGAATTTACATTCTAGTTGGGAAAGCTGAAAATATGGAAGATAAATAAGTAAAATATGTTGTGTATTAGATAGTGATAAGTGCTAATGGGGGTGAGGAGCAAGGAGGAGGGAAGTGACTTTTGAATGAAGACTTGAACAAAATGAGATGATTATACAGATACCTGAAGAGAGGATCCCAGCCAGCAGAAAGGTTTTGGGGAAAGGATATGTGTGGCTTTTTCAGAAATAGCAAAGAGCTGGGTGTGCCTAGAGCGTCCAAGGGCGAGAATGGTGGATGTCAGAGAAGTAATAGGGGCTTGAACATGCAGGAATCTTACAGGTTATAGTAAGAACTTTAGCTTTTTCCTCTAAATGAGTTTGAAAACTACTGGAAGGTTTTGAGTAGCATGATAGGTTCTAACATATGTTTTTGTATAATCACTGCAGCTGCTTCATGGCAGGAGCAGGGACGCCAGTGAGGAGGCTACTGAGCAATGCAGACAAGAGATGATGGCAGTTGGACCAGAATAGTGGCAGAAGAGATGGTAAAAAGTGTTGGAATTCTTGGTAAATTATGAAAGTAGAATCAACATGATTTAAAGACCAACCGAATGCATTGTGTGAGAGAGGAAAGTTGAGGATAACACTGAAATTTTTGCTTTAAGCTACTGGAAGAATACAGTTGGCATCTACCAGGATGGGGAAGACAGTGAGAAGAGTAGGTTGGGAGCAGGTGGCAGGTGGTGGCAGAAGAATATGAAAAGCTCAGTTTTGCATATGTTCAATTTGAGATGCCTAATAGGCATCAGGGCGGAAACATCAGAGAGCAATTGAATATGCAGGCCTGGAGTTCAGAGGAAAAACCCAGGCTGGAGAATTAAATTTAAGAGCCATCAGAATATAGATGGTATTTAAAGCCATGAGATTATTCACACTTTCCCCAAACATACCATTCCTGTCTTGTTCTCCATGCGCTAAACGGGTACCACTGTTTAGACACCAGTTTAAAAAGAAATAGTACTTCTGACAGCAAGGAGCACATTTATAGATTTCCCTACTCAGAGAAGCATTATAGTATAAAATAAATATTTAAATAACAGTAGGGAAGGTTTAGTTAAATTAATGGCCAAACAATCCAAAGTAAGTTTATTAAGGGAATGTCAGTCGTTTACGTTTACATCCTTTGCACCCCTAGCCCAAGTTTGAGGTGTTAAGGAGATCATTTCACAATAAAAGAATGAGTCTTTAGAACAGGTCAACCCTGGGATCAGTCCACTCTGTTTGCCACTGAGAAAGTAAATCACCTGCCTGTGTTAGTTTGCTAGGGCTGTGTATTAGTAAGGGTTCTCCAGAGGGACAGAACCAATAGGATAGATAGATAGATAGACAGACAGACATATGAAAGGGGATTTATTAAGGGAATTGGCTCATGCAGTTGTGGAGGCTGACAGGCCGTCTGTAATCTAAAGACCCGGGGAAACTGGTGGTATGGCTCTGTCCACATCCGAAAGCCTCAGAACTAGGGAAGCAAATGGTGTAACTCTCAATCCAAGGCCAAAGGCTTGAGAACGCCAAGGGCCCACTGGTGCAAATCCCAGAGTCCAAAGGCTGGAGAACGTGGAGTTCTGATGTCCAAGCGCAAGAGAAGAGGGTGTCGCAGCTCCAGAAGAGAGAGAGCAAAGTCGCCTTTCCTCTGCCTTTTTGTTCTATTCAGGCCCCCAGCTGATGGGACGGTGCCAGGTCACACTGAGGGTAGATCTTCCCCACTCAGCCCACGGACTCACATGCCAATCTCTGAAAACACCCTCATAGACACACTCAGAAATAATGCTTTACTAGCTATCTACGTAACCCTTAATCCAGTCAAGTTGACACCTAAAATTAACCATCACGGGCTGCCATGAAAGTACCACAGATTGGGTGGCTTAAACCAGCAGTCCCCAACGTTTTTGGCACCGGGGACTGGTTACACGGAAGACGATTTTTCCACAGATGGGGGTGGGGGCTGGGGTTGGTGTCGCGGCTAGGGAGGCAGAGCTCAGGCAGTGATGCGTGGCCTGGTCCCTAACAGGCCGCAGACCAGTACCAGGCCACAGCCCAGGGCTTGGGGAACCACAGGTTTAAACCACAGAATTTATCGTCTCATAGTTCTGGAGGCTAAAAGTCCAAAATCAAGGTGTCAGCAGTATTGGTTGCTTCGGAAGGCTGCGAGGGAAGGATCTGTCCCAGCGTTTTTGTAGACGAACAACTTCTCTTCACATCTCTTCTCATCATCTTCCTTCTGTGCATATCTGTCTCCAAATTTCCCCTTTTTATAAGGACACCAGTCATATTGAATTAGGACCCTCCCTAATGACCCTGCTTTAACTTGATTACCTCTATAAATAATGTATATCCAAGTAAAGTCACATTTGGAGGTACTGGGGGTCAGGAATTCAACATACAGATTTGGGGGCCCACAATACAGCCCATAACGATACCTATGTAAAATAATGAACCTAAGTTTCAAGACTGCCTTGAGGCTTCAATGAGAAACTTACAGTATCTGATGCAGTACCTGGCAAATAGTAGGCAATCAAATTGTAAAGTGACAGAAAATATGATTTGACAAACAGCAGTAATCTAGTAACCTAAGTACAGTCCCTAAAAAAACCTTCCACTAACATAGTTAGGTTGGCTGTAAAAATAGTGAAAGTGTTATTTTCCTTTGGAGCCAGCCAAATGTTGCAGATGTGTGTTTGGGTGACCTTAAAACTTGGGAAATGATTTAGGATTTAAAGTTGGCATAATATGGATTTAGAGGTCCACCCAACAAAAAGAGATCCTTAATTTATCTGTGTGGAAATTAAAGCTCTTTTATTTGCAAAGGGCATTAATTTTTTCATCATATATTTGTCAGTTGATTGCTAATGCCAGTCTCTGTGGTACATGTTGGGCATCAGAGGTTAAGGAGACAGACTGCCTGCTCCCAAGAAATTTTCCATTAAGTGACGGAGAGAGATGTAATAGTAAACAGTAAAAATATGATAATAGGGGTAAAATTAGAATGCTATATAACCACAATCCAACTGGGGTGCTAGGGAAGATTTCTTAGAGGAGACAGGAGTTGAGATGGCTTTGAAGGACAAAAAGCTGTTACCAAATAAAAGGTTAACTAGACAAAGAGGAAGGGAAGACATTCTAATCAGAAGTCATATCTGAAGGTTTCTAAATATATAAACTAAAAATTTTCTTACAGAATAGTAAATATGCAGTCTTTGAAGAACAACCATATTTTGTTCAACATTAGCATGTTAATTGAATAGCAGATCTTGGGATCACAAGGCGTGTGTGTGTGTGTGTGTGTGTGTGTGTGTGTGTGTGTGTATGCATGTGTATGTGCTTGCGTGTGTGTTTTCATACTGAACCACTCGGTAAATACTTAGTATACCGTATTATAGTTTGAAAGCTCTAAACCTAAAAGCCTATTTCCACCTAATAAGCAATATGGTTGACAGATGAAAGAAAGCCACGTTAATGTGTACCCACAGGAGGAGAAATGAGTGGGAGCGGATCTCTGGAAAAGCTAGTGGCTTACCATCATAAAGTGGAAGAAAGAAGCAACAAGGGCAAAAAGGCTTCCAAGAATTTGAAAAGTAACATTCATTCTTTGGCTGCCAGGGAGCTCAAAGGTAAATTTGCTATGAAATTTTAATAACCATATAGGAACTTAAACCTATTTAACAGTTTACTCTTTTGTCTCAGTTTTTATTCCTCTGTTCTATCAGAGCGGTGGTTCTGTATACATACTAGTAGAGAACAAAAGAAGAGAAGCAATTGAATTTGGGATGTCTTTAGTTTGACATGCTTTTGCTGCATGCAGATGCAAAAGTACAGTAAGTGTTTAAATGCAACAGAGAGAGGGAGAGAGAAGGAGAAAGATGGATTTAATGTGAGGAATTTATTCACCTGATTATGAGGGCTAAAAAGTCCCACGTGTTTAGTAGGCAAGCTGGAAACCCAGGAGAGACAGCGGCATAGGTACAGTCTGAGGGCAGAAGAAGACCAACGTCTCAGCTCAAGCAGTCATGCAGAGAGAGAGTGAATTTTCCCATTCTTCATCTTTTTGTTCTATTCAGTCTCTAAACAGATCGGATAATGCCCACCCACATTAGGAGAGCAGTCTGCTTTACTCAGTCTACCATTCAAATGCTAAGGTCATCCTGAAAATTCCTCACAGACTCACCTAGAAACAATGTTTAACCAAGTATCTGGGCACCCTGTGGCCCCATCAAGTTGACATTAAAATTAATCATCACACCACCATATCTTAGTGACTCCCACATTTATTTCCCCAGCTTAGAGCTATCTTGTGAACTCCAGACTCACACTGATAGGTCCACTTGGATGTTCAATTAGCATCTCAAATTCACATGTTCAAAACCCATGCTCCTGACATTCTCCCCAAAACCTACTTCTTTCTGTAGTCCCCATCTCAGTCAATGACTACTCTGTCCTTCCTCACATTCACCAAATCCTGTTGACTCTATCTTTGAAACAGAAAAATCTGACTTCTTCTTATCACCTTACAACTACTCTGGTGAAAGCAACCATCAACTCTTGCCTGGATTATTGCAATTTTCTCTTAACTTGTCTCCCTGTTTTGCCCATGTTCCCCAATGTCTATTTTTGACACATCTGCTGGAGGTCATATTATTTCTTTCCTTAAAACCCTCAAACAGCTTGGAGTAAAAGCAATAATGGCTGACAGGGTTCTGCCTGATCAGAGAGGCCCTAGTTACCTCTGTGGCCTCATTTCCTATTGCTCCCCTTCTCATTTAATCTGCTGGAACCATTCAGTTCATCCCATTCCTGAAAAAAACTAGACATAACCTTGCCTCAGGGCCTTTGCATATACTTTTCCTTCTGCCTAGAATGTTCTTCTCACAGATGTCCACAATAGTAACTCCCTCATCTTTCTCTTTCAGCTGTTTGCACAGATGTTCCCTTCTTAGTGGGGCCTTGTCTGACTATTCAATTTAAAGTGGCAACCCTCACATCTACACATTATAACTTCCATGCCTGAACTAGCTTTATCCACAGCCCTTGTTACTACCTAACCTATTATAGATTGCATGTACTTACAACATACTTACTTAGCTTTCTTCATAGCCCTATTACTACCTAAAATATTACAGATTGCATGTCTCACTCACAAGAATGTGAGTTCCATGAGGGTAGGCATTTTATCCCCTGAGCCTAGAAAAGTGCCTTGTAGAGTAAGTGTTCAATTAATACTTGGTAGATGTTGAACAAATCGGTGACTGAACACACAGATCTGGAACCCAAAAGGAAAAAGAAAAGGGGAGGGCTGTCACTCACATATGGGTGGAAGCTGAAATTGTAATATTATGATCAAGGGCAGATCACTGAGACAGAATGTATTAAGGTTGGTGCAAAAGTAATTGCAGTTTTAGGCCATGAATTTTAAATCATTATAACTAGGCTCAAACACATCTTTATTCATCAAAATAGGAACCATTACAGTCAACACATTTTTGCCAATGAGAAATGATTTTGTTTATTCCTGTAGCATAAAAATCCATGCTTCAGTATTTGACGAACTCTTGGAAAGCATTTTCTGCATCCTGCTGGTGGTGGAAGCGTTTTCCCTACAAAAAGTTGTCAAGATGCTTGAAGAAGTGGTAGTCAGTTGACAAGCGGTCAGGTGAATATGGCGGATGAGGCAGAACTTCGTAGCCTAATCCGTTCAACTTTTGAAGCATTGGTTGTGCCATGTGTGGTCAGGCGTTGCTGTGGAGAAGAATCGGGCCCTTTCTGTTGACCAATCCAGCTGTAGTCGTTGTGGTTTTCGGTGCAACTCATTGATTTGCTGAGCATGCTTCTCAGATGTAATGGTTTCATCAGGATTCAGAAAGCTGTAGTGGATCATATTGGCAGCAGACCACCAAACAGTGACAATGACCTTTTTGTGGTTCAAGTTTGGCTTTGGGAAGTGCTTTGGAGCTTCTCCTTGGTCCAACCACTGAGCTGGTTGTCCCCGGTTGTCGTATAAAATCCACTTTTCATAGCACATCACAATCTGATCCAGAAATGGTTCGTTGTTGTTGCATACAATAAGAGAAGATGACACTTCAAAACGACAATTTTTTTGATTTTTGGTCAACTCATGAGGCACCCACTTATTGAGCTTTTTCACCTTTCCAATTTGCTTCAAATGCTGAATGACAGTAGAATGGTCGACGTGGAGTTCTTTGGCATCTTCTCGTGTAAGAGGCTCAGCTTCAATGATGAGAAAGTTCTGGTAGTAGTTGTACAACGTTGTGAATGTATCTAATGCCACCGAGTTGTTGACTTAAAAATAGTTAAAATGGTCAGTTTTATATTGGATATTCTACCGCAATAAAGTCTCAAATAATATATAAGAGCTTTAAAATGACTCAGTAATTCCACTTTTAGAAATTACTCTTGTGGAAATAAAGCAAAATTTAAGCAAAGATGTTTATCAGAATGTTATTTATAATTGCTAAACAACTCCTGGAAAGAAAACAATGGTCACATAAATGATGGCACACTCCCACCAGCCTGGCAGCGCCAGGAGACCAGGAACCGTGTCTGTTCTTGCTCTCCGTTCGTTTCATCTCTACCGCCTTCTGTGTGCTGGTGCCTGGAAGACACTCAACAAATACTTGCTGATTTAATTAATAAGGTGAGATACTATGTATAAGCACATTTATAAAGGATTTTAATGACATAAGAAAATGGTTTGATATAATAAGTGAAAAACAACAGGATAAGACTTGTGTACACAATTGGATTTCAGCTACATAAAACAAGAGTTCTTGGTATGTGAAATAATGAATTCCCTTAAGCCAATCTGAGTTGTGGTTTATTATACCAAAAACATCCCAACGGATCCTTCCACCCACGCAAGAACTTTACTCATAAAAAGTTCCTCATGCTTTCCCAGAGATTATTAAAGAGAAAACCAGAAAGTAGAAAAGTAGTTGTGCCATTAATAAAAGTTACCTGACAGCAAGGGAAAAAACAGAAAAATTATTTAAACAAAACACAAAAAAGCAACCATAGTGCCATAGACCACAGCTGGCTGGAGCTATTTAGTGTAGGATCAGACAGTTTTACAGACCTGAATAACTTTTTCTTCTATTCTTATAATAATGAATATTTGTAATAAAGATGCTGAGTCACCAATAAAAATGTCCAGTTTGGGCAATCTATTCTGTTTGAGAAGATGGTGCATTATATGCATTATATAACACAGTTTAGAAGGATTTTCATTAAAATGTTTAAAATATTTAAAAGTTTTGGGACTTAACGGAGGTAAACTGAAATTAAATTCTTCTAGAAAATTCACTTATTTTTCCAATATTGTCGAAGAGAAATTAAGTTATTTTATTTGACACTTTAAAATTCTTGTATTTATGCTGGAAATTGGGTTTCCCTGAGACCTGGAGTGCATAGCGGGTCACCTGGAATGGAATGGAGGGCTTATTTAAAATGCAGTTTCCTCAGCCCTTCCTCCAAAAACTCTAATTAGTGGGTCTGGGGTGGAGCTTAAGTACTGGACCTTTTAACACGGACCCCAGATGATTTGGTCTAGAAATAGTAGAATCAAGCTATGAGGACTTCATTTAGGAATTGCTAGAGAGTTCTCTGCTTTACCAAGGCTCCAGATCAGAACATATTAACGCTTGCTACTCCACACAAGGAGAGGTAGACAGCCTCACCTCTTAGTTTATAGGAAAGTACTAACTACCTAGCCACTGTTTTTTTTTGTTTTTTTTTTTTTTTACGCTTTTGCCCAGGCTAGAGTGAGTGCCGTGGTGTCAGCCTAGCTCACAGCAACCTCAAACTCCTGGGCTCAAGGAATCCTCCTGCCTCAGCCTCCCGAGTAGCTGGGACTACAGGCATGCGCCACCATGCTCAGCTAATTTTTCTATATATTTTTAGTTGTCCAACTAATTTCTTTTCTATTTTTAGTAGAGACGGGGTCTCGCTCTTGCTCAGGCTGGTTTCGAACTCCTGAGCTCAAACAATCCGCCCGCCTCAGCCTCCCAGAGAGCTAGGATTACAGGCGTGAGCCACCGCGCCCGGCCTAGCCACTGTATTTTTAAAGTAGTTGAGGATCAGATCTGTCCCGACTTTACCAAGATTGTGTAGTTATGTTTTTGACTTTAAAGAACTCTTGCTCTGCCATTAATAAAATTTAAAGTAAAGTTGAGGTTAACAACTGTATCTCAGATTTCATATTTACTCTTGATAAAAATGTAATATAGTATATGCTATTAATGGTCTCCGGTGTCAATTCAATATTTTAGTGGAGTGTTTTCACTGGGGTGCTTTGGCACCATCACTGCTTTCTCTGACTCCTTGAGATGTTTAATCCCAACGTTTGATACCTAGATGAAGGGTGAGTTATTTGTAAGACACTGGGAAAAGCATTAGTGACTATGGAAGAACCTTAATCAAATGTGTTACATGACTGAAATTTTGGGGGTTTACTTGGACATGGCATTGATATTTTTCTCCCTCAGTGGACCTTAACCAAATAAGCACGAAGCTTTAAAAAGTGTCATGTCAACGCTTTCCAAAATAGTTTTTAATATGGGAATTATTTCATAATTCATTAACTTCCATTATGTCATGTTTCTGCCAGTGATAGAATTTTTATTCCTGCTTCTTCTTTCCCTTTTTTTCTCCATGACAAGTCTGGGCTCAAAAGGACTTTCTAGCCACCCAGATATCCCTAGAAACATATCATATATGCTGCCTGAAATATCTGTTCATTCTTCAAACCTCAGATCATGTATTTCCTCCTACAAGAGGCCTTTTCCAAATTGCCCAGGCAGAGCTGTGGTGCTCCAGCCTGCTATTGCAGCACTCATCAAGCCGCGGCGTAATACTCATTTATACGTCTGTCTCTCCCCCGAATAGACTGTGAGCAGGTCAAAGGCGGGCCCTGTGTCTGGCCCTGTGTCTGGTGGCCAGAGATTCATTCTGAGCGCGGAAACAGAAGAGGGCGTGGAGTGTTTGATAGACCCGATAGAACTTGGTGACCAATCATGTATGGAAAATGGAAGGAACAGAGAGAATCGAAAATGTTTCTATGATTCCATTCATTCATTCAATAATTTAGCAACTACTCTTTTACAAAAGAGTGTCTAGATGATATTTCATTAAGAAAAAAAGGAAATATAAGGAGAGAAGCAGCCTGGGGGGATGAGATCAGATGAGAATATGTTAAGCTTGAGTTGCCTGCAAACCCTCCAGCTACAGCAGGTCTGGAGAGGAGAAGTGGGGTCCGGGCTGCAGGTGGAGGAGGAGCCATCAGCAAAGGAAGGCCTGAGCAGGACCAGACACACAATCGGTGGGGCCTGGTGAAAAATAAAAATGTGGGGCCCCTTGTTCAGAAAGCAGGAAAAAGAAGTTGTATGAAGGTTCCTGAAGCTACAAAGGTTCTAAAACATAAAGCACGTCCTTTCTGCCACTATGTCCCTCTCTCAACATGTCTTGGTATTTTTTATTTGCTATTTGATGCTGTTCTAAATTTTAAAATTTTACATTATTGGCATAAATTTTACTATTCATGTTTATATTGGGCAATGCCAGGTCTAACTGTAAATATTAGAACATTTAGCCCCTGTCTGGAATCACTGACATTACACAATTCATATTTTATGGCTTGACTCCAGAGGATGTTCCACGCTGGTCAGAAGAAATGAACACTATTCCACACTCGGGGAAACTGAAAGGAAGAGGAAAGGGTTCCCCAGACACGGAGTGGCCAAAGCATCGGGGGAGACTCACATGGCAAGTTCAGACTCTCACAGATGCTCCGGGGCCCGGGCTGGGACTTAGAAGGTCCTTATGCACTTGGGCCTGACCACTGCCATTGTCCCTTGTTCCCCCTCCCACCAGCCCCCAGACCCGTGAACCACACCTCAGCAAGTCAGGCATCTCCCCTTTCCACGGGTCAGACAGGCAACGCTAAGGGTGTCGCAACCTCTGCACTGAGATGCACTAAGGATCTGGGGTGGTAAGAGGCTGGCCCCCACCAAGTTGCCCACTCTTGAGCTGTGGTGCTGCCAGCCTGGGTTGGGGACAGCCACCACTGCCAGGCCTTACCTGGAGATGCCACGTGAGTGCAGGTGCAAGGACTCCAAATCTGCTTGCACCTGCACTCAGATCCCTGCCAGGGCAGAGGACAGCAGCAGTCTTGGCAGGGGGGTGTAGGAGGAGGGCAGGCAGGACCCAGGGTGGGAAGGGCGGAGGAGCAGGTGACCAAGAACCTTTCCCAGGAGGCAGCCAGAGAAGGATGGCACCTCGGCTGAAATGCTAAGTCCCTGGCACATGCTCTTTTTTCTCGTTGCACCTCACTCACAATACACAAGTTCAGAGAGAATATTATAAGAATTTCAAGAGAGCAGATACAGAGCGTTGCACCGCGGCGTGGCGCCCTTCCCAGTGTGGGGCCCTGCACGACCGCACTGCTCGCAAAGCCATGAGGCTAGCTCCAGGTCTGTGACGCTGCCCATGAGGATGAGAAAATTAGAAGAGGACCAAGGAGGAAGGAACACTAGGGAAGCCCCGATGTGAGAGAGGTAGGTGGTGGGGGGAAAGAGGAAAACAGGGGCAGAAACAAGAAGGCACAGCAGACAGAGGATTAGGCCCAGAGGCCAAGAGAAGCAGAGAACTGTCTACAGCAAAGGCGTCTCCTTGGAGGTCTACAGATATGTTTACTTGTCCTGCGAGCATTTAAAAAATGTGAGGCAATATTTAGACATTAGAAACACTCTCATAAACACACAGATTATCTTTAAGAAAAAAAAAATTAAAAAACTTATCAATGCTGTGTCCACATTCTTCCATGGCCAAAATCAACCAGAGAGAGCAGCAGCTGCTCCTCAGAAGGGACGCATGCCACCGTTTGCCAGGCTTCCTGTGACTCACTCGGCCTGAATGTGCAGCTCCGCTGGACCCAGCGCCACCCGTGTAAACCACAGCCAGCCGCGGGCACGTGAGTTTGGAGCCTCGGGTCCGCACTGCGGGTCCAACGCTGCAGAAAGGTCAGCTAGGAAGGGGCCTAAAAATAGGTCATTGGATCTGGCAAGTGGGAAAACATCAGTGATTTTAATGAGAACACTCTGAATGGGGTTTTGGGACGGAAGCCAGATGGCAGTGGGCTGAGAAGTGAATGGGAGGTGATGAAGCTGAGACAGCAAGGGTAGAGACTCATTTTTCAAGCATTTTTTTTTATCATAAAAGAGGGTGATGGAAAGTAGATCGAACCCACCCATCTATCTCTCTTCCTCCCTCAGACTCCCTCCCACACACCCTCTATAACTAAATAAAGAAGGAAAGCAACATGAAATGAAGCAAGAGCTCTGTTTGAAATTTTACACTTTAGAAAAAAAAAATCAATTCAAGACCCGAAGTGGAAATTAACTGGGATTTTACTGTTCCCTATTATAGCGTCACACTCACAGAGATCAATCATGAGCATTTATTGCTGCTGGTATTGGTGGTTAGAAAAAAATAAAATCAGGCTGTTTGCGATGAATTCACAGGTTTTTATATTTTTCGGCTACTTCAAAATTTTTATCCTATGACAACCTAGTTTTTTATGTCAAGTTTTAGGAAAAAAACCATTTTGTTTATATTGTGGAAACAAAGCAGAGTTACACAATTTAAGAGCTACTCTAA
Source organism: Propithecus coquereli (assembly GCF_000956105.1). Taxonomy (NCBI): domain Eukaryota; kingdom Metazoa; phylum Chordata; class Mammalia; order Primates; family Indriidae; genus Propithecus; species Propithecus coquereli. The sequence continues at coordinate 5,745,832 of NW_012154951.1, read as the reverse complement.
AAACCCAGAAAACTATTTGACAGTCCTATATTTTAAAATAACAGGTACACTATTCAAATTCTAAGATGTTGCGTAGAATAAGCAACATTCCACCCTTTCAATTGTTGAATAAACTAATCTTAAAATAAATGATGACATCTGTTTCCACCTACTGTACCGTTGTTTCGATGTTTTACAGGCTTGTTTGTTCATACGGAATGAAATTTGGAAGGTTGATATTTTATTACGAACATATTCAGGTTTGGAATTAGGAGGCTTTTGCATTTTACGAAGGGTCTAACTTGGTCAAGTATACCCTACCCAAAAAGTGGAACTTCCCAGAGTTATGAGGGCTTAATGCCTCTTGCTTGGTGCTACTGGAAATGATCTTTCATTTGTTAACAGATTTTGAGAGGTGATTTAGGTCAGGTTTTGGAATCCTTGCAAAGTAATCAGATTTTAACTCTGGCTTCCGCTAGTGTGACAAAGTACAGGAAGCCTGCTCACTCCCCCTGTGGCCTACTCTCGCCAGCTGTTTAGAGTGTGGTCTGCAGACTTCATCAGGTCTTGTGAGATATGCAGATTTCCACACTTAATGGAGTGATTTTTGTGACTTTGAGTGGATGTCAAGTACATGAGGCAAGCTACACTTACTTCAAAAAAAGGAGAAAACTGTATAATTATTTTATTCTTTTTTTTGTGAAGTTATAGATGTTAGCTAGCCTTTACTTAATAAATTACTAGACGTCTTTAAGAAAACACTTGGAGCTAGTATCCACAACTTTAAGGACCAACCTTTGACATTAATCAATAACTTCAGCCTCCACAATAAGCTGACACTGGTCACACAGACCGTGTCTCCATGAAGTCAGCAAGCAGCTTTGTAAACATCAGCCCGACCACTGGCCCATCCTATGCTTGGACTCAGGTGGTACCAGGAGTTACAAGGGTGAGTGTGCCAAGGATGTAGGGAGGGAAGGACTTTGTGATGGGCAGAAGAAATTGATGGGGAAGGAGCTGAGAGGATGGGACAAGAAGCCATTCTCATTGTCTTACTTCCCTGTGCTTCAACCACTCTTTAGCTAAATCATTGAAGCTGCTATCTGCAATCCCAGTGGATTTTTCTTTAACCTTTATTCTCCTTAACACCTTGCAGGATGTGACAGTCTTGGCAAGTCCGATTTTTCATGAAATCTCCTTCTCCTTTGGCTTACATGGCATGAACTGTCTTGGTCCTCCCGCTACGTCCCCCTCCTTTCTAACCAGCCTCTCTCACCTCCTACACTTCACCCCTCCACCCACCCCTCCATTCTTGTATGTCTGGCTTCTCTACTCTTGCCCCTGCTGATCTCATCCAGTATCCTGTTTTTGGTTCTCTCTTCTACGCAGATGATTACCAAATCATGCCATGTAGACTCAACTTCTTTGCCAAGTTACAGACCGATGTCAATGAGTAGTGTAGTGGAAAGGCTAGGAGATTAAAATTTAAATTAAATGAGATCATACATGTGAAAGTTAAATGTGCCATATGATGTCAATTGTTATTTTCTGCCTTCCACAGCTTCCAAGCCACTTTTGTTCTTCCTGACATCTCCTTATGATCCCACCTTCCAGTTACGCACGGGGGGGACATCTTTGTGCCAGCTTGGAGTTTTCCTCTCTCATTCATCTCATCCAACCAAGTGCCACAGCCTCTAACTACTACATTTTTAGTACTTGTGCCAGTCTTTTGCATCCTTTCCTTCTTTCCGACTCGTCATACTCACACTGAGCGGGGCAGCCTTCTCACGCCCACCCCCAACCATAGCTCTTGACTCAGGCCTCAGTGAATCTCCATTGTTTATCAAAACGAGTATAAATTTTCTACCCAGGATTTGAGTTCCTCCAGAACATAGACTTTTTATGCCTCTGTGGCTTTTTTCCTCGCCACTGTCCTATTCAATCACTGTGCCCCAGCCAAGCTGGATGATTTTCTACTCTCCAAAGACCCCTCCAAACACTCCCACCTCTGGACATTGGCTCAGGGCAGTCTCCCCACGGCCTTTCTGTCTTCTCCCCTTATTCTGTCTTCCGGGCAGCAGCAGTCTGGCTCCAACCAGGAGAATAGGACCTGCTCTAGGTGTTTCAAACACAGGGAATTTGATATAGGGAATTGATTTCTAAGGTGCTGGAGGGGTTGGAAGAGCTAAAGGGAAGAGGAGAGGGGCTGAAGGAGCAAGAAAAGAAGTTCCGTCTAACCCCTAAATTCACACCTGCTGCTGCGCCACTCGTCAGTTCTGGCTGTACCACAGGGGTGCCACCTGCACCAAGCTGGGACTGCTGAAAAGGTGCCGCCCCTGCCTGGGCCGCCGCTCCAGCAACTGCCAGCAGCCCTCACGCTCGAAGCCAGAGCAGGACTCCTCTCTCCACTGCCTCTGGATTTCCCTCTGGGCGCAGCTGGCAAGGGAGCCCAGAAATGTTGTTTTCAGACACCTGGTCCTACTTCTACAGAGCAGAATGTGGAAGGGCCCGTGGAAGTACAACACAACAGGTGAATGTTGGACAAGGGCCCAACACAAATACCACATATTTCCTGGAGTGTTTCCTGACGCCTCACCTCTTCCCCCCAATGCTGACAGCTCCAGGAAACTTCTCCCTCCTCTGAATTTTGTCTGTAGGTCTCTTAACTCAATTTAAAATACATTTGTTGAGGAACCTCTCTATAGCAGCACGATGCTAGGTGCCAAAGACACAAATATGAGTAAGACAGACTTGGCTTCTGTCTCCCAGAGCTCCATGGAGTTTAAGGTCTTGTTGGGAAGACATACAATTAAATTACAGTATAAGCTGAGGAGCCCCGGATAGGTAAAGTACAAGTGTCAGAGTGCACAAGAATGGTGTTTAAACCAAACTGGAAGGTCCAGGAAGTGCTTCCAGAGGAAGCCAAAGAGGTAGGGGCCAGGGCAAATGTTTTTTGTTTTTGTTTTTTTTTTTGAGACAGGGTCTTGCTCTGTCACCCAGGCTAGAGTACAGTGGTGTCTTTATAGCTCACTGCAACCTCAAACTCATGGGCTTAAGTGATCCTCCTCCCAAAGTGCTAAAATTACAGGCATGAGCCACTGTGCCCAGCCCAAAATGCTCTTGATAGAAACAAAATCATGTCCAAAGGCTCAGAACTGAGAGAGAGAGCACTTCACATGCAAGAACCAAAATATGTGTGGTATAGCCAGCATAAAGATTTTGAAGAGGAGAATGGAAAAGAGGGGAACAGGGAGGCTTAGGGCTGGAGGGGAAAAGAGGTGTCGCAGGATGCAAGGCCTAGCAAGCCACATTAAAGAGTCTGGAGTTGGATTTAATCCCAAGGACGGTGGAAGCCATTGAAGGTTTATGGTAGGAATGTGATGGGATCCGCTGCTCATTTTAGGAAGTTCATGTTGACTGCAGGGCAGAGACCAGAACGAACGGAGGCAGGGCAACTATTTAGGACACTGTTAAAGAAATAGTTGCTGAGACTAAGTTATGGCATTGGAAAGAAATGGTGGCCTCAGGAGGTATTTGGAAAGTAGAGGTGATGTGGGCACCTGGGAAGTGGGGCATCAAGGGTGGCTCCTACTTCTGCCTTGCCTGGAGCAACTCCATAAATGGAAGTGACTCTGCTGAGATGGAGACTATAGAAGGGTGTGATGTTTTGGGAGTGTATTAGTTTCCTATTGCTGCTGTAACAAATTATCACAAACTTAGTGACTTAAAACAACACAAATATATTATCTTATATGTCTGGATGTCAGAGATCCATACGGGCCTCCCTGGGCTAAAAGCGAGGTGTCAGCAGGGCTGCATTCCTTCTGGAGGCTCCAGGGAGAATCCATTTCCTTTCCTTCCACAGGCTTCCACAGGCCACTTGCATTCCTTGGCTTGTGGCCCCTTCCTCCATCTTCAAAGCTAGTGGGGTAGCACCTTAGACTCTCTCTGTGACTCTGATACTTCTACTTTCCTCTTCGGAGGACCCTTGTCATTACAGTGGGCTACCCAGATAACCCAGGGTCATTTCTCCATCTCAGGATCCCTAACTTAGCACATCTGAAAAAATCCCTTTTGCCATGAAAGATAACATATTCACACGTTTCAAGGGTTAGAATGTGGACGTCATTATTCTGCCTACCACAGAAAGTAGGGGCACGAATGCGTTCCATTTTGCACACATGGAGCTTGGTGACTGTGGCACATCCAAGTGGTGATGCTGTGTAGAAAGCAGGATATCTGGGCCCAAATCTGTGGGGCAAGGTTTGCTTGATCATCTCAATGTGAGAATCATCAAACTGTGTAGATGGTCATTGAAACACAGAAGTGGACGGGGTCACCCTGGCAGAATATTTAGAGTAAAAAGAGAAAAAGGATAAAAACCTTGAGAAACGTCATCCTTCAGCGGATAAGCAGAGAACATTCTGTAAAGGAGAATGACCGTGAGCGGCCAGGGAGGCAGGACGGACAAGGAGTGTCCTCTCTTTGGGACCTGGGAGTATCCCATCTTCACTTCTTCGCACATCTTTCCTCAAACCAGGCCTTCACTAAGTTGGTGAGTACATGGTGTGCGCGCTCCCCAGCTGCCAGCCCAGACGGAGGCTTGTCTCTTACTCCTGATTTAAAATTCCAGGAGAGAAAGTCTGATGTCTCCAGCTTGAGTCTAGGCATTGGTCCAACCCCCAGGACTGTCCCTGACACATAATAGGCACTCGATTAATGTGTGTTGAAGGAATGGACACCTAGGTCAGAGATTCACCTGTGGTGTAACCAGCAATGACCACAGACATTTTCATAGAGCACGGATCTGGCTCTGGGAGACCCCTCTGGATGGGGCGGATTTCACAGAGCGTGAGAGTGCAGACTGAGCAGACAGCCCAGAGCACGGCTGTCTAGAGTTCCCAGCACAAGGCTGGCATCGGCAAATCTCTGTGGATTTACCTACAGCTTGGGGCTTTGGGAAGTCCCTGCCTGACCAGTAATAGGCAACAGAATGTTTGGTGACATATTGTGGGGAAGTAACGAGCCTGCACAAGCTCCATTATCCGTGGCAGTTTTTATAGCACATGCTTCCTTTACCAACTGCCCCAACTGCTTCGAGATACTTATGACAGTTCATCTCTAAAAAGCTCCCCTTTGCTTGAGATTTAAATCCCACCTTTACTGCTCTCGACTGTATGATTCCGTTTACCTGACATTCTGGGAAAGACAAAACTATAGGGACAGTGGCCACGGGGCGCTGGGAGTGGCCAGAGCAGTTGACTACCAAGGAGTGCAAGGGACTTTCTTGTGGTGATGGAAATATGACTTCATGACGCTGTGTCTTTGTCAAAACTCGTAGAACTACACACTAAAAAGGGTGATTTTACTGCTTGTAAATCATACTTCAATATACCTGACTTAAAAAAAAAAAAGAACCATTTTCCTTCCTGCTGACCCTTACGCATGCATCACACCCCTGATTTTTCTGTTCTGTCACCTTTCACCCTCTACCTTGAAGTCTGATTCCTCAGGTCAATTTAAATATAGGTTACCTGGCAATGTAAAGTCAGTGTGTCTGCAACCATAATTTGACTTCCTTGAAGACAGTGGGCAGAGCTGACTTAGATTTCGATCGTTTGTCCTTCAGGTGACTCAGTACTCACTAATTTTGAGGGTGTATGTTTTAATCCAGAATAGCGATTTTAATTTTGATTGATGTTTTGTTAGCCCTTCACTTACGGTGTCTGGCCCAGCTCCTTCCTCTTTTCCTCTGAAGTCATGTGTTAAAATCTCACTATCTGTTACTGTGCAGATATGAAAGGTTCTAATCAGATAGCATGCAGAACTAAATATTAAACAGGAAGATGCAATGTCTAATTATTTCAAATGTGCACAGTAAAAAGAGGACCAGAGTTTCTACCATTTTGTCTTGGAAAGGAAAGGAACTTCTGGAGTATAATATTAATAATTTCTTTTCTCCCCAGTTGGACAAGCAGCAGCCTGAAGGCTGGCAGGCACAACCTGTGTGTGCAATGCCACAGTCTGTGATTCTAAAAGATATTAGGTTTCTAAAAAAAACAGAAGTCTACCTGTGGAGGATCAGGGAGGGATTTCCCACCCAGAGTGAGGCCTTGGGAGAAAGGATTGTTTTGCCATAGTCATTTGCCCAAAAAAAAATCTGATTTCCTTGAAATCAGAAAAGACATGCAAAGACAAATGAAAAGACATGTCTTTTCATTTGCATGAAAAGACAAATCATGGTTTAAAGATTTTATTTTTGTCTTGTGCCCTGGAAGAATTTGGCATGTGAATTCTTGGTTTTAACAGTTAGGTGTTTAACATCACCTATGGCTTGCCCAGCATGTAGGAATACTTGTTGAAATTACTTTCATTTCAACATAACAACCAACAGAATAATATGATCAGGAATTTTCTTTTTACGAGATAGCTTGAAGTTGGTATACACCATAAATCTGTCAGATATGTGAGGCTTATTATTTCCATCCAGTAGTATCTTTAAACTTTGAAGACAGGGACCAGCAAACTGCTGCCATGGGTCAAATCTAGTGCACCGCCTGTTTTCTAAATAAAGTTTTTTTGAAGAACCACCACGCCATTTGTTTACATATTATCCATGGCTGCTTTTTCACTATAACAGGAGAGTTGTGTAGTTGCAATAGAGACAATGTGGCTCACAAAGCAGAAAATATTTACTATCTAACCCTTTTCTGAAAAAGCTTCACAATCCCGGCTCTAAGAGATTATATTTTCCATAGTCAGTTTCAGAATGCACATCAATCCTGTGCTCCGGCCTTCTTATTTCTGAAGATAAGAATGGAGAGATAGCATCTGTGGTCATAATCTCTCATAAGCACAGATATTTTATTTTGAATAAAAATAGTAAAAAATTAGTGAAATTATTGGCTTTTTCTCCTAGAGTATGCTTTAGGCCAAGTTTCCTGTTGGCTCTCTTTGTGATATATGAGATTTGAGTCCATGTATCTGTGTCCTCATGTACCCTAAAAAGTAAATCACTGAAAATAACTTGTCAGAAAAAGCAATAATCATTCTTAAACTCTTGGCGGATTATAGATCCTTTTAGGCACCTACAAAGACCTAGAGATCCTCTCTTTGGGGATAAAAATGGGCACATGCACATACACTCAAACTGTGTGTACAGTTTCAAGAGTTTGCAGAGGTCTGAGGCTAGCGTGTCCAGTCCAGATAAATTATTCTTTTATCGAAGGATGAGTCTCTATAGGCAGAACTCCAGGCACTTGAGAAAGGGTCGTGGGAGTGTCAGGGCAGTTCTGGCATCCATGAAATCATGTCTCATAGGCAGTCACTCTGTTTTATAAAATTTGAAACTTTAAAGAGTTTTTAGGCTGAAGATGCTAGAGTTTGGGTCCTAGTTTCTGTGTGATCCTTCACTCAAACAAAAACCTCTGAAAGCCTCAGACTTGCAGAAGCTGCAATCCGGTGTTTAGGGCATCCCCAGTAACAGAGGATAATTACAAAGGTCAGAGGTTAAAAAAATGTATATCCCAGAAATATGCAAACACTGCACAACTTCAAGAGTTCTGTGAGGGCCTCCCACATCTGATTACAAGGACTTAGCTACCTTTTATCCCTTGCAGTTTTGTCTCCCTGTTCGTGTATAGTGGAAGTCAGCTCTGCAGAAACAGCTAGTCTGTAGAGGTAGGATGTCACATACACTTAGAGTAACAAAAAGATGACCCAGCCAAGTTAAAGATGGGGAGCTGGGAATCCTCCGGTAAAGTCTCCACTGGCATGTGACCCACAGTGCCCAGGAGTCCTGGTCAAACAAGGGTGTTTATCATTTGCACATAAGCATCGTTTATTCAAAGAAGAACAGAGGGGGTGATTTGCAAGTCCCTGTCAAGTTGAGTAAACAGTTACTTAATCTTCCCCCGAAATTCAAATGTGAGATTGAGTGCTGCTCTGGTAGTCTCAACCGCTACCTTCAAAATCTCTTTTGTGGATCTTGCCACTGTGGGGTCAGGAAACTGTAACTAGATGGAATGGCCGAACCACTGAGGCCCTACCTATGCCTCGAATCCAGTTCCTGGGTGGTTCCTGTACTGTTTTGCGGGTGTGGAAGGGGTGCAGAAGCCATCGGCAAAAGATAAGTTATAAACACCGAAGAACGCTGTCTTACCGGAACATTCTGGACTGACACCTGTATCCGGTTACATCGCTTACTAAAGTCCTTCTGGGAGTGCAAAGCCCCACCGCTGGATAGCCAGCCATGCTCTTTGTCCACATGCATCACAAAACGCTGCCAGGAGCCAACAGGGGAACAGTTTTTAGTCCCGATGAAGTAAAAATAAACCAAAAAATCTTACCTGCTGCTAATAAACGTTTACCTTGAACACTCGGTGATTCATTACTTAGCCTAGATATTTTCTGTGCTAAATCATAATTGTTTCCGTAGGTACCTGATCAGTTCCTTTTTTTTCTGTATGAGAGAGAGGAAAAATTAGAAAATTCCACATTTGCATGTACCAGCTTCCTCCCCCCTCAACCCCCAAGACTGGAAATGAGTTAGTAGAAATGAGCTCAGCCAGTAGCTAACCAAGCGGCCTCGGACAAATCCCTTAACCCCTTTGGACTAGTTTCTTGAGCTACAGAAAGAGAGCTTAGGAAGAGATGATTTATAAATTCCCTTCTAAATCTGAAATGTGAGTGTGTAATTGCTTTGGAATACCTTGGGACATTCAAAGAGCCTTTGACTCCCACAGCGAAGAAGCAACATGGCCTGTGTATCATTTAAACAACTGAACTGCCACAAGGTTTTTCCCATTAAGGCATTTGGTGCAGGCAAGCATTTTATAATAAACTTCCCATGAGCTCATTTAAAGCTCCTGTTAAAAGCAAACATATTTTTCAAAGTGAGCTCCTTCTAATTACTTGTTATTTGAGCTTCATGTTTCCTTCCAATCTTGAGTTCTGGGCATCTGTGTATGCCCAGGCAAAGTCCATAGCTCTCAGGAAAGATAATTGGTTTGATAAATATTGTAGTTACAATGACTAAGGGGTATAAACTAAATGGATTTGTCCTAATCTCCCTTCCTGAGTTCTTCCCACTCTGCTGCATCACAGCCTCCACCATCTAAAATAGTCAGGTAAAAGCTTACATGAACTCAGCGCCTGCCAATCACCAAGCACTGGTCTAAGGGCCAACGTTAAATATAGCACTTGCAACATTGCAGGCACCGTTCTAAGTCCTTGATATCTGTTAATTTATCAACTTATCTCTACAATCCTATAAGGTACTTGTATTACCCTTATTTACCAATGAGGAAACTGAAGCACAGAGAGGTTAAGTAACTTGTTCAAGGTCACACAGCTAGTAAATGGCAAAAGCAGGATTTGAAGGTGGTGGGGGGTGCTCCAGAGTCCACATACTTCACCACTACCATACTGCATTATAGCTGGACAGACATAGATTTGGGGAGCAATGTCTTACAATAGAAATTTTTAAAATGTCATTTCATCAAGTATTTTACCATCCAAACATAGGCTAGTCCAAAGGTGATTTGGAAATGACAAAACAGTTTCCATTTGATAAGCTTTCAGCACCAAATTATCAGCTCCAGGGTTATATGAAACAAGCAAAGTTATATTCTTTTCATCTCTACTCCCATAATGGATTTCTGAAAAAGCTACCAGAAAAGCCCACTTTAGGCCATGCTGGAGTTCATAGGTCAGGTTGCCTCCATTTAAAGCAGTTAAGGTTAGAGCCTGGGAGGCTAAGATTAATTTTCTCAAATGAGATACAGTAAGCCTACCTAGGAGTGGTAACCAGAATAGGCATTCTTCGTGTTCACACACACAGCCGCTTGACCCTCGCCAAGCCCATCTTATAGAAGAGGAAATCAAGGCTCAGAACATTCGATATGTCTCCTGGGACCACACAGCTAAATGAGAGCCCGAGCCAGGGCTGGGGAATTCTGACTAGTAGCACTGGACAGTTTCTAGCTGCCAAACAAGATCTTGGAAGAACAATTTCGAAGTTATTTCTTTTAAGAATCTTCAGATATAGGTTTGTTGGGTGGTTGCCATTAATCTCAAAGCCTAATAAAATGGTTCCACCCTCGAAAACATTTGCTTGCATTTCGGGCCGGGTAGGTGGATGCCAGCCTGGTGTTTTTGACCCAAATGATGGATTTGGTGGCTAAGAAGAGAGCTCATTGAAATAGGAACACATTTAAAGCTGGGTATTTTCATTATGTGAAAGTGAAAATACAACACTTTCAATTTCAATTTTTGTAAGCATTTGTCACTTATTTCGATCGGATTTGTGATGAGGAATGAAAGAATAATTGTAAAATAGCAGTCTACATCAATTCACCAGAATTATCATGAGAAGGCCAAGCTATAATGGTTAAAAGTTAAAAATTAGTTACCTTTCTCCATGATACGACTGAATAAGCACATTAACAGTTTATAAAAGAGGTTGTGAAACCTCTTGAGGAAAAAAAATATTATGTAACCAGTTTAGCAGGGAGAGACTTGCCTCACCCCACATCTCAGCAGGGGGCTGAACTGCATGGCTGGGAGGTTCTTTCCTGTTTCATAACTGTTATTATTTCTTTGGAAGGGTTTATCTTTTATTGCTAATAGCATTTCACTCTCTTCCATCCTCTCAATCTACGTCACTACCCACACCCAGGACCATTATAAACAACTACTCAACATCGGGGCACTAACCTTCGTGAAGTAAAAACAGTAGTCTTTTCTGCCCACCCATGGGGTTATAAACCTTGAAATACCATTAGGCCAAACTTTACTGGACTTTGTCATTAAGGTTTTTGAATATCTAGCTGAACCTAATCTAACAAAATATACGTGGACATCAACTATAACAATGACTCTCGAAGTGAAAATTTTAGAAGGTATATTGAAGAGAGATTAGAATTATTATGACTATAGCAGCTCTAATATCTTAGTAAAAATAGTCTCTTTGATTAGCATTAAAAACATGGTTAGTATTATCATAATGTCATTTGTTTTTTTCCTCTAAATAATGTTCACCTGTTATAAGCAGACAGTAAGGCACTGATATATAAAAACTTTAAATTGTTTTAAATATCCTGCTTTTCACAATTATTTCCATCACCAAACATGTATTCGGTAGCCGGGCAAGAATATCCTAATACTAGATTTAAATGATGACAGGCAGAATGTGAAGTTGTACAGACAGTGGGAATTAAATTTTCATTTTGTTACAAAAATGTGGTCTTCAAATAAAAAAGATGCAAACATTCTGTCTTCCCCGTGCTCCCAGAGGCAATCTAGGTGGGCTCGAGTCCCACTTCTATATATTAACAAGGAGACTTTAGCTAAATTGTTTAAAATCGCTGAGACTGAGTTTCTTCCTTATAATAAAATGGATATAACAAAAGAAACTGATTCAGAGAGTTGTTGATCAAATGGATGTGTACATTATTCGTACCGCAGTAAACATTCAAGCCAGTTTAGCTATTATTATATTCCATTACTAATAGTTAACACTTATTGAGGGTTTAACTTGTACCAAGCCCTGTTCCAAGGGTTTTACTCATTTTACTGATAATACTACAAAAATCCTGTGAAGTAGGTGCTATTATCCCCAGTTACAGATGAGGAAAATGAGGTACAGTGATTTTTAAGCAATTTTTCCAATGTCACACAGCTGCTAAATGGTAGGGCTGGGATTTGAACCCAGAAAGTCCAGCTTCAAATCCTTTTACTTAACCAGTATGACTGCACACTAGTACCTCTCAGGTCATGGTACTTAGCTCATGGCAGGTCGACGGTACAGAAAATCGGCAGCAAAAGTTCAAAACAGTGGGCGATGCATATGTGTTTCTAAACCAAAATGTGGACATGAGGGGCTAGAAATCTTTTGCACATACAAAAAATCTCATTGGTAAAATAACAAAAATGACTGAAAAATGAGGCGTGTCCATGTATACCCAGTTACTGCTGGAAGAAAAGTAAAAAAAAAAAAAAATCCCAAATCTTTAATATGAAGAAATGAATCAAGAAAATAACAATATAAATAGCCAAGAAACACTGGAAGAAATTGTTCATCTAGTAATTGAGGTAACGGTTATATCTGGAGAATGTGGAGGAGTCGTCTCAGCACAAATTTCAATAACCTGCCCGGCAATTTGGCAATGTGTATCGAAAGCCTTCAACGGCCATGCCTTCTACCCAGAAATTCCACTTCTCGGAGTTTACTCTATACAAAGGAATGCATAAACATGTTCACTTAAACATTGTTTATAATAAAAAATTAGAAAAACCTAATGAGGAATTTATTATGCATATGGCCCCGGGAATTTACTCTAAAGAATGATCATGGATACGTGCAAAGATTTATCAACACAAATGTTCATAATAGTAACTAGTAAATAATAGCAAAAAAAAAAAGTAAAAAGAAAAAAGGAAAGAAAATGACCTCAACTGTTAAAAAGGAAGAATTAATGAACTCAGCTGTACTGTAGTTACAGAATATGGAAAGTGTTTTCAATGTCCATAAATATGCATATGAAAGATGCTCAGAGGACAGACGCTCAAAGGTTAACGGTTGTAATCTCAGAGTTGTAGGATGAAAAGTGAATTTGGCTTTATTTTCTTTGTGTTTTTCTGTGTTTTTCAGATATTTTGCATTGGGCATGTATTAGTTTTGTACTAGGAAATATAAAAATATTATAACAAATAGAAAGCAGTAGTGTGAACAAATATTTCACATCTGTGTTAGCCAAGATTCTAAACTGCAAGAGACTGAACCCAGCTCAAACTGTCTTAATAGGAAGGAGGTTATGCTTCAGGTGTGGCTAGATCCAGGCCTCACTGAATGCTTTTAGGACTTGGTCCTTCCCTCACCATCTTTTTATCTCTTGTCTTTCTTTCCTCTCTATTTGCTCATTTTCGGGGATGTTCTCCCCATGTTTGTGGGCAAACACATCCACAAAACCGTTTACATCCTCCCTCAGCAAACTCAGCCGATTGCCTTTTCAGTAAGAGTTAAAATAAATTCCTGGCTGTCATTTACATGGGCCATCCTGGGCTCACACGCCCATCCCCAATCCCATCAACCAGCCCAGTACATGGACCGCCCAGACTGGGTGTGCCTGGGCCCCATGCCCGTCGCTGCAGCCAGGAGGCAGGGTCAGCCAGAATGGGAGAAGGAAAAGGGTGGCTCCCCAAGGTCAGCAGGGTTCTGTAGATAATAGAAATTGGGGAGGAATGTGAGGGAGGTAAAACCACTACAACAAAGACCATTAGCAACCTTGAGTCATTTAGGCCTTTTGTGGTGGCAAGTGACAGGAAATTTAATTAGAACTGGTAGAAAAAAAAAAGAGAATTTGTTGGCTCACATAGCTGAAAAGTCCAGAGGTAGGGTTGGCTTCAAGGGCCTCTAAGCTGCCAAGGACATGGCTCTTACCATCTCTCCAGTGGTGACGGCAACTCTGGGGTCTCTCCCCGTGGTAGCAAACTGCCCTGGCAGTTCCACACCCTGCATCCTCACACCACTCTAGCAAGATCCAGGGACAGAGAATCTCTTGTTTGTATTTTCCACACCAGTCCTGTGATCGTCACCTTTCTCATCAGCCCAGATTGGATCCCAAGCCCATCCTTGACCCATCAATGTGGCCTGAGGAATAAGATATGTGGAAAATGGGCTTGAGCCAAGTAGAGTCCATCCCTGGGTGGGGTCAGTCCCATTTGGGCCACCGGTGAGAGCGGAGGAGGAGTGCATTCCAGGGAAAATCAAGGTGGGGAAGGAAGGGATCCCTGCTGAAGAGGTAACCTGCAAATGCCTGTCACAGCTCTGTCGCAGTCTGACGTGCTTTAGACTCTACGTAGTTGCTCATTTTAGAACAGGAAATATTTATTAAAACTATTCTCTGCTTGTAGCTTAATGCATTCCTGGCATTGCAGATTATTGCCAGCTTACATGCATAAATGAAGAACTATAAATTTATCACAGGTCTTCAGCCTCATCTCGATTTTGGTCTTTCAAATGGGCCTGCTGTTATCAAGACAGAGAGAGAGAGAATCACATAGCATCGTGTAAAGGGTCCTACACAGCCCACGCAGGCAGCCTCTCTTCCCTTGGGCTGTAATAACCTGAAAACAGGTTTTTTTGATATATATATATATATTTGCATGAAACTTTGCTTAGGGAAACATATGGGGCTTTGAAATGTCAGCACACTGGGAAGAAAGCAGGAAGTGCGGAGAGTTTTGTGCTCTTGTCTCGTATTTACAGAGTGGGTTCAAAGTCGTGTTGGGTTAGTAAGAAAAACAAACAAAATGATCCATGCCTGCTCCGGGTGACATCTGTCCACTAGGACAGTCACTAGCTTTTGGTTTTGAAAGGTTTTCGGTAGATGGCACAGGCTAGGACTGAGATGTTTTCTTTTCACCTCCAGAAGGAAGTTTGCACAAATCCTCTCAGAGCCAGCCTCTTCTGCGATAAATAAATGTGTCTCTGCCAGGGAGAGCAACAAGGAAACCTCAGCGCCTGACAGCTTAAGAGGGCGAAAAATCACCAAGGCTCATGTCACTGCAAAAGAGGGACAGCTTTGAAGGTTATGTGATTAAAAATGCTCTGCACAGACAATAGCGAGGCTTGGCATATGATGTGACTAACTGATCTGTTTTCCCATGTGGCAACTGCTGCAGAAAAATTCCCCATCTTGCCTCATATGAGTCAACAGAATTCTGCAAAAGTGCCATGAAATGTCACTGAAAACATCTCTGCCACCTCGACACAGAAGATGATGATGGTGGCAGTGAGAGAGGTGGGCAAAGTGGTCCACCTGGCCACCAGAGGTCTGCCACACACAAAGAATGGGGACCCGCTGGCCTGTTCATGAGGAGCAGACGGGGACAGGGACTTCCAGCCCCACACATTGAGCCCTGCCAGGACTTTCTGACTTCGCCAGGACAGTCACAGGACGTCCCAACAATTGGACCACTGAGCATGGTTCTACACTAACAGGCAGCAAAGGGAGACTTCATTTCTCTAATCTCTGACTCTTGCCAGGACCATCTTATCTGCCAAATTTTCCAGGTCCAAGACCCAGGTCTTGTGAGATTTCAGGGGACCATGAATGTGGCTGAATCCCAGAAGGAAATCATTATCGCCTCTAAAAGGCACAAGGAACAACCTGAATAAATGCTTAAATAAATGCCCACGAAGCACAGAATTATACCCATTTCATTAATGGTTGAATTGATGGCCTATAAAAATTTCAGCACATTGGAAAACTATTTTAAGGCTAGATTTTATTTTGCTTTAAAAGAATTCCCAAGTGTGCGTGATGACTGCTGAGAATCAGAGCCAAGTGAAAATTAAATGAGTCACTCATTGCCAAATGATTTCAAAAACAAAATTATGATAGTCCTTTGAACAAATTTCAGCCAACATTCTGTTTCATGTGGAAGGTAGACGCATTTCAATATCTTTGCTAAGATGTAGGGTGGGACCTTCAAAAGAAAGGGTGGAGAGGACACAGAGGAACAGTCTGGAACCACTGAATGTTCGTGAGCATGCTTAATTGCAGGAGTCTTTTCTTCCAGGCATCGCATGGGACCCAGGCATCCCTGCACTACGTGCAGCGCGGGGGCCAGGGGCAAGCAGAAAGCTGAGCGGAGCGATTCCCAGTCACTGAGCAGCCAGTCAGCAGATATTTATGTGCCCACCACACGGCAGGTGATACTCTCCAGCTGTGAAAACCAATCCCTGAAATGAAGTAGCTTACAGTCTAACGGGGGCAAAGACTATCACTAAATAAGTTAAACATATAATACATTAGATGGAGCAAGTGCTAAGGTGAAGAGCACAGCAGAGAGAAGGAAATGAGTATAGCCATTTTGGAAGGTTGTATGGAAGTTTCTCAAAAAACTAAAAATATTAATACAATGACCATATGGTCGAGCAATCCCACTTCTGTGTGTCTATCAGAGGAATTGCAATCAGTACGTTGAAGAGACAGCCGCACTCCCGTGTCCATTTCGGCATCATTCACGACAGCCATCATAGGGCTAACCTAAGCGTCCCCCCACGGATGAATGGATAAAGAAAACGTGGTATACGTACAAAGTGGAATACTATGCAGCTTTAAAAAAAGAAGGAAATTCTGTCATTTGTGACAATGTGGATGGAACTGGAGAACATTATGGCGTGTGAAATAAGCCAGGCACAAAAAGACAAATACTATATGATCTCGCTTATTATGTGGAATCTAAAAAAGTCAATCTCATAGAAACAAAGAGTAGAAAGGTGGTTCCCAGAGTCTGGCAGGGTTTTTGAGGCGAGGGGTGGGAAAAGGGAAGATGTTGGGCAAAGAGTACAAAGTTTCAGTTAGAATAGAGGAGTAAGTTTTAGTGATCTGTTGTACTACGTGGTGTCCACAGTTAATAATAATCTATCACATATTTTTAAATTGCTAAAAAGATAGATTTTTTAATGTTCTCACCACAAAAAAACAAGCTGGTAAGGCGATGAATATGTTAATTAGGTGGATTGACTCTTTCTACAATGTATGCATAGATCAAAACATCACATTGTACTCTATACATATATATAATTATTATTGGTATTAACTAATCAACACATAAATGCACATATCAGAACAACATCTAGTGGATGCTGGGGAAGGGGGAGGGCGATGGGAGGAGGGGGGAAGAGGGAGGAGGGGAGGGGTATTTGTATACACAAGGAGGGCAATGCGCACTACCCGAAGGATGGACATATTTGAAATACGGACTTCGGTGGGAGGGGGGAACCAAGGGCAACACACGTAACCTAAACATATGTACACCCATAATTTGCTGAAATAAAAAAAAAAAAAATCAGTCAAGAACAGTACAAGAAAAAGCATAAACCAATCTTAATTTGCAAATATAGATATAAAAATAATAAATAAAATCTGAAAAATAAAAACATAAAAATAAAAAAAAACAGAGAGAGGGAAAATGTTGAAGTTAGAAATTTTAGACATGGTAGCAAGGGAAGGCCTCATTGAGAAGGGGCTATTTGAGCAAAGAACTGAAGTTGGTGAGGGAGCAAGTCATGTTGCTATCTGAGGGACAAGCATTCCAGGCTGAGGAAACAGAAAGTGCAGCGACTCCGGGTCATGAAATATCTGGGTAGTTGGAGGAACAGCAAGAGGCCAGAGCAGTGGCAGAGAGCGATCAAGGCTGAGACTGGTCTTTGATAAGGCCAGAGAGGTGTCTGGGAGCCAGACCCGGTAGGGCCTCGTGAGCCGTGGTAAGGAGTTTGGACTTTATTCTGAGTGAGATGGGCAGCCACTGGAGGCAGAGATGTGACATGATCTGGCGTCTAAGTTAACAAGGTCGCTGTGGCTGCACTGTTGAGCACAGAGGAAGGTGCAGAGCGGAAGCAGGGAAGCCATAGCTTTTGCTATGACGACGGCTGTGACTATTGCAGTCATCCAGGTGAGAGACAGTGGCGCTGGGACCAGGGTGTGTGGTGGAGATGATGAGAATAACATACTGGATCTGTTTAGACTATAAATTTTTACTCGTGTCTGTGTGGACGCTTCCCTCCTCTCTCCACCATTCCCCACCCGGACCAGGGGAAACAGAAGCGAAACCACCCTGGAGCTGGAGCGGGCATCCCCGGAGCCCAGCACGCCTCGCCGTCATTCCCCCTGTCTGCCTTGACCTCTCACGTGCCCCAGCCTCAGGGGCCCCTGGCCTGCGGAGGAAGCAGCCGCCCCAGCTTAAAGCATGCTGCTCAGAAACACGAAAGAGAAAAAAATCCAGCTACTCTTTTGTTTTAGGAACCACTTTGTCGCTGGGGATTTCTTTTGTCCTTGCTTCCAGTGGCCGCCCGGCCGGAGGTCACCAACTGCCTTTGCAGTAGTGTCGGTCTCCTTGGCATCCATTTCTTCCGGGATACCACAGCCATTGTTTTCAGAAGCGCAGATGCTGTTTGCACGTATGAGCTAAGCCCTGGCCTTTACCTTGCACCTGACGTCAGGGAGGATGTGCTTGTTCAGTACAGCCTGACAGCGCTCTGCCTCCCTGGGGCCCGTAACCGTAGCTGCCAGGAATGTGCCAGGCAGCAGCGGGCCTGTGCTAACAGCACTGGAATGGGGCAGGCATTAATGAGACGTGGGTTTTTTTTTCTTTTCTTTTGAGACATGGTCTCACTCTGTTGCCTGGGTGCTAGAGTGCAAGGGTATCAACATAGCTCACTGCAATCCTCAAATTCGCCAGCTCAAGTAATCCTCCTGCCTCAGCCTCCCAAATAGCTGGGACTACAGACATGTGCCACCACGTCTGGCTAATTTTTGTATTGTTTGTAGAGATGGGGTCTTGCTATGCTGCTCAGGGTGGTCTTGAACTCCTGGCCTCAAGCAATTCTCCAACCCAAAGTGCTAGGATTACAGGCGTGAGCCACAGTGCTCGGCCTAGTAAGATATTTTACTAGTATAAAAGTGGCACATGCCTGCTCAAAAACATTCATACGATACAATTGTTTTAAACTTAAAAGCAAAAATTCCTGCTGTTTAAGGTAAAACCACCTGAAATTGCTTGATTTATGGCCTTCCAGTTCTAGGTGCTTCTGGGTCCTCTCCCAAGCTACTTCTTTAGAAGGAGCAGTTGTATTAACATGCATTTTAGCAAGTTCGCCAGGTCCTTCTTATGCACTCTAAAGTCTGAGAGACCTCTTGTCCTTGGCGTTTCTAGTAACGCAAAATGTGTGTGCACCCATACAGTTTTACACACACACACGCTTGCAGAAATTAAACATACACCTGCATGCACAAAGACATTCGTACAACACAAACTGAATACAGCTTGGCTATTTTGACTCAACATCATGTCACTGATAAGCTCCTCTTCAGGATATGCAGCGATCGTTCAATACTCCATGGTAGGGATGGACGTGCGTTATTTCACTGACCCCCGTTGACAGGTTTTGTGCTGCCCGTGGTTATTCAGAGCTGATTTTGTATCCCACTTCGTAGCTGTGTGCCCTCGGTCAAGTTACTTAACTTCTTTATGACTCACTCTTTTTGCTCTATCTGTGAAACAAGGTTACTGTCAGTCTCCTCTAAGGTGGTTGTGAGGATTGAAAGTGTTTAGCGGAGGGAAAGTGATTAAATAGTAGTTGAATGTCAGTTATTTTCTGACCAGCCTCCTACTGTGGGATCTAAAAACACGGTATTCTAAGACAAGCTTCCAATGCCCCAGCTGGGATCCTGCAGGGGTGTCTGTCGCTCGAGATCAAGGTGGCTGCTATTTGAGCAACACTCCACAACTTGAGGGCTCGGATGAGTGTGATTCCTACTCTGGACCACTGTATTTACTGCCATGACACACAAAAAAACGAGTTTGAATCTGCTTTGGAGAACATTTCTTCAAACTGTGTTGGACTTTTTTTCCTTTCAATTTTTAATTTTGATATAATTTCAGACATGTGAAAGTTACAAGAATAGTACGGATTCTTTACTCACATCCCCCAAATGTTGGCATTTGCCACCTTTGTTTTACATGCACACACACACATTTTTGTTCTGAACTTTTTGAGAGTCAGTGGCAGCGAGGGCACTCAACCCTTCCCAGCTTGTCTTAGGAGTTTCCTGACTTTTACAATTGAAAGTCTTCTGTCTGGGAATTCCATCAGTCCCAGCAAATCACGACGATTAGTTGCAGCCATGATGCCCATTTACCTGTAAATTCAGTGTGTTTACCGAAAATAATGCCATAACCACTGTATAATCATCAAAATGTGGGAATTAACTTTGATACAAAATCCTGTTTGAGCTACAGACCTTTTTCAAAGTTTTTCAGTCATCCCAATAACGTCCTTTAGAAAAGCAAAATCCCAGATGATGCATTAGATTCACTTGTCAGACTTCTTTTCTATTCTTTAATCTAGACGAGTTTCTCAGTCTCTGTCTCTCACATTGACATTTGTAAGATCATAGGCCAAATATTATGTAGAATATCCTCAAGCTGGGTTTGTTTGATGTTTTCTCATGATTAGATCCAGGTTATTTATTTTTGGCAGGAATACCACAGAAGTGAGGTACATAGTGTTGATTTATCATGTATTCGGTATATTAACTTTGATCACTTGAATGAGGGGTTTTCTGCCAGGTTTCTCCACTGTAAAGCTACGGTTTTCCCCTTTGCAATTAATAGGTATGTTGTGGGGAAATATTTGAAGATTTTGTAAATATCCTGCTTCTCATTAAACTCTCCCACTTGTTTTGGTATTCATCGATAATTCTTGCCTGAATTATCAGTTATTTTTATGATGGGTTACTCAGTGGTTGGACTTTCTTTTTGAAAATGTTTAAAAGTGGAGAATCTTCACTAAGAAGTGCGTGGGTTTATGGAGGAGACAGGCAAGTTACAGGTAATTGCAGTACCGTATTAACAGTTGCTCTGTAAAAAACATAAAGGAAGGGAGGGAGCTCCAAGCCCCTGGGTCAAATCTAGCTGAACACCTGTTTTTGTAAATAAAGTTTTATTGGAACAGAGCCATGCCCATCTACTTACTTACCTAGTGCCTGTGACTGCTTTTGCACAACGATGACAGTTGAGAAGGTGCAACCAAGAGCATGTGACCCACAAAGCCTAACATATGTGCTCCTTGGCCCTCACAAAATGTTCCCTGACCCTTGATAAAAGGCCTGTGGAGAGAACTCCACTGAATTGAACTTCAGTTCTGTTTACCTCACTCATAGGGAGCATTCGTCTGCTCCGTGGGTCCTCAAGGGCACACAAAGTTAGGTACATTCCTGAACTAGAACCTACTAGTTCTCATAAGTAGCGCTTCCCCATTTAGGTTACCACACATACTCCAGAGGTGTCATGCCACCTCTTACTTAAAAGAGATTAACTGTTTTGTTTAGGTATAACTATACCTTGCTAAGAAGAAAGAATATTATACTAAGTCATAGTAATTAAATACAATTACCATAATTAGCCTGACCAAAATCTTTGCATGTCAAAGTATTATCAAGTCCTATAAGAATGTTCTATTTACTTCTAGCACATATTTGGTACAACGAAACTCCAGGGATCAAGAGAATGCGGATAACTCTCGAAGTATGTAACACGAAGACAGAATCTGTTTTGGTACCAGGTTTGGTAAAGGTAAATAATAGGGGTTACTGGGAGGTTAAGAATATCAGTTTGTCATTTACATGTGAAATCATTTTTATTTCCAGAATGCATCTTGTTCTCTAAAGCTCCAGGCAGGATTAGGCTAAACTGAATGTGTTGCTCAGAAAGCTGTGTTTTGTGATAGGAAGAGGAAGTTCTGGAAAATTAATTAAGACTCAAAGTAACTTAATCTTGTTGATTGTTCTCTGCTACGGGGAACACCCATGTGGTGCTGGAATGACCAGCCCCGGGAAAAGATCAGATTTTTAGGGCAAGCCTATATGATTAAAGTAGAGGAGCGAGTTCAATATGTTTCTGGTGAATTTTGGCCACAAAAAGTCAATTTGGATTTTTCTAAGCCCAAGGCTGTAATTTCCTATTGGTAAAAACCATGCACAGTGGATTTCTGTGTGAGACAGTGTTGGGATGAGAAGGTGAAGAAAATTTTAGTGAGTGATGGTTCACTTTAGTGATAGTTTTAGTTCTTATTAGAAATTATTATTTTATGCTCTAGGGAAGCATGCGACTTTAACGCACATAAAGTGACCAACACACTGGACAGAATGTTGAAGACCTGGAAGAATGTAGAGATGAAGGACCAGGAAAGTAAAAGTAAAAGTAAAGTGACTAGCCCAAAGTTAGGCAGTCCTCAAATGCGGGCCTCTACGTTTCCCATCAGAGCCTTTTATGGGACTGTAAAATGAGCTCTGGTTTGTCGACTTATTTGTCAGACGTGCAGCTGGTTCAAAGGGAGAGATTCTAATGAAGGGGCTGCTTAGCAGGCGTGGGCAGGGTCCAGAGAACACACGGAGAACCCCAGGTACACAGAGGCCTGCAGCAGTGGGAGCAGTTACTACCTACCTGAGAGCAGGTGACCCCGGCTCACGAGGGTTGGAGCTGTGAAGGCCGGGCTCCTGGCAGGAGCTGACATGGGGGGGGAAGCAGCCAGTGGCAGTGACTGGCACTGACGCAAGGAGGACACACTCCAACCTCCCTCTCTCCTGGCCCTCCCGTCTCCAGCCAGTACCTGCCATTGGCCATCGGGGGAGCCAGCCAGCATGAGGCCAACCACGTGGGCAGCTCCCCGGGCAGGGAGCAGAGCAGGGGAATCCGACCCAGGGAAGGACGGGGCAATACAAAGGGAATAGCTAGCACCCCAACTTCCACAAAATTAGAAAACCCTAAAAAATGCCTCACACAAAAATTAAGTTGAACATAACTTATATAGGCTCAGCCCATAATCCCTTATTTGAAGCCCTTTGGGCCAGATGTGTTCTAGAATTCAGAATATTTTGTCTTCTAGAAAGAAAACCATGTGTGTAGACTATATATTATGTAATCCCCCCACCAGGGTCTAGGGCAGCATCCTGTAGTAAAACGCATTCATATTTCTGCTGTGACAGGTGTGCATATTCACTCTAAGTAAGACAAATAATTTCTCGTTAGCTTTAGGTTAGTGTTTGCTACCATATAAATTTTGGTGCTAAACTTATCCCCAAAATTGGATTTCAGAGTTTTTAGGATTTTGGAATTGTAGATAAGGGATTATAGACCAGTTGTTCAATTTTGAGAAGTCATTCTTGAATTATGTGGCATTGTATTGTCATTATTATGAATGCTGGTTGTCCTTGTATAGGCTTTCTTTTACTATCAAGTTATACATATGTATTTTTTTCTGAATTCCAGAAAATGAGAATGTATCTAATATAGTTTAAAAAATTATTAATTAAAAGAGAAAAGAATGGCCATTCACTTTGCAAAAAAAAGTCTTTGTCCCGGAAATGATTCACAGGAGGATTCCTTTAAATAGCAAGCATCCTGGTAGTTACAACTTGGCTTTGTTGACAAAAAACAGAGTTGTGCAGTGCTCTTCCTGCAAATAAAGCATGGGCTCCCGAAGGTGAAGAGGACATCTCCGGGTCTTCATCCCCCGCCGGGCTGGCACTCTCCGCGATGCCCAGGTTCGCAGAGCGAGGAATCGGTTCTTGGAATTCAGTGGAAATCTAAAGTGGTAATGTTGCTGGCAGGCGTCCCTGGTCTCTGAAGCTCTGCAAACTGCAGTTCTCAGAACGACTTAACAGGAAGCCTCACCCACTAGCAGAGGAAGCTGAGGAAGGAAGGAAAGATGGCAGTGCCGGAGGGGGGTCCCTGAGTTAAACAATAAGCAAAGTCCTGTGCCTCAGGACTGTGTCTGCGTGGTCAGAGGAAGCGCCGCCATTCACGCCTTCCTCGCTGCCTCCAGCGCTCTGCCGGGCACCCTGCGTTCCTGCCGGCCCGGATCACTCCCCGCTTCCCAGGCCGGCTCGGAGAGGTCCTGCCTCAGGACCTGTGTGCTCAGGGCTCCTGGCCCCGCACGGCTGCTTCTGCCTGCTGCTCCTCACTGCCAACTCCTCCGCTCGGTTTCCACCGTCCCTCAAGCCCTTCAAAGCCAGTGCTCACTTTTTTTTTTTTTTTTTACAAGGAAGTAATTGCTGCCTTCTCTCTACTCGGGCACCCTGCAAACCGGTTTATTCTTTCCTCGTGATACTCACCACGTTACACCTTGTATTAGAGGAATTGTCTAATCCCCTTCCACAATTAAAAGTTTTGTTTGTTTATTTTTTTTCATTAATTCGCCAAAGATTTACTTGTGTAGTATGGTGCTAGGCTTGGGAATTTGAAGATAAGGTAGGGTTCCTGCATTCTGGAACATGTGGTCACTGGGAGAAAATAGGCAGTATCAGAACGGGGTGGTCTGAGGGCACATCAGAGGGACATGTGGCCCCGCTTCGGTGTGTGCTTACAGGGGTGGCCAGGGAAGGCTGCATGCACAAGGACAAGTGGGAGGTAGGCTGATGCATGGTGGGTGAAGGATGTTCCCGGCAGAGAGAATGGCGTGGCACGGGGCCCGGAGCTCGAGGATCAGAATGTGTTCCCAACCCTGCAAATAACTGGGCTCGGCCGCTGTACACAAGTCCAGCAGGAGGGCGAGCGAAGAAAGGGGTGGGGAAGAGCGAAGCTGGACGGTGAGCAGAGGCCTGACCGTGAAGGGTCTTACAAACCTCGCTGAGGAATTCGGACGCTTCCACGACCTGGATAGACACGGTCCTCGATTATGTCACAGGTCAAGATGTGATTGCCTGGAATCTCAGGCTGAGTGCCCACAGGAGCAGATTCGGAGACAAAGATTGCAGCGCAAGTAGGTTCGCTGGGAGGCGATCCCAAGACCCGCGAGGGCGTGCGGATGTGGGTCGGGAAAACGCAGGCGGCCAGTGCTCGCCGAAGAGCAGACGGCCACCGGGAGCACCTCCGCTCAGACGTCTGGAAAACCAGAGAACGCGCTTCGGGGACAACCCACTGCGGGTGAGGAGCCGGGGTGCTGTCCGCCCGCTCCGCTGGCCCGGCCCTTGCGTGAGAGCCGCTGTCAGGGGCCACCTCCCCGCACTGCGGCCTGTCCTGCGTGCGGGTGAGCAGGAGCTGGAGGAAGCCACCGGCTGGCCCTGTGAGAATAGCGGGTGACGAGGGATGTGGCGAGGCACGAGCACCTGCTGCGTCTGTTTATTCAGACGGAACAATTCGGGAAAACGTGGCGGGTTTG
Organism: Propithecus coquereli; assembly: GCF_000956105.1. Classification (NCBI taxonomy): domain Eukaryota; kingdom Metazoa; phylum Chordata; class Mammalia; order Primates; family Indriidae; genus Propithecus; species Propithecus coquereli. Next base: position 5,721,120 of record NW_012154951.1, on the reverse strand, counting down.
GGTTCTTTGCTCTTGTTACGGGTTAGGGCAGGAACAAGGTGGCACATTCAAGGGGCCACTGAAGAGAGTCTGACGAAGGGACGATCCGCGGAGGTGTGGGCAGGAGACACGCCTAGACCTGAAGGGGAGGGGACCCGGCCTCCCCCTCGGCGGGGCCGCGAGGCTCACTCTGCACGGCTTTCCAGGGCTCGCAGCTGAGCTGCCCTCTGCGCAACCCGCTCACCGGCGCACCTGACCCCCTTCCCCACTCCCCTGCACAGGCCTTCTCTGGTCGCCTCCTCATCAGCCTGCGTGGTGCAGAGTGGGAGCTGGAGTCCGGGCAAAGAGGTGCCAACAGGAGCGTGGTCCTAGGGAGGAAACTGCAGCCCTGTCAAATAATGGCTTGCTTGACAGGAAGCTGAAAGCAGAAACGTTATGTCACCTCTCTTGTCCAGTCCCCCAGGCCGAGGAACTGAAAGCCAGAGGACCAGGAAGCCCAAGCGACATGGTGGGTCGGGAGAGGGAGCAAAGCAGGGGGGAAAGTGAGGAGCACATCTGGTGGGGCAAGCAGAGAAGACCCCGCACACCTTCTCACTCCGGAGTGTAGCCTTTAGCTTGCCCGATTCAGGCAGAATCCACACCAGGGAAGTCTTCACTTCATGACAAAGCGCAGCTCTACCTGACAACGCCTGTCATTCACGAGCTCCTTCCCAGGTACAGTCACTTTTCCTTGACCCTGTAAAGTAACTGATCAGCCCGGCAGAGCAGGTGCCAATATCCGTTCTCTGCCGAGCCAGGAATCCAAATCTTGTCTTCGGATTCGGCGTCCAGCGTTCACGTCAGTACATCGTGTCTTCCCGAGGAATGAGAAGTCACTGCTGCTCAGCAGTGACCAAATTATTCATATTTACCATAACATCTTTGCAGCAATAATAGTTTACTTGGTGTCAGTAATTGAACTTTTGGTTTCTAGAGGTCCCTTTTAGCCTCACGCTTCTTAATTTCATGATGATCTGACACCGTGTACCCTTAGGTGTGAGCTAAGGTGGGAACGCCGTATCTCCTTAACTGTGGAGTTTCACGTACAATCCACCTAGGCAGAGGGAGGCTGACGGAACTGAAATCGCTGGGCGCCGATGGGCCAGGCAATGTGCGTACGTCATCCTTACAGGTGGAGAAATCAGGCCCCAGGAGGATGAGTAATTTGTTCAAGGTTACACAGCCAGTTAGGGCAGAGCCAGGCACACAATTTCTGTCTTACTGACTCCAAATTCCATATTCTTCTGCTTCAAAAAAGGTTTCTAATGGATTATTGCTAAGAAGTCCTTGCTAGTGATTTTTAAAAACACAGCAAAACAAGGATAAGTGCCCTCAGAGGACTCATTCGTGGGTCCTCAATGCGGCACGATGGTACCTCTTGCAAAAACGTGCCCTTCAGCTTCACTGCCGGCAGCGGTGAGAATCCGGGCTCTGGAGCCAGACCACCTGGCACCGCTCAACACTTATTCACTGTGTGACCTTGGACAGGTCATTCAATCCCCCCTGCCTCAGTTTCCCATCACCAAATTGCACTTAATAATAGTCCTCACCCTTAGGGTTGCAATGAACATTGCATGAGGTTAGTGGTGCCTGGCATAGAGTGGGCGCTCAGTAAAGTCAACTGTAGTTATTTTTATTAGTCTGTGCTGTCCTATCAACTGGATATATTCTGTAAATAAATATGTCTTCAACCCATGGCCTGGCCTAGAGAATGTAGGGGTTGACCTTCAGAAGCCAAGAATCCAAGATCCAAAGAGAGACCGAGAGAGGCCGGGTGCTCTTGTGCCTGGTACATTGATAATGTCACATGTGGTTGGAGAGAACAAGCTCGCTAAGCAAGTGGCACATTGAAGGGTGGGCGGTTCTCATCAGAGACGTATTTTGGTCTGTGGTTTCTCTGAGCCATTTTTGTCTTTGCCAAATGACCCCCTTGGGAAAACGAGGCAGCTCAATATATAAAAATAGCCAGGATTTGAGAGAGGAAGTGAGAGGTTTCCCTAGAGAGGGCAGAGCGGGGCCGTGGAGCCCAGCACCTGGCACACGTGGGCACTCGCTCAGTATCGTCCGACCAGTGCATGGGCTTCAGGGATTTTTGTTGTGAAAAACCTCCCTCTCTCCTCGGACAGGGGACATTGTCTTGATGGCAGGTGGGGGCTCTGGAATCTTAGGTCATGTTGAGCTGACCGTGGCTAAGGCAGGGCACTTACTGGCTCCCTCACTTCTAAGTCGAGGGTGGCGGGGACTCTAGGTCCCCACTGTGTCTCCCGAGGGAACCGAAACCCCTCACATGTTCCCTGATCGTGTTACAAGGAAAGGAGGGGAAAGCCTTTGGCTTTTCAGGGAGTCGAAGCACTCTGGGAAGGAAGTGTCTGATTTGCTCGCTCACTCACTTTCCCACTCTCACTCTCTCACTCACTCCGCAACAGTTATTGGGTGTTACATTAGTTTCCCAGGACTGTCGTAACAAGCTAGGTGGCTTAAAGTAACAGCAATTTATTCTCTCACAGCTCTGGAAGACAGAAGTCCTGAATCAAAGTGCTGGCAGGGCCGTGCTCTCTGCAGGCTCTAGGGAAGGTCTCTCCTGGCCTGTCCCTAGCTTCTGGCAGTCGCCCTCAATCTTTGGCATCCCTTGGCTTGCAGCTGCATAACTTCAATCTCTGCCTCTTGTCACGTGACCTTCTTCCCGCTGCATTTGTGTCAGTATGTGTCTGCACACAGCTTCTTAGGAGGACACCACCCTCATCCAGTATGACCTCACCTTAACCAATTGCATCTGCAAAGACTCTATTTCCAAATAAGGTCACATTCTGAGGTTCTGCGTGGACATGAATTTGGTGGGGGGGACACTCTATTCAACCCAGTACAGGTGACTTCTTTATGCCAGGCACTCCAGCAGTTGGCCTGGATGTAAAGATGAGTAAGATCCCCATAGTCTCAGAGTCAAGGTAGACGCATAAGTAGATCATTATAATTCCACGGGATAACTATGAGTAAATGCTCAATAAATGTACGGGATTAGCTAAGTGTCTGGCGCTAGGTTAAGCAATGTGCATTTGAACTCATGTAGTTCTCATAGCAACCCTAAAAGGTAGGTACTATCATTATTCCCATTTTACAGATGAGGAGACTGAGTTCCAGAAAGGACGAGTGACCTGCCACAGGTCACGGAGCTGTTCACTTGGCCGTGGAAGTCAGGGCAGGCCTCTCTGAGGAGGAGGTATTTGAGTGGAGGCCTGGATCAGGAGAAAGCACCCACTACGGGAAGGCTGGAGGGTGAAAGGGGCGAAGACAAGTGTTCCAGGCAGAGGCAACAGTCAGCGCCGAGGCCCCAGTCAGGCGCAGACTCAGCGCGCGCAGGGAGAGGAAGGAGGCGGCTGGCTGGAGCCGGGGCAAGATAGCCCGGGGCGAGGTCAGGTGGGTTGTGGGGAGGAGTTCGGGTCTGATACTTGTGAAACTCCCACATGCCGTAACCAAGGGAGCCCTGTGGCCTGACTTCTTCCTCGTGCAGGTCTGTCTGGCTGTGACCGGAGAACGGACAGCGGCGGGCACGGATGGAGGTGGGAGGCCAGGCTGGCCGCGGGGGTTGCTCACAGGACTTGCCGAAGGGCGAAGGGGAAAAGGAAGATGCTCACATTCGGCCCGGGTGACGGAGGCACGAGGATGCCATACGGGAGACAGGGACAACGGGGCTGGGAGGGCGCGGCCTGAGGGAGGACCAAGTTTGCCATGTTCGTTCAGCACCCATTGGTCTTTGAAGCCAGGGGACTGAATCAGAGCAGGGACGACCAGGATGCGAATCCCGCTGGTGTCCGTGGGAGGGGCTGGGGTCAGCTCCGCACAGCGCCTCGAGACCCTGCTTCCCAAACCTGCCCAGCGGGAACCCCTGGAGAGCGTGTTCCACACACACCGTCCTGGGCCTTCCCTCGGACTCCAGGGCTTAACAGAGAGTGTCCAGGAATCGGTAGCCTTAACAGGCCTAGTGTAAAGTAGCAATAGCTTACTTTTACTAAGCACTCCTTTATGTCATTGTGTTCTTTGAAGTCCTGTAAGAATTCTACAGGATAGGTACGTGTCCCCTCCTGGTTACAGAAGGACACACCGAGGCTGAGCGCAGCTAAGACGTTTGTCCAAAGTCTCAAAGCAAGTCCAGCATCTGTGGGAAGAGGAGTCGGGGCCACCTGCTGTCAAACCCTAAAAGGATTCCATGAATCTCCTGAGCCTCCAGGCCCCATTTCTTTCTTTCTTCACTGCCCTAGCCTACTTCAGGAAAGCCATCTTCTGCCTCTCGTCCTCAGTCGAGGTTAGAATGTTTCAGCTGTCCGTCGATCTCCTCTTTGAGTAAATATTTAAATCGGATTTAAATTTTCCCTCTTCAACCTTTTTAAATAAAAATCAATCTCGCCTTCTGGACTGTGTCTGCACACACGGGGTGAGCGCCGGCAAAGAGCCGATGGCTGCGGTCACAAAGGGAAGAGGAGGAAGGTGGCCGCAGACCCGGCTGGCCTCCTGCGCAGGGCTCAGGCCAAGCCGCCTGGGCTGCTCTGTCCTTGTCCTCAGCTGGGCCTGGTTTTTCCCGCCTGTCTAAGCCAGGACCCCTTTTGCTTCCCGGCTCTCACATTTTCATTTAGCTGAGGTTTGCGGGGCTGCCTCCCCATGAGAGGCTCCAGACAGACTTGCAGACACCCGAGTCAATGCCCAAGACCACTGTCAGTTGTAAACTTTTGAAATAACATAGACAAATGCAGCTGCTTTTTTGGTTTGTGTTTTGTTTTTAAGGCATTAGATCCCTGGGCCCTCAAGAGTTGGTTGATAAGGAATTGAGATTGCTGGGTTCACTTGCCCATTGAATTCCATTTTGTTTCCAGAAAATTCCGTCTTTCCTACCTCTATACCCCTCACCCCCCTTCTCTTTACTTATTATTTAGCTGCAGTTTCCCAAGACATGCCGGCAGTGAAGATTCTTGTACGGAAGGCCCTGCAAAATCGAAAATGAAAAGGAGACACTTCTCTATCCTCCTTTCCCCAGCCGTCCTCTCCCTCCCTATTCTGCCAGAAACCCCCGCCAGCTTGCCAAGAGCCACCCAGGAACAGATTTCCTCTCTAATCTGTTGCATCTGTTCACCCACTCCTACTCCCCGCTAATCCCTCCAAACGCACTGTTTGCCACAAATGGGCATGAGACAACTGCAAGCAAGACCACAGGGCTGATTCCTGGGGCTCCAGCCACTCTCCTGTGTTCTGCTTCTTTCCGAAACGCAGAGAGGCAGCCACCTTCGCTCTACTCAGCCGAGTGACACTCGGAAACTCTCTGGTCACAGGGCCAGTTCTAAACTCCCAGTTTGTGAAACCAAGCCTTTGTCATTTACGCGTTTGTCGATTTTACGCCGATGACTTAGTTATATTTATGTGGGAATGGTTCTGATTCAAGCCATGGGAAAGTCAGGAGGCCTGGGTGGTATTTATGGTTCAGTAATTGCCTTGCTGTGGGGCCTTGGCTCAGGATATAATCCTCTCTGAGCGCATTGCTCCATTTTGAAAACAGGGAGAAACGTTCCAGCAACAGCTATTTGTCAGGTACACTGAAATCTGCTCATAAAAGTGTTGGTTTATTTTCTTGTTTCTTTCTCCCTTTTCCTTTTTAGTTGTCCGTTAGTCCCCCCGATGCATCCTTGGTACCCAGGAGTGTAGAGGAGTTAGTACTAAATTGTTATAAACCGTATATGTGTGTCCCCCAAAATTCATATGGCGAAGCCCTAACCCCCAGTGTGATGGTATTAGGAGGTGGGGCATTTAGGAGGAAATTAAATCATCAGGCAGAGCCCTCACAAATGGGATTATGCCCTTACGAGAAGATGAAGAGACACTGGAGCTTCCTCCCTCTACCATGTGAGGATACAGGGTAAAGGCAGCTGTCTGCAAGCCAGGAAGAGAGACCCACAACCAAATTTACTGGCACCCTGATCTTGGACTTCCAGCCTCTAGAACTGTGGAAAATAAATGTCTGTTATTTCAGCCATCCAATCTACAGTATTTCGTTATAACAGCACAAGCTAAGACATTATCCTGCTATTTCTTTCTCCGTGTTCATATAATCATCTATAAACATCAATGTACATTTATACAGATACATGTATAATGTGTTTTTTCTGTATCTGGCTTTTTTCCCCCAACATCTAATGGAATCGCTCCAAATTCCCCTGATTCAGATCTAGTTTCTTCTTTTTAATGGCCACATATAACTCTATGGTGCAGCTGTAGTATAATTTATTCAACCACCCCATATAGATGACATTCACTTTGTTTCTAGTTTTGTGCCATTGTTTACCATACAGTACACTTCTGTGTAAATAAGTCCTTTGGTTTTAAAGTCTTCATTTCTATGGGATAGATTTTTGGGAGTGGGATTTCTGGATCAAAGATGTGTGTATTTTAGTTCTAACAGATGTGGCCCGATTGCTTTCTAAAAAGACTGGATCAATCTCATTAATACATATTTCCAACCACAAATGTAATAAAGTCCCCACATCCCCTTTAGCAATAGGGATTATCAATATCTTTCATTTTTCCATCTGATCAGAGTAAGTTGATACCTTGTAACTTTACGTGGTAGCTCCCTGATTGCACTTGACTTTGAGCCTATTTTCACTTTTGTGTTGGCCACGTGCAACTGCTTTTCTATGAATTGCATATTCATATCCTTGGCTCAGTTTTCTGTTGTGGTGTGTATCCCTGTCTTGTTTGTTTTGTAAGAGTTCTTTGTATATTGTAGGTATTCACCCTCTGTCTGATTTCTGGGTTGACAGTCTTCCCTGCTCCCCAATCTAGTGTTTACCTGTTGACTTAGTGTCTTGGTTTGTTTGAGCTGCTATAACAAAACACTTTAGACTGGGTAATTTATAAACAGTAATTTATTGCTCACAGTTCTGGAGGTTGGGAAGTCCAAGATCAAGATGGCAGCAGATTCAGTGTCTGGTGAGGGCCTGTTCCTCGTAGATGGTGCCTTCTGTGTGCTCATGTGGCAGAAGGAGTGAACCAGCTCCCTCAGGCCTCTTTTACAGAAACACAAATCCCATTCATGAGAGCGGAGCCTCATGCCCTGATCACCGCCCAAAGGCCTCCACCTCTTAATACTGTCACCTTGGAGATTAGGTTTCGATATGAATTTGGGGAGGACACATACATTCAGACCACAGCACTCAGTTTCTGGTATCTTTTCCAAACCAGTTTTTTCATTTTAATCTAGTCCAATATGTCTACTGTCCTTTTGTAGCTTCTGCGTTTCTAGTTTTAATTAAAAAGCTCTCACCAGCCGGACGCGGTGGCTCACTCCTGTAATCCTAGCACTCTGGGAGGCTGAGGCGGGTGGATCGCTCAAGGTCAGGAGTTTGAGACCAGCCTGAGCAAGAGCGAGACCCCATCTCTACTAAAAAATAGAAAGAAATGATCTGGACAACTAAGAATATATATATAAAAATTAGCCAGGCATGGTGGCTCATGCCTATAGTCCCAGCTACTCGGGAGGCTGAGGCAGAAGGATTGCTTGAGCCCAGGAGTTTGAGGTTGCTGTGAGCTAGGCTGAAGCCACAGCACTCTAGCCCGGGCAACAGTGTGAGACTCTGTCTCAAAAAAAAAAAAAAAAAGCTCTCACCTACCTTAGAGTTTACATGTGGTGTTCTAGTATTGTTTAAATTTTGACATGTAGGTGTTTAACTCACCTAAAGCTTATTTACATATTGGGTAAAAGAGGGGTTCATTTTTATTTTCTTCTGACTGGATAATCAGTCATTCTAGCATCCTTATTAATTATTAATACCTAATTCTTCCCCATTGGATTAAAAATCATTTTTAAAAATAGCTTTATTGAAGTATAATTTATATACCATAAAATTCATCCTTTGATAAGTGATTTTGAGTAAGTTGATAGTTTTGCAATCATTCCTACAATCCAGTTTTAGGCATTTCTGTCACCACCGGAAGTTTTCTTGTGCCTTTTACCCTCCAGTCTAGGCCACCACAGATCTGTTTTCTGTGTCTATAAATTTGTCTTTTCTATATATGAAAAATTATTTTTGTCCTACTTGAAACTGTACATACATGGTTAAATCTGTTCAGGATTCTCTATTTTCATTCATTTGTCTATCTTTCAATTCAATAGGAATATGAGCAAAGAATATGAAGAGTTTTTGAAAAGAAGTTACCAATGGCTCTTAGAAGATGCTTAACTTTACTTCTAATAAGAAAAAAAGTACAAATAAAAACTATGCTGAGACACCATTTTTTGCCTCTTCGATTGGCAGTAATCCCAAAATTTAGTAACACACCGTGTTGATGAGGCTTCGGGCAAACACATTCCCACCCATTGCTGGTAAGAGCATAACCCCTTGGCATAACCCCTATATAAGGCGATTGGGCCAAATTTCAAATGCATATTCCCAGCAGTCCTACTTTTGGGAAATTATTCTACAGATATATTTTTATTAAGGAAAAAAGTATATATTTTACAATATTGCTAGTAACAAAATGTTAGAAACAACCTCAACATTCAGTAATAGGGGACTAATTAAAGTATGATACATTCACACAATGGAAGCAGTTATATAATAAAGGACAGGAAAACTCTTTTGTGCTACAAACATCTTAGAGACTTACTACGCAGAAGCAGGATTCAGTGTGTACAGCGTGCTACCCTTTGTGTAAAAAATATGGAAAAAACAAGATTCTGTATTCATATCTGCTTGTATATGTATAAAGAAATTCTGGAAGGATACATATAGTGGGAGGCGAGATGAAAGGTGAGATAGAACTGGGCAGATGTAGGACAAAGATAGGAGACAGGTTTTCACCGTATTTTTTTAACTTAATTTTATATTAAATTTTTTACCTATTTTCTCATAGTTATTTTCAAGCATTTATTCTTTTATGTAGTTTCAAGAGAATTTTATCCATTTCTTACCTTTCCAACACCATTGGCATTCCAATTGTAATTGCAGTAAATTTATATCTTAATTTTGGGAGAACGGACTTTTAAATTACTGCGCTCTCTCTGTACTCTCAGGGGATTGGTTCCAGGAGCCCAGGGATACCGAAATCCATGCATACTCAAGTCCCACAGTCAGCCCTGCAAAACCCCAGACATAGAAGCTTGGCCTTCCTTACACGTGAGTTTCGCATCCCCCAAATACTGTATTTTCCATTGAGTTTGGTCGCGGATGTGGAACCCGCCCATACGGAGGGCCCTGGCCTGAACCTGGCTTCTCAGACGGGCGCATGCATATCCTTTGCTGTATTGCAGGGAAATGGGATGAACAGGGCATTTTTTTCTGGAAGATCCATTTTACTCAAAGATTTGGGGAGAACAAATCAGTTGTAAATTAAAACATATTCTTCAGAATAAAGGGGAAAATTCACTTGAATCTTTAAGACTTCACAGAAATTTTATGCCAACACAGGCTGCTTTAGCCAACGCATCCCAGATTTTCTGGTGTCGTACAAATATGTATTTTTCCCACCTTCAGGAAAGCTCTCTCCTGACCCCATATTCTCCTCCAATTTTGCCTGTTTAATCAGCTTCTTTTATAGCAAAACTCATTCAGGCCAGGCGTGGTGGCTTATGCTTGTAATCCTAGCACTTTGGGAAGCCGAGGAAGGAGGATCGTCTGAGGCCAAGAGTTTGAGACCAGCCTGGGCAACATAGCGAGGCCCTGTCTGCATATAAAATACAAAAAATGAGCCGAGTGCAGTGGCGTGCGACTGTATTTCCAGCTACTTGGGAGGTTGAGGCAGGAGGATTGCCTGAGCCGGGTGTTGGGGGTTGCAGTGAGCTATGATGATGCCACTGCTCTCCAACCTGGGTGACAGAGTGAGACTCTGTCTCAAAAAAAAAAAAAAGCCATACACACACACACACACACACACACACACAACAACAACAGCAGACCTCAATCAAAGGGCTGTGTCTGAATTTGCTGTCTCCACTTCTCCTCACCCTATGCTTTCTTGAACCCGCCCATCAGTCTTTTGCTCCTATTTTGCTCTTAAGTTGTAGGTAGCCTCCATGTTGCTAAATCCAATGGTCAGTTATCCGCCCACTGCTGTGGCACAATCTGACATAGTTTATCTTCCTCTTCTGGAAGACTCTCTTCACTTGGCTTCCGGGACCCTACATTCTGAGAGGGTCTCATCTCACAGTGGCCACTCTTTCTCAGTCTCCTTTGCTGGTTCTTGTTTTCCCAACCGCTTAGCATGGAGGCTCCCTTTGATGTCTGCTTTATCCATCCACATGTTCTGGTCCACGATCTCAGCCAGTCTCACAGCTTAGGATACTGTCTGTGAGCTGACAACTTCCCAGTTTATAGCTCCAGCCTGGGCCTTTCCCCTGAACTCCAGCTGAATACTTGACATCCCCACTTGGATGTCTAACATGCATCTCAGACGTAACACACTCAAAACGGAAACTCCTCACCTTCCCTCAGTAAAACTGCTCCTGTTTCATCTCATTAAATGGCAATGCTTTGTGTTTTGGGCTTCAAACTATGGAGTCATTATTGAGTCTTCTTTTAATCTTACACCCCACATACAGTCAGTCAGGAGATTGTCTTGATGTTACAAATACATCCAGAATTCTCACTGGTACCCCCCTGGCCCAAGTTGCTGTCATCCATCATCTCTTGCCAAGATTACTGACTGGGGTTCCTCGCTGGTCTCCTGGCTTCTGCCTTTGCCCACCTTAGGCTGTTCGCCTGCAGCCAGAGTGATCCCTTCCCGTATACGTGAGTCAGAGCACGCCGCTCCTCTGCTCCGAACCCTGCCATGGCTTCCCATGTCTGGGTAGAGGCCAAGCTCCACGTGCTGGTCCTCACGGCCCCCCTTGATCTGGACTCTTCTCTTTGCTCGTTCCACACCTGCTGCGCTGGAGTTCTTGCTGCCCCTCACACACAGGCCTGCTCCAGCCGGATGTCCTCTTCCTGGAATGCTCCTCCCAGCTCCTCCTCGCTCCTCACCTTCTCAGGTCTGGGCTTAAACATCACTTTTCAGTGAGTTCTTTTCTGATCACCTTGTTTAAAATGGCATTCTCCTACCCCCACTGCAGACACCTACTCTTACCGTTCCCTGAGTCATCTTTTTCCTTATGTTTATCACCATTTAATGCACCATGATTTGACTTATTTATTTGTTCTCTGTCTTCCTTCACTCTAATATAAACTCCATGAGGGAATTTTTTTTTTTTTTTGCTTGTTTCGTTCACCACTGTATCCGCTGGCTCATTGCAGGTGTTCAAAAAATCCTGAACTCATTGAATCAATGATTAAAGCGTGAATGGCACCAGCGTATTCTCCCCTACCATTCTGACACTTCTCTAGAAAAGTCTGAGACTCTCTGTGGGACGCAACCAAGAACCACGCAGGGCCTGGAGCAGGGGAGAGATTGGTGCCCAAGGATCTTGGGGCGGCTGTCCTGGGGAGAGTGCAGGATGGAGCTGGGCGTGGGCAGTGAGGGTGGGGAGCACTGGGGGGCTCTGGGGGGCAGGGCAGCCAGCAGGAGGCCACTGTGACAGTCCAGAAAAGAGCCAAAGGTGACTTTGGGGTTCAGATCTTTGAGCGAGCGGGACAGGACAGCAGTGCGAGAGAAACACCAACATCTGGAGTGGGAGCCGCCAGGGAGGCAGGCTTGGTTACCAGCTGTATTTATTGTTTATTATTCCCCATATAACAAAGGATTTTAAAAACTATTCGAATGTGATTGCGAAAATATTTTTGCGTAAATACATTTGGTTGAAAAAAAAAATCTTACATGTCTCCTTCAGATCATACCTTTTTGAGGAAAACAGTGTTCTTTTGTTTTTCTTCAAGAAACACAGGAATGTACTAATACATGACTCAATATATTTTTCTATAATGCCATCTTTTCCCCCTAAAATGCAAACTCTCCAGCTGTAAAATAAATTTTTCCATATTGGTGATAATCTAAGAAACAAGACTCTATGGCCAACTGCCTTGGCAACCCTTCAACATAATTCTGTCTCTCTTTCTCAATATCTATGTATCCATGCATCCATCATGACAATGGCAGCGGTGCGTAGAGCTCGTTCATGTATGTTCCAGGCAATGTTCTAGGGGCTTTACACACGCCCATTCATTTGGTTCCTGTAACAACCTTGTGAGGCAAGTTAATTGCTGTAAAAACCCACCCTAAATTCTCAGTATCTCAACACAATTAGTTATTTTTACTCAAGTAATATTGTAGTTCAGTGCAGATGTTCAGCAGGTAGCCTTCTACTCAGTGAGTCAGGGGCCCAGGCTCCCTCCATCTGGTGGCACCACTGTCCCCTGGCCCTCAGAGTCCTCTGAAGCACCCTCAGTCAGCAGATGGGATAAGACAGAGCATGGAGGATCACCCGGGAAGATTTTATGATCCAGGTCTGGACGCGACACATCACTTCCCCTGACGTTCCACTGGCTAGAGAGGTTGATCCCACAGCAGACCTAACTGCAGGGGAGGCTGGGCGGGAAGAGCAGTCTGGCCGTGTGGCCAGGAATGGGTTATAATGGGGACTCAGTCTGTGCCAAAGGCAGGGTACTAGTATTCTCTTTCACATGTGAAAAATCCAAGGTAGAGAAGGTTAAGAAACGTGCCCAAAGTTCAATCGGTCAGGATTCAAATCCAAGCTAAGCTGTCAGTCTCCAGAAAACAGGGCTCGTCACCGTTGCAATTATGTTGAGGATCCACTAAGGTCAGTGGAGGTGAAAACTGGCCATCCACTCAAACGAAGGAAAAAGCAAGAGAGACTGCGAGCTCGCTCTTAAGCTTCTGTTCCCCTGCGTGTCCAGCCAAGGGGGCTCCGCAAGGCCCGCCCTCCTCAGAGGTGCTCGGTAATTGGGAGCAGCCTCAGCACCTCCTATCACAAATGCCTGTCGCCAAAAGCTTGTCCTCTTATGGGGAAGCCAGCATGGAAGGTGGGAGGGGCGATGGGGGAAAGGTCGCGCGGAGGGAGGAGCGAGGCTGGTGGCACGAGGGCATTCACAGTCATCCTTCTCGACACACTCGATTTCCGTCCAGGGGGCTATGCTCAGAAAGTCACAGAAAGTTGCTTAGTTTAGGCTCTCTCAGGTGGCCGGGACAGCAGAAAGGGCCCTGACGACTTTGCTTGTACTCTCTTCCCCGCCACCCACCAGTGGTGCGACTGACATCACTGAATCATGCTCTGTGGGTAAAACGAGGAGTTTAGATGACATCAAAAGATATATAAGGGGTCTTAGAACCCCAAGCATCTGATTAAAACTACAGGTCCTCGTCATACAAAATGCACGTACTCCCCTAATTTTGCAGGAGTTTACAGATTTCCTGAAGGGTATTCATGAACCACCCATTAAGAACAGGTGGACTCTGGGTCCTTTATAGCTCTATGTTCTTGCTTTCCAAAAGCAATAAAGAAACAATTGCTCCCCTTGACTCTGCTGCCTCCTATGGAAGGAAACCGTTCAGCCACCCTCTTGGTTCCTGTGTCAGCCTCCCTGTGGGGCTTGGCCCCTCCCCAGAACCCAGAGTCCCTGGAGCCCACAGTCACCTGGAACCTCGCCCCCAGCTCAGCCGGCAGCCAGCCTTCCCTGCAGAGCCTCGCGAAAGGGTGAGTCACGGCAGATCTTCTGATTCACAGGTAGCATTTATCTGACAAAAGAGCTTTAAAGGGCCTTGCTTCTCTTTGTACCATCTAAACTTTGAAAATCATTTGCCTCACTGTTAGCTGAGCGTTTCTGTAGGCAGCAGGCTGTCAGCCGCTCCCTGGGGATGAAGGAGAGCGCTGGCTGCCAGAGTCTCACAGCTGTCCTGGGCACAGGAAGTCCACAGCTACTTGTAAGAGGTAAGGGGAACTATAAATACTGCAGAAAACGGGAGCTTCCAAGTTCAAAGGAAATCCGGATGTTGTCAAGGTCAGGCTGCAGAGGAAAGAGGGTCCAGAGGGAGACTTCCTATTTCCTTCCGAACCTTTAGTCATCCCGGCGGGTCTCCAGGGACAAGCCAGACTCCTCAGCGCTTCAAGTGCTCTGAGCTAGCCCCATCTGCCTTTCTAGCCCTGAACCTGTGGCTCTGGGCAGCCCCGTTGGTGGTGCCAGGTGCACCTCCAGCTTCGCCAGGTACCTGCCCTCGTACTGCGGCTCTTGCGTCCGAGATCACCCTTTTTTCCCTTTTCCACCTTCTCAACCCACTTCTTTCTTCAGGCCTGGCTCTAACCCCATGTCTACCCAGAAACTTTTCTAGATCGTTACTCATATAAATAAACATACCTCTTTTTGTTGAGTGTCTACCAAATGCCAATTGCTTCACAAGCCTTGTCATATTCGATTGCCTCAATAAGCTTGCAAGGCAAGTTTTATCTCTATTTTATAGGTGAGGAAATCGGGTTTGATTAAATCTCCTGAGGTCATGTAGCTAGTAAAGGACAGAACAGCAACTCTTGTCTAAATGACTTCAAAGCCACCATGCAATGCTGCTGCACTCATGTGGCCACCCACTTGTCATTCATCCATCCACCCACCCGTCCACCCACCTGTCCACCCACCCGTCCACCCTTCCCAGGCTTTCAACTGGCCATCCACCCATCCACTTGTCCCCACTCCCCAAATACCAGCATGCAGCAAGACAACCCTCTCCCCCTCCAAAGTCCTGTGGCGCTCAGTGTTTGCCGCCCTCCCATGTTGGCCCAGTGTGGCACTTCTCCTTTCCTAGTGCAGGCATTACTTTTTAAACTGAACTGGAATCTCTAAGGACAGGGATTGGGTGTCCCTCACAAAGCCTAGCCCAGTGCTTTGAGGACACTGCATGCTCACTGACAACTGGCTAAAGATTAAGTGCTTACTCCGCTTTTATGGGCAACCTTGTCCCCAGAGAACCAGGAGCCAAGAGGCAATGTCTTCAGGCAACCAGGCCTAGAGGTGGCCGTTCAAGAAAGGTCAACAGGTGAAGGGCCTTTTGCCAGAGTCCTGAGGCAGTGTCTCCTGGAACACAAAGAAACCCTAATTTCAAACTCTTTCAAAACCTTTTGACAAGGACAGAAGGCTGTCAAAACCCTGTAGTGAGCACAGAACTTAAGCCTTGAGATCGTAATCACAGGAAGCATGGCATTCAGTTTCCTAAGCAACCATAATTCCTTTTTTTCCATCCTGACTGTCCCTTTGTATTGCAATGGGACCTCTGATGACTGGAATACAAATCCGAGATATTCGGCATCCAAAGCGGTATAAAGCCCCGGTGCTATGTAGCACAAAGACAAGGAAGTGATAAAAGCAGCAGTTGTCTGAACTCGGACCTGCTCCTGATTACACAGGGAGACAGGCAGGCGGCTGCAGCTGCAGTCATCTCTGCACACACAGTGTGTGCACAATGCTGCGGTTCCCTCCGCACCCCTGCCCCTTCCGGTCCCGGTCACACTTCGCGCATTATTCCTACTGCACTGTAGTATGGCCATCTGTTTACCTGAAAGCTTTCCCCGCTAGACTGAGAACTTCTTTAGAGCAATAACTATGTCATCGTCATCATCACTGTAGTGATAGTTAATGTTCTTCAGTGCTAACTATGTGACAGATTTTTATCTGCTCTATGTACCATATTGGACTCCATCCTGACAAAACAATTCTATGCTCTTATAGTTCTTGGGTGCCATTTTAGTCTCTGAAATCTCTTGCATAGTTCAGCAAGGTCTATTTTATTGTAAAAGCTTTTAATTTTTAAAAAAGGAAAAATAGGCTGTTTGGAAGAAATACTAGGCAATCTTGTCGTTCACCTTTAGTGAACTTGTCATCCCTGAGAAATAAGCTTTTTGAACTGGATTGTTAAA
Source organism: Propithecus coquereli (assembly GCF_000956105.1). Lineage (NCBI taxonomy): Eukaryota > Metazoa > Chordata > Mammalia > Primates > Indriidae > Propithecus > Propithecus coquereli. The sequence goes on along the minus strand of NW_012154951.1, from coordinate 5,705,270 downwards.
ATTGCCGATGTCACGTCAAAGTGACGTTGATAGCTAGAGGGGCAGGGACATAAAGAGCAGACAGACCTGGATTCGAACCTCCTCTAACAGGCTACGTCGCCCTGGGCAAATCCCCTCAATGCTTTAAGCCTCAGTTTTAAAACATGCTAAGTGGTTTTCTTGGTAGTGTTGGGAGAACTAGGGAGGACGTAGGCACAGCGTCTAGCAAGGCATGCGACATGAAGTGGGTGTTAATAAATTGTGGCTATTGTTACCATTATTTTCATGGCCAACGCTCACCCTTTAATATTAGGGAGTAATACAAGCTAGGGTTTAGCTTGAATTATGTCAAGGCAGTTTTTAATTCCCTAAAAATAATTAGCCAATGTTCCTCAAGCCAGAGAATACTTTCTCCTCTTATAAATTCAGAAAGTGCTTAGTATTAGAACATGAACTTGCCATCCAGGAGATATAAGTATACTCAAGCATGTTGTGGTCTAGGGTTAAGATCTGATGTTTTAAAAAGATTCGTGGGTCCCATTTTTAGATTGGAGTGACCACAGAACTCCTGTTCTAGGCCAGGAGTTAACATAATCGCAGAGCCCTGGCTCCCCAGCAGCTGGGAGCTCTCCAGGCACCGGAAAGCAGAATAGACAGACAGCCCTTGGCAATGTCTCGTGGATATGTCAAAAGAAACTGTGAAATGACTTGGAGATGTCTGTAAGGAGGTTTCTGTTGTGTTCTAGGTTGCAACTGGCTGGTTTGCCGAGCTGTTCACTAGCCCAGCATTTGCCTGTAGCCTGGAGAAGCAAAGTGATGATGACGTAGCCAGAGCTGAGGAGCAGAGATTGGGCTCCTGGGCTCCTGCCAAGTGCCTTAGGCAGGCTCAGGATGGCTGTGGGCCTAGGAGGTGAGAGGCCCAGACAATGATCCTTGATCTCACTGCCCTCCCACTGCTGGACCTATGAAACACGGAGATCATAGCAAAGACCCAGGCTCCAAGATCCTTTACTAGGGGACCCACTTGGGGGGAGCCCGGGAGAATCCACTGGGATTCTTTGTGACTTGTGCTGTGATGCCGTCAGTCACCACAGCCTTTGTCTCGGCCTGGGCAGAGAAGGGAGACAGGTTCTCTACCTACAGCTTACTGTGAACGAGTTCATTCGAGTTACTTTCTATACTTAGTAAGGATCAAGGAGTTTTTACTGAGGGTGGAAAACTAGAGAGGCGATTTGAAGCCAAAGTTATTGAGTGGCCCAAAATCTCAATGAGATTAGCACACAAGGCTTCCAGGAGGAAGGAGTGTGAACTCCACCGGACCTGTTTCCCAGGTGACCAGCGCAGAAACTGAAAGGGTTTCCTGGAGATGGCAGCCGGAGGCATGCTGCAGGGACATTCCTGCCGCAGTCCAGAGAGCTGTACATCTTAGGGGAAGTATTAGCAGCACCCATTTCTCTAGATTCAAAACTAAAGAGCGTTCCTTCTCAATTGGTTCACCCTGCCCCCATCCTCCTTTCTTATATCTCCCCCATCTAGCTATTATTTTGACATTGTATTGCCAATCTTTACACTTCAGTTCAAAAAGCATACCCACTTTATTTCTCAGAGATGACAAGTTACTTTGCATAAAAGATAAAAAATAGGATTGGCTAGTATTTCTACCAAATAGCTTTCTTTAAGGAGTGCTTTTTAAAAATCTCTGAATAAGACATTCCAAATTGCTCTGATCTTCCTGATCTATTCGAAACATTTTTTCAGTAGACCTTCAGTCTGAAACCAAACGGTTTCCCTCATGCATTTCGATAGATGCTTCTCTGATGTCTGGTAAGTCGTTGCCACTGATCAGCATCTAGAATAAATCCCTCCTCATGCCTTTAATTAAATCTTCAAGTTGGAAGCTACGTAGTGAGATTCTTTATTCAAAACACCAGGAGAAAACATGAGCAGGCTTCGTTTCTTGTTGTAACAATGCCAGTTTTCCATAATCTGACCTTCGCTTGACATCAGTGGACCAGAACCTCTCTTCAAAGCAGTGTATATATTTTTATAACCTAGATGCACAAGATGACGACAGAGGATTATCTTCGGTCATTAAAGATGTTGGAACATTCTTTATTACAGATGGAAAAAATAGCCCCACGGTTAGTTATGATCCGTGTTTGAAGCTGACTTGAGTTGTCTTTTGTTGTCACAAGGTGTGGACTTCAACTGTAAGATTATAAGCAGGTACATTCTTTAGGATCAATATTTAAAAGAAGATTAGATACATGACTCACATTCTGCAGTCATTTTGCAGTATAGTTGAGTCATGTGCAACTGTAAAAAATTCAAATATACTCACGACAAGAAAACTATCTGAATTCTCTTTCCTAAGCAAGCCATGTTTCTATTTCAAAGAAAATTTACTGACACATTGCCTTAAGCGTTTAGGGTACATAGTATACTATATTTTCTTCTTCTGTGATCTTTTGTTTTATAAGAAAAAAACTCAATGTTTTTAACCCATACATCCTTTTCTTCCAGAATATGAATAAAGGATTATTTGCAAGGAACACTGGCGTAGCCACAAAGTGCCAATGTCAAAAGAAATTTCGTTTGACAATATAGCTTTTGGTTTCAGCTTTTTCTCTTAAGCATAGAATGTACAATGCTAAATTTAAGACAAAGATGCAAAACTAATGTAATTAAGAGTCAAAATCTGGTTTGATGTTTGCTGCTGACAACTTTCGAGCCCCACATCGGGACAAACTAGATAAGAAAGTGCAGGCACAACCTCCTTTGGCACCAGGGGGAAGTTCAAACCATGCAGGGCCTAACCTGCGTGCAGGAGCCCTCATCCCAGCCCCGCGCTCTGACCGCAGTAAACCTCCGGCTTGTCTCCTTTCCCCACTTTCTCAAGCCACTTTTGAACTTCCTTAGGGTGCTGCTCTGCTCTCTCCAGAAAGCATCATTATATAACACACATCTCCATACCCTCTTGGCATGTGTGGCATCAGTTTTGCCATCTGCATCAAATTGGGGTGGGGGAGTCCATCCTGCTTTTGCAGGGTGATCACGACAGTACAGTATGATCCCATTAAAATATTTTTAATATATATACATAGTAATAATTATACATGTGAGCAGGAAAAAAGCCACAAAGAAATGTACTAAAACATTAACAGTGATTCTCTGAGTAGTCAGATATGGGTGTTTTCTTTCCTCTTCATGTTTCTCTGTATTCTCTAAGATTTCAGTTATAAAGCCATACTCCTTATAAGCAAAAAGCAATGTAATATGTGATAGAGTAAAAAATGTTCTGCTTTAAAAGAAAATGATTGAATCATTTTGATTAGCTTTGTTGGGTTTACCTAATCCTGAATTACAAATACCAAAAAAAGAAAAAAAAAATCAAGCCACATATGATCTGTTCTTTCTCTCTCTTAAAAAGAAAAAAAAAAAAAGGAGCATAAGTACATGAAGTTTCACTTTTTAGGAAAGTTTTAATCTAATCTTTGAAACTATTTGGATGAAAGTCAGCACGGGAAAATATTTCTGCTAAAAAAAAAATCCTCAGGACTCAAAGGCTGAACCAAACTCACTCAAACCTAGAACTATTTTTAAAAGTTATTTAAAAATGTATTAACATCAGCATTCTGTACGGCTGTAGCCATTCCCTGTCTTGCAGATTTCTACCCTGGTGACAGTAGGTCCTGCTCTGTAAATTTCCGTTTAGACAGATTGGGACAGGGAAGAGACAAACTATTATGTGACAGACACTCACGAGCTCCCTGTGGAAGAGACTTTATGTTCCCCATTTAGAGCTGAGGGAACCGAGGTACAAGGTCACATCGCTAGGATGTGGCAGAGCTAATATAAAGAACCAGCAATCTGACTTGAAAACCCCACTTTGTGATCCAATGTCCCCTTACGTCTGGAGTACCCCGATTCAACCCGATTTAAAGGAGTTGAACAAATAATGCTTTCACTAGAGCAGTGGTTCTCAAACTCGAGCTTGCACCAGAATCACCTGGAAAGCTTGTTAAGACACAGATTGCTGTGTCCCACCACCAGAGATTCTGGCTCAGTCTGCCTGGGACAGTGCCTGAGAATTATTTCTAACAGGTTCCTGCTGCTGCCCAGGGACCACACTGAAAACCAGCGGGTGAGAGCAAGGACCTTAACTCTAGGAGTGTTCCAAAGCAGAGAGTTCAGGGCCCAGATCCTAGAGGCCTTAAGAGTTTATCTAATTTATTGGGTACTAAGGCTGCCAGAGGGCCTGTGAGGCCTCACCGAACCTTCCAGTCTCACACGACGGGCTGCTTCTCCACTGTGTCAGGAACTTGCTCCAGAGCTGCCAGGTTTCCCCCCTGGTCCTCTACTGGTTAATCGGCTATCCCTTAGGTGAGGTTTCACTAGGCCAATTGCACACTTACAGGCCAGAAAATTCGTCTTGTTTTAGTCCTCACAAGTCTACATTTAAATAGTACCTCCCCAGGGAGGTGTTATTAGGCTGGGGGAAGTGAAGAAAGGGACTTAAGTCTACTTAGACCTGTCATGGGAGACCGGAGGCCTGTTCCCAGAGGCTGAACAGGTTGCACTGTGGGTACCCGGCCACTTGCTAGCTGGAACAATGGTCTGGGCGAAGTTGTTAAGCCACCTCATCTGGGAAATGAAGCTTTTCCTCAGCTGTCCTTTGGGGAACAACGAGGATTAATTATCATCTGATGGTGTCAGTGGAGAGGAGAAATCTGCTCAGTCTCTGAGCTACATTAACTCTTTTAGGTCTCAGAGTTGCTTTTCCTGAATGGTTAGAAACTGGTAGGAAATTAGAGTCTCAAGAATCTGGTAGGAAAAAAGGTGTCATTCCAGAGGGTAAAACAGGTTATGTTCTGATGGCCAGTTCTATCTGGCATGTGGTAAAATGCCTTATGTAGTGCTTAGAAAAATGTCAGTGAACAAGCCTCAAATAAAAAATGTGGGATGATCCCAATTTAGAAGCTGAGACTTAAAGAATCACCTACGTGGCTGCCTTCACACTGGACATCCTAAGGTCTGTTTTTCCCTTCCCTTCCTGTTCTTTCCCTTCTGTCAAGCCTAGAGAAAGGGAATTAGTCTGCTCTGCTGTCGAGGTTAACTTTTGGCCCAGTGGAAGGCTGAGAAGAGTTCCACCACCTCAGAGATGGCGGTTACGGCCGCCAGAGATTCCTCAGCCTCGGCACACGCAGAGCGAAGCCCTTACCTGGACTTTGCCGCAACCCTCAAGCATCCCCGCTCTGCCGCAGGCCAGGGGATTGGAGTCAAGACTCGGGGCTACGCTGCACCCAACACAGACTTGCATCACACTAGGTACGTCCCGCACAACCTGCTGATGACAGGTGCTTGGGTCTTGCCAAGGAGGAAAATATGTAAGTTATAAGCCGGAGCAAGAACAGTGCATGTTATGTCCTGCCAAGCTACAGTCGTCTGACCAAGTCTTGCATGTCATGAATGGCGCTGGGATGAAAAAGAAATCAAGTTCTGTCTTGCTGCATCTCTTAGGTACTCCTCCCCGGGGCCCTTCGTATTCTCCTGGCTTAAGTTCCTCTGTGTTACGGCCTGAGACTTTGCAGTTTTGACTTAGTCCGAAACCCAAGTACGTACCCAGGGGACCAAGCAAGTGCCCCAGTTCTGCTAGGAGGCCTGGATACAGGAACCCCGGGAAAAGCAAGAAAAAGCCCAGGGAAAGAAAAGGTAGAGAGATGGCGAAGACACAGGCAGCAGAAAAAAAAGCGTTTGTTTGCAAGAGCTCCTCCCAGGGGCTGAAAGCGGCAGCCTGACACCGGCTGGCCCACCCGTGGGTCTGCCCAGCCCTGCACTGGGTGCGCAGTGACCTTGAGGGCCACATAAGAGCCTGCAGCACCTCTGCCTCTTCTCCCAGAGGTCCTTATTTGGAGTTTGCAGGCCAGGATTGTGCCTTAATTACCGGTATTATTGAAGGAGGCCCCAGGTAGCTTCATTTTGCTCCAGAAACTCCTTGGATCGGCAGCATCTGCCATCTGAGAACTTGGTAGAAATGCAGAATCTCAGCCCCCGCCCTAAGTGTACTGACTCAGCACCTGCAACGTGTATCGCTCCATGTGATTCCTAGAGTGTGAAGGACTAAGTACTGCCTTAAGCACTGGTTCCCAAACTTGGCTATATTTTGGAATCCGCTGGAAAGTTTTAAAATATGCCGATGCCTGGGCTCCATCGCCAGAGATACTGGTCTGATTCAGTTGTCAGGCATGTGGCCTGGGTACAGGGATTTTTAAGTGATTCTAAGGGATTCCAGTATGCTGTAAAGTTTGAGAAGTACTGTCCAAACTACCTTCAGATTTTTCTCCTAGACCAGGGCTTCAGGTTTTAATGGGCATGAGAATCACCCGAGGATCTGGTAAAAATTCAGAATCTCATTCCGCAGGCCTGGAGCGGCTGAGGTTCTGCGGTTCTAACGCACTTCCAGGTGGCGCCAGGGCTGCTGGTCTGAGAACCAGACTGTGCAGAGCCAGACTGCGGGGTGTATGAGAGTGACCATATAAAGGAAAGACAGAGAAATAAACGCAGGAAAAAGCTTCCTGGATCCAAATCCAGGAGAAAGACCTTGGGTTTCAGAGTTGAGCGGACTTGGGTTCTAGTTCTCCCCTACCCACTGTGCAACCTTGCACAAATCACATAATCTTTCCGATTCTCAGTTTCCTTAATTTTAAAACAGGGATAAGAAAGCTTAAGAGAGCTACGTGAAGACATGAGGTGACCTGCACCAGGGTTTCCTGTAGAAGAACACCAAAACCAGGAAACAGAACAGATTCTAACAACTATAATCCAAGAAAATTTTCTTGAAAATAAAAGGATTTGAAATTACATGTTGGAAGCGCACATGAACCTCAGAATGTGAACACAAAACAACCAACATCAAGGCATATTTTAGTTTATTATTTGGCTTAAAGAAGAAGAAAAAATTCCTTAGGAAATCTAGACAAAAACAGCAAGTGATTTGTAAGGGAAAGAAAATTAGATTGTCATCTAATTTTAAGCCAGAAGAAAATAGAGTAACATATTTAAGATACTCAAGGAAATAAAATGTGAGCCAAGTATATATTTTTTTAAGAGATAGGGTCTCACTTTTGCCCAGGCTGGAGAGCAGGGGCTATTCATAGGTGCAATCATAGCTCACTACCACCTCAAACTCCTGGGCTCAAGCAATTGTTCTGCCTTAGCCTCCCAAGTAGATGAGGTCTGTAGGCACACACCACCATGCCTGGCTAAGAAGCAAGGATTTTGTATCTAACTAAACTTATTTTCAAATAAAAAGGGTATATACAAGTTGTTATCAACATGAAGACTTTAGAGATTATTGTTCCTCTCAAGAGCCGTTCTTAAGGAATCTACTAGAAAATGAACTTCAGACAACCCAAATGACTAAGCATGACTTTGACACAAGTACTGATGGTGAGTATTCAATATAGTTACTTGTAGAACTAAGACTAAATGGTTAAATTGAAGACGGTGTATTATGTGCTATTTGCTCTCACAATTTAGTTATGGTGTAACTACAAACAACGGTGCAAGAATGGGGAGAACATATGACAAAGACATTTAAAAACTTGTGTTGGGGTGATAGTTTTATTGTCTTGAGACTGTTGTATGTGAATCACTGGATAAAGCAAATGAATGATTATAGATATTTTATTCCATCACCTCTTGTATCCTTGAGAACCATGATTATCACTGTGAAGAAATATATATATATATATATATGTATATATTATATATAGAAGAGCTTAAGTAAAAGCACTAAGTAAAAACACAAAGTCTGTATCTGAATTGCAAATTATCTCTGAACACCTGAAAAGGCCTAGTAACAACCTCGTAGTAATGAGTTGGGGCCTTTAAATGCTGTTTTCCATGAAAAGATACCAGGACTTGTTGGAGAACTGGCTGATTTCAGATTTGAGGTAGAAAATGCACAAGTTGAACCTTGGAACATTTTGTCCTACCGGACAGGACACCAACCAAGATTTCAACGATAACTAGAGTCATGTCAAAAGAATTCCAGCAGCCTCCTTGAAGGGGTTGTGACTAAAAAAAGATGGGGCAACATGAGCTTCAATAAGGATAAAAACTGGATTAGATTGAATGAGTTCACAATGAAATCAGAACTGACCACTCTTGAAGAATCAGGGATCAACTCATTGCCTTGATAACTAATAAATAAAGGGAAAGAATCAAGGATATCCTGGCTTTCCTATAAGTACTTGTCTTAGTCGATGTTGTGCTGCTGTAACAGAATACCTGCAATTGGGTAACTTATGAAGAATAGAAAGGTATTGGCTCACAGTTCTGGGGGCTGGGAAGTCCAATATCAAGGTGCTGGCATCTGGAGAGAGCCTTCTTCCAGCATCACCCCATGGTGGAAGGCAAAGAGAGCCCACTCCTGAGAGAACCCCTTTATTAAGGCATTAAACCCACACATGAGGGTGGAGCCCTCATAGCCTATTCACCGAATAAAGGCCCCACCTCCGAATACTGTTACACTGGCAATTAAATTTCAACGTGACTTTTGGAGGATATAAGAATTCAAATCATAGCAGTACTGTACCACATCATTCAAATGCAATTACCGATTTACCATATTAACACACTAAAAGACAAAAACTATATGATTATCTCAACACATACAGATAAGACATTTTTGCAAAATTCAACATCAATTCATAATAAAAGCTCTCAGCAAACTTGGAATAGAAGGGACCTTTCTCAACCTGACAGAAAGTATCTATGAAAAACCTTCTGTTCACACTACACTTAATGGAAAAAGAATAAATTTTTTCCACCTTAGATTAGGAACTTGTGGGTATGTCCACTCTCACAACTTCTACTCAACATTTTATTGGAAGTTTTAGCAATGCAAAAAGACAAGAAAAATAAGAGATATTGATGTTGTAAAGGAAGAAATAAAATTATCTTTATCACAGACAATATTATCATTTATGTAGGAAATATTAGGGAATCTACAGAAAAGCTACTATTAATAGCATGAATAAATGAGTTTAGCAGTGTTTCAGGATATAAGATCAATATATAAAATCAATTATATTTCCATATATTAGCAACAATCAGAAATTGAAATTAAACAATAGCATTTACAGTAGTATCAAAAATATGAAACTTAGAGAAAACTCTGACAAAGAATGTGCAAGACTTGTACGCTGACAACAAATACAGAGATATACTGTGACAAGATCGCTGGGTGAAACTGAAAAAGACTTAAATAGAGAGATATACCATGATTCATGGATTGGGAGATTCAAAATTGTTTGTATGTCAGTTCTACCCAAGTTGATTTATGGATACAATGACATCCCAATGAAAATCCCAGAAGAATTTTTTGTAGAAATTGACAAGCTGGTTGTCTAATTCATAAATGTCAAGAGCTGAGCCAAGAAAGTGGTCTGCCAGGTGTCAGAATAGCTGATTAAGGCAACAGGTGAAAATGAAAGTAACAGTCAAGCCTTAATCACTTACTGTACAATGATAGTATAAGCAAGAGACCAAACTGGAGAAAGCACCACCTCCCCTTCCATTTTTTCCCCATGAAACAGCTCTGGTTGAGGGTCAGCTGAGTCAGCATAGATGTGGGGAATTGTCTCAATGCTTTGTATTTGTCCCTTGCAAACAAAAAGACCTGGGGAGCAGGAGGAGATAGAAGGGAAAGAGATAGGAATGGAAAAGTACCGGGTAGTTAGCATAGAGAAAAATGTCGTCAAGTCCTGTCTCCTCCCCACACCCAGATAAGGAGGTCTTGGCAGAGGCTTCAAGAAAGACCTCTGTGGAAGGCCCCTAATAAAGAGGCCTCCAAGTGGAGGCACCTGGGCTAAGGATGGAGCCATGCTGGACGTGGATGGAGCACGTCCAGCTGGGGTGGGAGGGCAGAGTCCATGACTACAACTCCCTTCAGAGACGGCAATGCACTGCCTGTGCACCAAGTCTGGTGTGGGGAAGGCAGTCTCCTCCCTGGAGACCTGCTAGGTAAAGCCTTTGTAATTGTGTATAGCATGGCCTCAAAGATCACACATAGGTTTTTGGGCAGGAGCCAGATTCAATAAGGACAGCCAGAGGATCCAGAATAGCCAAAATAACTTACACACACACACAGGGACTAAAACTACATGATGTCAAATTTATAGGCATGAAGTTGTTCATAACGTTTCCTGTAGTTACATCATCTCTCTCATTTCTGACATTGGTAAATTTACTCTTTTTCCCTGATCAGTCTGGATAGAGATTTATCAATTGACCTTGTCAAAGAGCCAGCTTTTTGTTTTATTGACTTTCTATAGTGTTTTTATTTTCTATTTCATTGATTTCTGCTCCAATCTTTATTATTTTCTTTCTTTTATTTACTTTGGTTTAATTTTCTCTTGAGTTTTAAATAGTTTTTAAAACAAATTGTGGGAAGAACACTTAACATGAGATCTACCCTCTGCCCAAAATTTTAAGTGTATAGTATAGTATTGTTAACAATAGGCACAATGTTGTCAGCAGATTTCCAGAACTGATTTATCTTGCATACCCGAAACTTTATACTCATTGAATAGCATCTATTCATTTTACCCTCCCCAGCCCCTGGAAACTGCCATTCTGCTTCTGAGTTTGACTATTTTAGATATCTTACATAAGTGGAATCATGTACTATTTGTCTTTCTGTGACTGGCTTATTTCATTTAGCATAATGTCATCAAGTTCACTCATGTTGTCACATATGGCAGGATTTCCTTCCTTTTCAAGGATGAACAGTATTCCATTGTATGTATATACCGCATTTTCTTTTTATAAAAAAATTTTAATTATGGGTACATAATAGTTGTCCATCTTTATTGGGTACATGTGATGTTTTGATACAGGCATACAATATGAATTAATCAAATCAGAGTAATTGGGGTATCCATCACCTTGCGCATTTATCATTTCTTTGGGCTAGGAACATTCCAATTCCACTCTTTTAGTTATTTTAAAGTATACCCTAACTTATTGTTGACTATAGTCACTTTTTGTGCTATCAAATATTGTTCATTTTATCTAACTAACTATACTTTTGCAGCCACTAACCATCTCCACTTTATCCCCACTTCCCCACTACACTTTCCAGTTAGTGTGCCCATCACCCAATAGAGTTCTTGGTACCCATTAGGTACAATGGTCTCCGTCCCCCCTGCTTGATTTCCACTGAATTTTACTTCTCTCTGTGCATGTGTGCTCATCAGTTAGTTCCAATTTAGTAGTGAGTACATGTGGTGTTTGTTTTTCCATTCTTGAGATACTTCACTTAGGAGAATGGTCTCCAGTTCCACCCAGATCATTGCAAAAGGTATTAATTCATTTTTTATGGCTGAGCGGTACTTCATGGTATACACATTACACATTTGTTAATCCACTCATGAATTGATAGGCACTTAGGTTGATTACACATTTTTGCAATTGTATCATTAGGGTTTTTTTTTTTTTTTTGAGACAGGGTCTCGCTCCATTACCCAGCCAGAGTGTCATGACATTACCGTAGCTCTGGGCTCAAGTGATCCTCCTGCCTCAGCCTCCCAAGTAGGTGGGACTACAGGCACGTGCCACCATGCCTGGCTAATTTTTTCTACTTTTAGTAGAGATAGGATCTCAGTCTTGCTCAGGCTGGTCTGGAACTCCTGAGCTCAAATGATCCTCCCACCTTGGCCTCCCAGAGTGCTAAGATTATAGGTGTGACGTGCTGTGCTTGGCCTTGTATCACTAGTTTTAACCAAATTTATTATCATGTGTCTTCTTGTAGTTTTATGTTTCTTGATCTTGGGGTTTGTTGATCTTCTTCGACCTGAGGGTTTTACTTTTCATCAAACTTGGAAAAATTTTGCCTTTATTTTTTCAGATATTCCTCCCCTCCTTCCTTTGGAGATTTCAATTATGAGTACATTAGGTTGTTTAACATTGACATACAGCTCATTGATTATCTTTTCTTTTTTTCCCAGTCTTTTTTCTCTCCGTGTTTCATTTTAGATAGGTTCTGTTGCAATGTCTTCATGATTCGCTAACTTTTTCTTCTGAAATGTCCAATCTGCTGTTAAAACATCCAGTTACTTTTCATATTAGACACTGCTTTTTTCTCTAGAAGATTGTTTAGAAATTTTTAAAATACCTTCTGTGTTTCTACTTAACATGGTCAATTCTTTTCTAGCTTCTTGAACGTATAGGACACAGTTATAAAAACCTTTAACATCCTTGTTTACACATTGTATCATCTGTGTCATTTATAGTCCGTTTGATTTACTGATCTTGTTCCTATTATAAGTCTAATCTTCCTGCTTCTTTGCATACCTGGTAATTTTCTGTGAAATGACAAATATTGTGAATTTTACCTTGTTGTATTCTTATAGTCTTGAGCTCTGTTCTGGAATGGGGTTAAGTTCCTTGAAGTCATTTAATCCTCCTGAGTCTTGCTTTTAAGCCTTGCTAGGTGGGACCAGAACAGCATCTAGTCTAGGATTAATATTTCCCACTAATGAAGCAAAACCCTTGTGAGTATTCTAGCCATGGATACTGGTGGGAACAGGTACTGTTTCTGGCCCTCTGTAGGCTCAAGGAATTGTTCCCTCTAATCCTTTTGAATAGTTCCTTTTTCAGCTTTGGGTAATTATTATACATCACATGCATACTCTGAGGAAAGGTCCCAGCTGAATAGTTGAGGGAGATCTCTTGCAGATCCTTAGTTTTCCCTCTCTGTGCATCTCTCTCTTCTCTGGTGTTTTGTCCTGCAAACTCTTGTCTTGGCCTCCTTGGCCTTCCAGGTCCATCTTTTCAATTCAGGGAGAGCACCAAGTTCTTCCTGGGTTCTTCTTATGTTGCATCACAGAAACTTTCTGCATGCAGTAAGTTAGGGCAACTGTAAGGCTCACTGTCCTTAGTGCTTGATGTCCCATGTCTGGAACTGTTGTTTTGTACAGTCTAGTTTTCTAGTTATTTCAGATGAAGGGTAAATTTGATTCTGGTTACTCCATTGCTTTAGTCTCCTTGGGCTGCTATAACAAAATACCAGAGACTTAGTGGCTTGAAGAACAGAAACTTATTTTTCATAGTTCTAGAGGCTGGGAAGTCCAAGATCAAGGTGCTGGCAAGGTAGGATTCATTCTGAGGCCTCTTCTCTAGGCTTGTAGGTGGCCATCACCTTGCTGTATGCTCACATGACCTCTTCTTTATGAAAAGAGAGAATGCTTCAGTCTTTCCTTCTTCTTATACGGACACTAATCCCATCATTGGGGCTCTACCTTCATGACCTAATTACCTCCCAAAGACCCCGTCTTCTAACACCGTCACATTGGGGGTTAAGGCTTCCACATGTGACTTTGGGTGGTGGGTGTGCACACACACACAGTCCATGATATCCATCTTGGATAGAAGTGGAAATCTCCCCAAATTGTGATTTAAGAAAGACTAAATCTACAAGATGTTAATAGTTTGTGTTATGTGTGATGTTGAGAAACTCTGGGTTAAGCAGAGGTAATCAAGGTTGTTTTACTGCAGGGATTCTCAGAGTTTGTAATGGAACAATGTGCAATATAAATCTCCATGAGGAAAATACAGTAGAAAACATTTCCCATATTTATTGATGATGGAACCCTAAAAATGGCAGAGCACTTTTGATGAGTCTTACTGTTCTGAGTTTGCTATTTCTTTTTGCATCATTATGTACTTATTAATTTGTATACCCCCTTGAAGGTAAGAATGGCTTCTTTTCTTCTTAGTAGTTAAAATGCCTAGTGCTTAATGTTTTGTATACATTATCTCATTTAATCTTCAGAGTAACCAGACCTATTTGGCACTGACTTGCATTTTATAGGTAAAGAAATTAAGGTTTATAAAGGTTAGGTAATCTTACCAAGGTCACACAGCTAGCAAATGGTGGAGCTGGAATTCAAGTCTATGTCTGGTAGAGTATAAACAAAAAATATGGGCATATTATGACAATTTTTGTTTGCAACAATGGTTACTATTCCCTCTGGCTCCAGTTCATGGGTAATTAATGTGTGTGGTTCTCTACAAAGCACAGGTATAGGAACTGTCCCCTTCTCTTTCACATGGAATAGGTGTTTAGTGGTTTCTTGCCTCTCTCACATGGAATAGATGTTTGGTGGTTTCTTAGGAGTGAAGAGACCTGATGGTAATTCTTGGAGGTGTCCTCACATGGTGGTTGAGTATTTATATTGGTAAGAGAAGTCTGGAAGGTTGAGAAGGGTGTTGTTCCCATTATCTCTGGCTGAGGCCACTGACCATGTCCTAGGGCTGAAGTGCTGGGTTGGCCTTCTGTTGAGTAGGAGTTCCCTTCCTTCATATAGTGCCCCCTTTCAACATTTCTGTACTTGGGCACCAGATGGCATTATCCAGATGTCTGACAGATTTGAGGTCCGCTCTCAGGATAAAGTTCTATTATCCATCCTCAGATCCAAATTATCTTTCTTTCCATATATGTATTCAGTTTTTTCCATTTTCTTTACATTCTCACACATGAAATACTTATTCATCTACTGTCTTCTTATACTCGGGGAGGAAATTCATCAATACAAAAAATAGTATCCCTTCCTCTCCTCCCTCACCATGGGTCAGCTTATCAACCAAGTCTTTGGTGGTATACTGTGCATGTGCTATGGGTGCAAATTAAGTTGTATATCGGAAATAATTTGTTTTCTATTTTAAGGAAACTTTGCAGTGATTCCTTTATAAAGGAGGAATCATTTTGTCTGAGTCATTAAAATAATCCCTCCCCATGCCATGAGTAGGTTGAAACAATGAATAGGCAGAAGCCAAAAGAGGGGGAGAGGAGAACAAAATTCAATGGATGGGAAAAAGTAGCTGAGTCACCAAACTAGTACAGTGCTGGAGCAGAGACAACCACAACTCTTGCTGTCTAAAGAAGCAGCCGATTATAATTAGATCATACCAGGCTTCCTGAGGGAGCAGCTGCCCCACCAGAGAGAAATGATCTGGACCACAGTAGTAGAACTTTAATTTGCTCAAACACTTCTGAGAGGATCGGCCCATCCACACATCCCTGTTTATCCCACCCTCCATCAGAATTCCAAGCTCCCCAAGCATCAATTACCTGAACTTTCTTCCCTTAATTTGACCTAATGCCACACCCTTCATTCCCCTTTTTAATAAACCATTTCCCTCTACCTCTTGGAAGTCCCAATTCCCAATGTGAGATCAGTAAACTCCTGTGTTTTTCAATCTCTTCTTTCAAGGTTCTATTCACTTTCTCACTTAACTAAAAGCAGGCTATATCCTGGGGACTCAGTTTCTCTGCAGCCTTTTCAAATGGATGTTGTTTTTTTCTCTCTCATACCTAAAGTGCTTCAGCACCAGCCTTACCCCTCAATGCCAATTTTAGAGTGTTATTCCCCCTTCCCTCTTGCAAACCCCTTCTGCTCCTTTGAGGCTCACACCATCTGGTTATACCACTCTTCCCCCTCCAGGCTGCTGTCACCTACTAGTAGTCTGTGTCTTTCCTTCTCATTCTCAGGAAAGCTAGCTTGCAACTCAGTTTCCTTCTATATTATCCCTACTCCTGTCGTCCTTCTTGGTGATTTCAACATGTATGCTGATGATTCATCTAACACCATGGACTCTTGGTTTTTTGACTTCCTCATACTTTCAATGATGTTTTCTTCCACTCTACTTCAGCTATCCATAGTGCCTTACATCTTCACATCAACAAAAATGGCACCATCTCCAAAATTTCAAATATATGTATCTCAATCTGACTACAAATATTGATCTTCCACATTACTTGCCTTTAAAAGTGCTTTTACTTTATTGTTGTGACCTTCAATCCATCCACCTCCTTTATCCATATCCATCACCAACCTCCTCCTTATATTCTTTTTCTAGCTTATATTTCATGACCCATCATTATAGTTTCTTCCTTGCAACCTTCAACTTCCTTGTGCAGTTGAATGAGATTTGGAATCCAATAAACAGCACCCTTCCTCCTGCCTGATTTCTGGAGTACTTGAGACAGAAAATTAAAACCTAGGCTGATGAAAGCAGATGAAGATGATATATCAACTTTCTTACCAAAAAGTTAATCCCAGAGAATGTGGCTAAGTTTTTCAGCAAGGACTAGCTTTTTAAAACTGAACTAGTTGTCACAGGCAGCACTGAACAATTGCAGTCATCCTCTCCCCCTGCCTCCGATTCTATACCATACAATCCAGACTTTGCAAAGCTCAGGGAATAGAGGAGTACTGCAGAACATATGTTCACTGTGGGCAGCTGGATCGCAAGAAAAAGATGAGAAGGAGGTTGGCTTTACATGCCCACTCCCTTATCTGTTAACCTCATCAATAATATCATCACTTTTCTCCAGGGGAGGAGGGAGTGAAGGCCAGCTACAGACCAGGATCATGACACCAGTGAGATCCTTCCACAGGGAAGGAACATTAGGACTTGGTGACATATTTCCCCTAACACCTCTCTTCCTCCACCACACTTGCCCAACTTTCTGTGGTCTTCTCCCTGATAGCACCAGAGTAGTAAAAGATAGTCTTCGAAATACCTTTATACGTTTTATCTTGTTTGATCATTTTAAAAACCAAATGAGAAATCAGATAGGTAGAATCACCTGTTTTATAAGAAAGGAGATGAAATCAATGTGAACTTGTTATTGTCATACATTATAGTTAATATAACATATAGTTAAATCCACTTTATTTGAGAGGGGGTGGTTTAGTTCCTTCTTATTGCTGTAACAAATTATCACCAACATAAGGGCTTAAAACAACACGGATTTATTATCTTACAGTTCTGGAGATCAAAAGTACTAAAATCAAGGTGTCAGTAGGGCTGAGTTCCTTCTGGAGGCTCTAGGGGAAAATACATTTCCTTGCCTCATCCAGATTCTAAAGGCTGCCTGTATTCCTTGGCTCATGGCCACTTCTTCCATCTTCAAAGCCAGCAGCATGACACCTTCAAATCCCTCTCTGACTCATACCCTCCTGCCTCCTTCTTTCACTTATAAGGACAGTTGTCATTACATTGGGCCCCCTTGATAATCCACAATAATCTCCCCATCTCGAAGTCATTAATAACATCAGCACATCCCTTTTGCCTGTAAGGTACCATATTCATAGTTTTCAGGGATTAGAACATAAACATCTTTGGGGGACCATTATTTTTTCTACCATAGGAAGGATGGTACCATTACTGCGAGCAAGAGGTGAGGAAGTTTATTTCCATGGGAGTACTGTCTCTTACCACATTTGTTACTGAAAAAGCAACCACACATAATAGACATATACATTGAATGCCCAGCGCAGTATCTCACTCAGAATAAGCATTAAATGTTATTGAATAAATATTAATATATGCATACCACATATCTAAGAAAAAAGTTTTAAGGATAAAGAATAAAGAAGGAATACAAAAACAATTTTCTAATTAATATGAAAAGGTATTGATAATACCTGAAGCCAACTGCTTAAGTTAAAAGAATGATTTTTAAGAAGCCATTTGGACAATCAGCAACATAAAACTTAATCTATATTCACTGTATGTCAATAAATCTCTCCACCTCCTTCTGAATCTATCTCACTTCCTCTTACTGTTTTATATCTAAATTAGCCAAACTATTACATTGATAAATATTTTAAAAATTTGTTAAACATATTTAAGAAAGAAGTACATTTCATTTAATAAGAGGTGAGGTGCAACACTTCTGTATTCTATTGCAAGTTCTAGTCAGTGAATAAGGGAAGAAAAAGAAATAAAAGGCATACTGATTTGAAAGAAAGAAGCAAAGTTGTCTTTATTTATAGGTGACATATTATATATGTAGAAAATCCTAGGGAAGCAACAAAAAAGGATAGTAGAAGTAGTAAGTTTTGCAAGATCTCAGGATACAAGGTCAATATAAAATATCAATTGTGTGTATATATATATATCAACAACCATTGGAAATCAAAATTAAAAATATCATTATTTAAATACAATAGCATAAAAATGTGAAATAATTAGGCATAATTTTAACAAAATATGTGCAAGAACTGTACACTGAAAACTATAAAATGTTGCTGAGTGAAATTAAAGAAGACCTAAATAAATGGAGAGATATACCATGTTCATGGATTGGAAGATTCAATACTGTTATAATATCAATTGTCCCCAAACTGATCTGTAGATTCAATGCTATCTCAATAAAAATCCCAGCAGGCATTTTTTTTCCTTTTTTCTTTTGGTGCAAATTGAAAAGCTGATTTTAAAAATTACTTAGAAATGTAAAGAAGCTAGAATAGCCAAAATAATTTCGACATATGTGAACAAAGTTAGAGGACTTATACTACCAGATTTCGAGATTTACTATAAAACTACAAAAATCAAGACAATGTGGTATTGAATAAGGACAGACATAAATCCATGGAACAGAACAGAGAGTCCAGAAACCAGCCCACATATATATGATAGTTGATTTTATACAAAGGTGCTGATGTAAAAGGGAAAAGACAGTCTTTTCAGCAAATGGTGTATACCTATGTTTAAAAACATAAACCTCAACCCTTAACTTTCACCACACACAAAAATCGACTTTAACAAAAGGATCACAGACCTAAATGTATAAGCTAATCTTTAAAGTTTCTAGAAGAAAACATAGGAAAAAAATCTTTGTGACCTTGAGTTATCTAAATATTTCTTGGATAGGACACAAAAAATACAAACATAAGAGAAAAAATAGCTAAACTGGGCTTCAACGAAATTAAACTTTTTCTTTTTAAAGGATAGTTAAGAAAATTGAGAGACAAACCATAGAATGGGAGAAAAATTTGCAAGCCATATAGTATATCCAGAATAAAGAATTCTTATTACTTAATAAGAAAATTGATTAAAATGGGCAAAATATTTGAACAGATACTTTACAAAAGAATATGTATAAATGGCAAATAAGCATGAAAAGATATTCAACATCATTAGTATTTAGGGAAATACAAATTAAAACCACCTGTTAGGATGACTAACATGATAATACCAAGAGTTAGGTAAGGACTTAGAAAAACTGGAACTCATATATTGCTAGTGAGAACATAAAATGATAGAAACACTTCAGAAAAGAGTTTGGAGGCTTCTTAGAAAGTTAAGTGCATGCTTACATACGACCCAGAAATTCTACTCCTAGGTATTTACTCTAGAGAAATGAAGACATATGTCCATGAGAAGGCTTGAACACAAATGTTTACAGTAGCTGTATCCCTAGGCCTTATGCACCCAAACTGAATACAACATGGATGTCCATTAACAATGATGGATAAACAAATTGTGAAATATTCATACAATGAAATCCTACTCAGCAATAAAAAGGAATGAACTATTGATCAGACAACATCGATGGATTTCAAAACATTATACTGAGCAAAAGAAGCCAGACACAAAAGAGTACACATGTATGATTCCATTTACATGAAACTCTAGAAAAGACTAATCTTTAGGGACAGAAGCAAATCAGTGGATGTCTGGTGTGAATGTGTATATGGAAGACTGAATGGGAAGGGACACAACAGGAACTGTTTTGGGTGATGGAAATGTTCTGTACCTTAATTGTGGTAGTGGTGACATGGGTATATACATTTTTCAAATCTTATAGAACTGTACACTTAAAATGCATTTTATTTTACATAAAATATATGTACAATTTTGTACATAAATTATACCTTAATAAAGTTGACTTAAATGAAAAAAAAATTGAATTAGTGAAACATTTTTTTTTTTTTTTTTTTTGAGACAGAGTCTCACTCTTTTGCCCAGGCTAGAGTGAGTGCCGTGGCGTCAGCCTAGCTCACAGCAACCTCAAACTCCTGGGCTCAAGTGATCCTTCTGCCTCAGCCTCCTGAGTTAGTTGGGATTACAGGCATGCACCACCATGCCCGGCTAATTTTTTCTATATATTTTTAGTTGTCTGATTAATTTCTTTCTATTTTTAGTAGAGACGGGGTCTTGCTCTTGCTCAGGCTGGTCTCGAACTCCTGAGCTCAAATGAGCCACCCGCCTCGTTCTCCCAGAGTGCTAGGATTACAGGCGTGAGCCACTGCGCCCGGCCTGAATTAGTGAAACGTTTACATTTTTTTTCCTCTCAAAATATTCCTTCCTTTTGGATTTCCACAGGCAACTCCACAAATCAAAATAGCTGTGTGACACTGGACAAGCAAGTTCCTCCATCAGTCAAATCAATTAATTAGATGATTTAATTCATTCATTCGATAAACACTTATTAAAGCCTTCTATGGGGGCAAGCATTATGCTAGGTTCCAGAGATATAAAGCTGAAAAAAGAAACCAATTATGTTCTCAGGGAGACACAGTCTAGTAGAAGAGAAAGACAAGCTAACATATGACTATAATACAGCTTATGTTTATTTAGGGTTTGAGGTGGATTGATGAGAGAGTCTTCCCTGATGATGCAATACCTGAGTTGGGTTTTGAGGTACAAGTAAGAGGCAAAGAGGGAAGAGAAGGCATTCTAAGCAGAGTGAGCTGTATGGGCAAAGGACTAAAGGCAAAAGATGTACCTCGTGTTAGGTACTTCAGGTAGTTTAGTAGGTCTGGAACATAAGAATTCATCCTTGTAAGGTCATGGTTGTGTCTTGGTTGGAAGAAGTCAAAAAATACTACTCTAGTTGAGCAGTGTGTAGACAGGGGTTCTGTACCCAATAATGACACCCCTATTATAGTGGATCACCTAAAAGGAAAATAAGTACCATCAGTTGGGATCCTTTCAGTTGCAAAGAAAACCTTTTAGGTCATGTAACAAAATGGTCCAGGGGGAGACTGGTGGAGTGTGATCTGGGGAGCAGCAAGGACAAAAGAGCAGCCTTTCACTCTCTCCATTCCTAGGCTGCAGCAGGTACAGACCCTACAGCCTTTCTTTTTCATATCCAGCTTCCCTGAAAGATTAAACCAAAGCTTAGCAATCAAGTATCATCAGCTCTCACTGGTCTTAGATTTTGCATATATTCTGAAGCAACCCCTGTGGCCAGAGGCATAGTACCTGGTGACTGCCTGGCCAGGACCTAGAGGTGCTGAGGGTAGAAGTCAGCCTCCCCTGAAGCACATGGGGGAGGGGTAATCTGCAAATAAAAATCAGAGCCTTTGTGGAAGAAGGAAGACTAGATATAAAGGAGGAATTACATTTTAAGAAAAACAAATCCCAACAATTTCTGAACAAGTCAGGAGATACAAACGCATACGAACAAATTTCTTCTTCTATCTTCCACATCCAGGATGAAACAATGAAAATTACCTTGAGAATAAAGTGACATAATGAGAACACATATACAAAAAACTATCACTCAATACTACAAGGACCATAAGAATGGATGACCAGTTTTATGAGAAGAAGGAGAAAGAGGAATCATTAATTCTAATTTATAGGCTCCATGGTGTCTTCACAACTGAAAGGATTTTTGAGTGGGGCCTTGAAAAATAGAGAAGATCCTTCTGGTAGAGACAAAATGAATCTCCACAGCTGGTTGAGGCTTAGTATAGAACCTGGTGAGGCTGAAGTGTAGGATGATGGATCAGTGTGGGAGCACAGGAATTGACAGACCAAGCTGTGAAGAATTTTTCCCGCTATGCTGAGGAGCCTGGCCTTCACCTTTTAAGCAATGGGGAGTTGTTGAATTTTTTAAGCATAGAGCTGACACAATCAAATTTGCATTTAGAGAACTATAGGAATAGACTAGATACAAGAAGACTTGAGGCAAGAAGAAAGGACATAAGTATGAGGAGGTAAAGCTAAATTTTGAAATAGAAGGCTGATGGCCTCTATTTTCCCTGTGAAATAGCAGGAGAGAACACATGCTGAGTGTGAGGGGGTGTTACGCAGTTAGGACAAGCTGGAAACTTCAATTAGCCAGAACACTGCATTACCAAAACATTCTGATCAAAAAGATCACTTAGTTACTGAGTAATATAATATAATATAAAGTCATAAAATATTATATTAGTGGGTGAACTGAAATCCAGAAGAGCCAAATACAATTTCCCTATTATTTCACCATCAATGCCAATGGCCATAGGTAGAATAATGATGTGAGTATCACTGGTCATTCAGATCCTTATGATCCCTGGCAGAGCAGATGTGAAGGGGGTGTCAGGGGTTGGTCGGAGATGGCATAGAAGGATGCAGGAGGAAGGAAGCCAAGCGAGGGGGTATGGGCAGGTGTGGTTAAAGATAGAGTGTGCGAGGCAGCCCGACTGCTAGATGCAGTATTTCAACAAGCAGCCAAGACCAGCACATGGCAGAGAGGGGTCTGTGGTGGCAGCACAGTGTGTGGCAGGTTTGACTTTGGGATTTAGATTCAGAACTACTGCCTAGAGCCACCTATTCGAAATGAAAGGATCTGTTATGCCATGGTCCCTTCAATTTTTATAGACATAGTGTTATCAGCTAAAATGATATAAATGCTAATGAAGCTGAGCATTCTTCATATATTATCTTCTGCCATTTGACCTTAAAATGTCATATACAAAATTAATTACCAACAATATCTTATATTTGCTTGGTGCTTTGCAGTTTAAAAAATCACTTTCAAATACAGTATTTTCTCATTTTGGTCCTACACAACCCTGTAAGGTAAACAAAGCAGATACAATAATTTCCTACAGTCTGTTGCCCTCTCCCCACCAAATTACAGATAAAAGAGATTAAATTATCTAGAGATATATATTAATAGCTAGGACCAGAATTTCCAAGACTAGAGTACTAGATCACTACATTGCCCCTTTTTAAAAAGCTTATGAATATTCTCCAAAAGAAGCCAAAGACGGCCATATCTCTACACATTTGACCCTAAGCATTTAAAACTCACTCTCTTCCTAGTATGTCTGCATTTTCTCAGAGTTGGGGGAGGAGGGAGACAATAGCCATGAGTGTGTGTGTGTATCCTCTTAATTAACATACATTTATACACATAAAATGGCAAAGCATATGATTATAACCGTATCACCTTCAAAAGCAATAAAATGGGGCTTATTAAGACTCAATCACAGAATAAATCATTATTTAGTCCCTGGTAGGTCAATAAGTACCTGATGAATAATAAAAGTATATAATATTGATTTTCAAATTAATAAACTAGTTATAGCAAACTCCACCCCTCTTGAAGTCTTATGCTAAACCTCACACTTTTCTTAATATATACCATTAAAGTAAAAGACTGATGAAATACATTTGGATAAAACTTAATAAAATTGTAGACAGTCAATAAGAGTACCAATCTATTGATTTAGAGTTTTAGTAAAGTGATCAGCATCTTGAATTTGAATCTAAAATCAAAGGACAATGGTTTTTGGCCTTTTTTATGTACTATATTCTATATTACAGAAATGGTAGGTCTTTAGGAAGTGATATAAAATAAGACCCTCACTTATACTAAAGAGCAATATAAGATTGATGCCTTGAATAACATCTTCAGTTCTAGAATGAATGTCCATTGCCTACTTCTAGTCTCTCTCAGTGCTCTCCCCAGAAGTAAATCTTGTGAAACCAAGCTTCAGCGAAAGTAGATGTGGTCTTGACTTCATTCCCTTCACTCCTTTGGGTGTCCTCTTTGTGTATTTGCAAAATAACAGAATCTGGCAACAGGCCTCAGCAATGTCAAGCCTTCTAAGCAAGAGGTAGAAGGTTGAGAAGTGAGATGGCATCACCCCATAATTTTATGACTTTCAGGGAGTGAAGAATAAAATATTTTCAGATGGAGACAACTGTATTTGATTTCCCCAGTAGAAACGTTTAAAGTGAGAAATAAAATGGAGAGGGATGTAAAAAATCTCTGGGGAGTGAAAAGTTGCTAAAAACACCAAAGTACATTTGAATTTCTTCTTAAAAGCATTATCTTTTTCAAATCCTCTTACAACCCATGCCCCCCCGTCTCTGAGTGAAGAGCAATTTATAAGACAAAAACAATACATTATCTAGAGGAAAATTTATAAACCAACGTTAAAGAATTGTGCAAGAATTTACATTACCTCTTGAAGTTTATTACAGTATCTTTAGTTCTTATTGCATATATTGTTACATGCCTTTTACAAGTCAGGATTATATATATAGTATGCTCAATTTAGCAGAAGTTATGTTTATTGCTTCTTTCTTGAAAATCAGCAGCATGCAATGCAATATTTGGTGTGAAGTTATTTTTTCAAAAAGTGAAAAAGTACTTAGGTTTAACTGAGGAGGGAACATGATCTTTATTGGCTTATATGCAAAGTTTAATTTTGGTTTTATGCAGAGTTTGCATAGTTCATGATTAGTTTCTAATGAAAAACTAGATTTGTTGTCAGTGACCTTGAAGAAGATCAAGTGACAGTAGCAAACAGAAAAATCTGAAGAAGAGGCATAACTTTTAAAGTAGAAAGGTCAGCAAGAACTGCCTGAAACAAAAAACAAAAAGAATTATTAATAGCAAAGTGAAGTCTATGAAATATGGTACAACAGAAACACCATCATAATGTAATTTTGGCATCAACACATACTCTAGGTTCTTAGGATTTGTCCTAAATCTTTGTACTAAAGTTCTAACTTTCCTTCATTTTTCTGAATATATTAATGTTAGTACATGCACAAAATGCTAAAACGTGCAGTAAAAAATAACCTGGACTTTAGCCTTGAGCCTTCTTCAAATATACAAGGTAGCATGAGTTTATAAGAGGTCTAACATTTCAACTTGCTTCTATAAATAAACGTACATTATGAATCCTAGTCCCGTTATTCTAGTGTAAGGAGTAACTGCAGGAAATAATTTTGAGATGGAACTAATGTTTATTCAGTTGCAAGATGCATAAACATCCTCTTCCCTTTAAACAAAGAATGTAGGCAGCTATTTTAAGGATAAAATTTACATTTCTATGAGAGATAACAAATAGAGTAATAAGGTAAGCACTATTTAATTGAACCTTATTTCAGATATAAATGATACCATTAAAAAGAAATTAGCTTTAAATAATTAACTCATAATTAAAAAGCACCACTATGTATCTTTACCACATCATCCAAACACATACTCTCCCAACTAGTTTTTCTTTGTTCTGAGAGCATAATGCATGGATGTGAGCAATAATAAGGAAGTCCTAGTAGTTCCTATGAAAATTACTAGGTATCTGGTTTCCCATAATGGTTATAATGGTTTCCTATAATAATCTTGTTTATGATCCCTTCATAAGAAAACTGTTTTCAAGTAATTAAGGAAATTTGATTACTTAATGTTACTTAGCTTGGAACTTACAGGTTTTACCCGAGTTAAAAAATTTGGCTACAAGTAATGTGTGTCCTATGCATCAGACACTAAAATGAGTGAGCCTGGCAATCTCTCAGGAACTATTTCCATCCCATCTGAGTGAAACTTATCCTTACTTCAGCTGCGGCCAGTGATGTCACCTCCATCAGGTTCACTGCTCGGAAAGCAAACACGGCAGCTGCCAGGACTGGAAAAGAATGAACACTATTTCACCTGCCAGCCTACTCATCAGCCCGCCGCATGAAAGCTCAAAACTGGTGCTTTATACGACTGACCACGCTCTACATTTTGAGTTAAGGTCTAGTGATGAATGGAAATTCTCTACTCCACAGAACAGTTCCTGATGGATAGACAAACTGAATACCACAGTTTTGGGAAAAAGGAAAAATCAATGGTCTTTAAAAAGCCATTTTATAAATTGTTTCATTTATATCTACAACTTAAATTATAACAGTTTTAACATGGCATGAAGATCTAATGATAATGACTGGCATATAAATTCAGGTTTATTTTGATACAGATATTTCTTACTAATGCAATGGAGAGGCTGCTGAAAAGTTACACAAAGACCAAATTTTTAAATATATCAGATCACGTTTCACATGTATTAAGGACGTGTCCTGATAGAATCATGGATTTAAAACCTTTTCTTAAAAAATGTTTTTATAATATTTTGTATATTTTCATTTTTATATGCAACATTGACTTTTTTAGAATGTCACAAATGGATACATCTGTGGGGAGGGCTGCTGTGGGACTGACCCTGACATTTACAATGATGTTGGCTACAGGAAAGAGAAGTTGAAACTTTGAAAAAAACCCATTATAGAACACCTTGTAGGTTAATAATATACATTAAGTAGAAAGCAACACTTGAATTATTGTTTCCATCAAACATATGCATATCAAAAAGAGTAATGCTAACATGCAATACTTATACAATCTACCATAAAACTCCATGTGAGGGAATGAGTTATGAACAACAGAAGGACCCACGTAAGAGGCAGGTGACACTGATAAGGAGATGGTACCTGCCTGGAAATAACTCTTGATTTCTCCCTATTTTTTTCCATCATCAGTGATAGTGTATTCAATACAACGAGTCATTGAAGTTTAGTAAATTGGTAGTAAGAAATATTCAAAGTTATTTTGAAGATTGGTTCCTAGGTATACTGCATACCTACTGCAAATATACATATTTTAAAAAATACATTTTTATAATGGGAATAATGCAATCAATTCTCACACCAATTCTATGAGTTAAATACTATTATTAACCCATTTTACTAATGTAGAAAGTGAGGCACAGTTGAGTTGGGTGACATGTTCAGAGTCACACAGGTAGAAAATGGTAGAGCCGATACTCAACCCTGGCTTTGGAGCCTGTGCCTCTAACCGCTATGTGAAAACACTATTAAGGTAAGCCATAATGACTCATCCATGACGTGAAAACCTGTGTGCTTTCCTAAGAATCATCTCCTCTGCTGTTCCTCAGAATGGTTTTCCAGAGAAAGCATGAAGGATGATGTTATGGTGGTCCTGGGCTCTGACACGTGGGTAGTTGTGCCTCAGGAGTAGAAGTCAGGAGCCAGACCTCTTAATTTCCCCAGATAGAAGCAGAGTGCAACCAGTGACTCAGAAGCACAGGTACTTTTCTAGGGGATAAGGTGGCAAAAAAAACATCAGAACTAGTTAGAGAGAAAAAGTCCGGAGAGAAAAAGGATGGTAGTGGTAAAATTTAAAAAATCAAGTCAGCTGGAATTATTCAATATGTAACAAGAGATACAAGAGATCTGGGACAAAGAATTTACTCTTTAATTGAAAAGGAGAAAACGTAAGTACTTTAAAGTCATTTTAAAGTCTTGTAATTCAGGATTACGAGAATGTCATAAAACAATTCCTGTGGACCGGCAATTTTTTACAGCTTCCTAGTATCTGGAATCATATTTTGTACAGTGGAGACATTTTAGAAACTAAGGAATATAATCACTATTTCCTTTTTTGTGTATAATTGAACAGAGTCATTAGAAGCTTGACAGGCTGACCAAATACTCTGCTGTGGCAGGAAGGAGTTTTACATAGTGAGAAACTGTTTTTCCAAGGGTAGATAAGAGGGGGAAGAAAAGAGCAGTTCACTAATTGACCTCAGCATCCAAAATGCTATGTGCTCATAACCTTTATTTATCTTGGTGTCACATCACAGAAGTTCCTTTCCGTCTGCTTCATGTTTGGTTTGCCCAGCCCTTCCGCAGAACAGGTTTGTTTGCCAAGGAGAAAAGATCTATACTTTGGGATGTTTTCAACTGAAATTATGTTTCATATGAAATGTAGAAACTCTATTTTCTTTTGGTCTTTTAAACTATTCTCATTATTATAACTCTAAGCAACTCTATCAAGAACATTAAGACACTTTTGCTTTAAAATGTTCTTCAAAAGGCTCTAATTCACAATTAAAGCCAGTGATATTTACTAAAATATTTCTAAAGACTATATAATAACTCACTTGATCAAAAAAGGTGGTCCCAAAATACTCGTACCAAAAATGTATGAAATAATCAAAACTAATTTTTACACATCTAGATGAAATTATCGACCCCGTGGCTCATTATCTGAAATCCCATGGTAGGAAAGTTTCCATCAGTCCACTTCTATTTCTAGATGTTCTAGAATTTTTCCCTGTTGATTTTTAAAAAGCACTGAGTGAAAGTAAGTGGATGTAATAATGTGAATTACATTTCTACCTATTCATCAGTGAACTTTTTTATTAATATATTGAGCTCATAGTGAAGTGCCTGGCTTAAAGCAAATGCAGCATTCAGTATACATTTATTTCTCTTTTCTTTCAGTTTGCTAAAGGGCAATAAGGCATGGAATGAGAGAATTTAAATTGGAAGAGGCCTTCAAGGTTTTCTAATTCAACATTTCTTTCAAGGTACAAAAGCTCTTGACCCTTCAGGTGACGGTTAAAGAGCCCATTCTACTTTTGGAAAGGCCTAATGATTAGAAAGTACTTTCTTATATTGAGCCCCCTTCTTTAACATGCAATAATCTCTTTTAAAAATGATACCAAATGTTATATACGGTACTCTTCAAAATTTCTGGCACATTCAGAGGAGAGTTATTTGGTGGAAAGTCTAAAATCCTGTCACTTGAGAAATCATAGCAGAAAACAAGGCTACTTAGCTTAGAAAATAGAAGACTTTGGGGAGAAGTGGGAATGTGAGAGTAGAAAAAACATGATAATGACCTTGGTTTAACAGGAGTACATTTTAACAAGCCATATTACCCAGAAATGAAATGGGCCACCTGAGAAGACAGGGATCTCTTAACACTGAAGTGTTCAAACAAAGGATAAGGACTGCTTGTCAGAAATGTTTAAAATACATTGTACCTGAAGCCCTCTAGGATTCCTTCTACCTCTAGATTGTATATATCACTGCCATTCAGCCAAAAGAAATGAGGGCAGATCATTCTTTCCTAAAGCCTCATATTTGCATGGGCTTTAAAACAAAAACTGAGAGAGAAGGATACTAGGAGTTGTCAAAAACGTTAGTCAGTGATCTCTCTGATTACACTAGAGGTGACATTTATCTTCATGGTACTTCATTATTACTGTAGTTTTCCCTTTCAAAATGCCACCCAATTACTATATACCTCTCGGCATTCAAGAATAGGTTAGTATGGCACCTACAGAATCTTCATATCTTATTCTTCTTCAACTAAGCATTATTTCCACAACAGCCCCAACAGGTGATTTTACAATGCTATCCATTTAAGATAAGGAAACATTCTGCCAGCTTTCCTGATCTCCATCTATTATTGTAAAGACCTCATAATTACTATTTGAATTTCCTGATAATACCAATGATAAAAATGACTGGGTTTACTGTGCAAACAAGAAGCAAAATAATATAATTAATAAGAAATACATGCCCTGTGTATTATTATACAATTGCCTTGGGTATATATATGTTGTAAGAACTGCTTAAATGTAAAATAAGAGATGAATCTGTGGCTTCCTGAAAAAAAGATGAAATATTTTTTGGCCTGAGAGAATATCTAAAAGGGGAAACTCAGCCACCAGGGCAGAAGTCAGAGACTAGGGAAAAAAAAAAAGGAAAAATTTTAAATTCAGTGTAAACTGAAGTCTAGAAGAGCTCAGATTTCAGCTATGTGTGGATGCTCAGTTCAGTTTAGATTTTAGGTACTTGAGAAGGGGCACAGAACAGAACACTAAGGCAGTCTGAGGAGTCCAGAATAGAACGGAAGTATATCTACACTCCACTGCACAGACCTCACAGGTGCTGAGAGAATGAGCCCTGCCTGGACTAAATGAGGGGAGGGGAGGGATAGGGAGTGTAGGAGAGGGAAAATGAGCTTTCCTGGGGGCCAAGAAGAAAAACTAGGAATAGGTTGGTGTTGGGCAGTTAGACAGAAGTATCAAGATCACAGAACCTCAGTACTTGTCCTCAAAGCCAGATGAATCTATTAAAGGAACATGAATTAGAAACAACACTAACTGTAGACTCAAACTCCAATTACAGATGGTGAATGTTAGAAAGAAAAGGGGCCTTTACTATAGGAATATCATGTGTTTTACAACAAAGCATTTACTCTTACCAGCAAGAATTTCCAGAGAGTTGTATCCGAGGATTCTATCCCACAAAAGCAAGAGTTGATCTGTAGCTAAGTATCCAGAGAAAGCTCGAACCATCCACTTAAATGATATGCGAAGTCTGTAAGCAAAGAAGAACGAAAATTAATTTATCGCTGGATTAATTTATTAATTATTTTTTAAAAATTAATTATTAATTAATTGATTAATTGATTTTTCTTATGAAAAAGCAGTATCAGAAGAGCCTAACCAATTCTATTGTTAAGGTAGCTCCTTTGGGAGTCTTAGAAATCACCTGGACATACAAAACTCAAAAACTTTCTTAAAAGCTGCAAAAGTGCAGTGGTAAGAAACCGTGAGTCCTCAAATTAGTGGTCTTAAAGTATTAGGAAGAATTATATATACTGGGCTCTCCTTTATGTTAGAGTTTAGCCTTTATAATACCCATTTCTACATTCTGTTTTTCAGAGTATGTACTAATTAGCTATCAATGAACTGATCTTCTAATAGTCTTAACAATTCCAGGCAAGCCATAATAATTTGAATTTTTATTCAAAATACTTGAAAGAATGTTCAACAGCTTCATATTTTTTCAATTTAATAAATTATTTTTCTACATTTCAGTCAAATGGCTACATAGGACAAATAAAATTAATATAACTAGTAGGAGTTTTGAAGGACAAAGAAAAATAGCTTTAAAGCTACGAGATCTTAGAAATAGATTTCTGATTTCAAACCCTTCATTTTAGTGAGGAGTTCATCGAGCTCTGAAAGGTCAACTAGAAAATTCAATTGAATTCCATTTTACAAAAAAAAAAAAAAAAAACAAACCCCAAACTCTAAGATGTGTGAGATCCCACTATTTATAAGTAGATTATGTTACAATAATAATTTATCTTTAAAATTGGGAAATGAACTTTTTGGCTCTGGTTCCTTAAGAGATAAACTAGTCCCTCCATTTCTGTTTTATCTATTAGCATCTAAAAACCCTTTGACTATCTGTGAGAGGAGCTAGTCAAACACTTTGCTGGAATTGTTATTATGTTGATAAATAGCTGTGCTATTTATTCTCTTAAAGAGAAAAACAGACTCAGAGATTTCCTTAGTGTCATTGTATTAATTGTCTTAAGACTGAAAAAGATCCCCAAGTTTCAGAAATTCCTAAATACTGGATCACTATTGTTTTAATATAACAAAATACATGTAAGCAGTAGTATTGACAAATTAAGCTTTTTTGGTTGGCTTTAGAATATCTCTTTATAGATGCAAAAGAAACTTTTGGCATTGAATATGTGAACTAAAATAAAATTTTAAGGCTCACCCCCCCACCGGCTGACTAAACGGACCCCCTCCTGGCCAAAGGAATACCCTAAAACTAAATTGCCTGCCAGGAGGAAGGAGGTCAGACATGCCTTATCATGCTCCCCTCCCTTCTTGGTGACATCCTTTATAACCCACTAACAGGCCCAAGGGTATGCAAGACAGACCTGCAGGTCCTCAATTTACACAACAAATCTATGTCCAGTGGCTTATCTCTGATAAAGAGCTCCTTATGTTAAAACATGCCAAGCCTCTAGACAAAGCTTCATGTCTTTAACCAATTACAGGCCAAAGAATCTTTTAACCCACCTATAACCTGTAAGCCCCCGCTTCGAGATGGCCCACCTTTTCGGGCCAAACCAATGTATGTCTCCCACGTATTGATTTATGACTTCACCTGTAACCCCTGTCTCCCTAAAATGTATAAAACCAAACTGTAACCCAACCTCTGCGAGTCCACTTGCTCAAGGCCTCTTGGGCGTGGCTCCGGGTCATGGTCCTCAAATTTGGCTCAGAGTAAATCTCTTTAAAATTACTTTACAGAGTTTGGTCTTTTTTTCCGTTGACAAATATTTTAATACTTAAAAAT
This sequence comes from Propithecus coquereli, assembly GCF_000956105.1. Taxonomy (NCBI): domain Eukaryota; kingdom Metazoa; phylum Chordata; class Mammalia; order Primates; family Indriidae; genus Propithecus; species Propithecus coquereli. Next base: position 5,673,452 of record NW_012154951.1, on the reverse strand, counting down.
GCATTTGACTCATAGTGTCACGTTAGAGGAATAGTACTATATATCCCCATCCCCAGATATATAAATAGTACAGCATCAGTTTTTAGAAATAAGTTTATTAAGGTATAATATACTATGTATACAGTAGTGCTCCCCTTATCTGCGGTTTTGCGTTCTGCAATTTCAGTTACCCATCAGTCAACTACGGTCTAAAAATATTAAATGAAAAATTCCAGAAATAAACAATTCATAAGTTTTAAATTGTGTGCTGCTCTGAGGAACATGAGGAAATCTTGCACGGTCCCCACCCTGGACACGAATCACCCTTCTGTCCAATGTATCCATGCTGTAAATGCTGCCTGCCTGTTAGTCACTTAGTGGCCACACAGGTTATCAGATTGACTGCCTTGGTATTGCAGTGCTTGTGTTCAAGTAACCTTTATTTTATCTAATAATGGCCCCAAACTGCAAGAGCAGTGATGCTGGCATATTGTTATAACCGTTCTATTTTATTATGTTATTGTTGTAAATCTCTTACTGTGTCTAATTTACAAATTAAATTTTATCTTAGGTATGTATATACAGGAAAAAACGTAGTATATATAGGGTTTGGTCCTATCCATGGCTTCAGGAACCCACTAGGGATCTTGGAACATATTCCCCACAGATAAGGGGGAGTAGAGTAGAATTTACCCTCATTAGTGTATAATTCTGTGAATTTTATATGAAGAAAAATCAATTGGAAATTATAGAACTGAAAAATAAAATAACCAAAGAACCACAAACCCCACAAAAATCCCTCATTAGATGGATCCAATAGGAAAATGGAAATTCCGGAGGAGAAGGCCAGTGAAGTTGAGAATAGATCAATAGAAAATGTCCACTCTGGACCATAAAGGAAATAAACATTAGAAAAAATATGAACAAAGCTCCAAGGACCTGTGGGACAATACCAAAAGTTTTTTTCCTTTTTCTTTTACACCAAAAGTTTTAACATTTGTATCACTGGAATCCCAGAAGAAAAGAAAAATGAGTAAGGTGCAGAAAAAATATCTGAAGGAATGACAGATGAAAATTTCCCAAATTTGGCAAAAGATATAAACTTATAGATTCAAAAAGCTTAGCAAATCCTAAACAGGATAAACTCAAAGAAATCCATGTCTAGATACATCATAATCAAATTGCGGAGAACTAAAAACAAAGATCTTTATAGCAATCAGGGAAAAATTGATATTATTTCTTCCTGAAATGCTTGGTAGAATTTGCCAGTGAAGGCATCTAGGCCTGAAGTTTATTTGTAGGTAGAAAGTGATTAATTAAAGATGTATATTGTAAACTCTCTGGTACCTACCAAAAACATATTTAAAAAAAGTATAAATAATAATCGAATAGTGGACATAAAATGGAATAAAAAATGTTCAATTCAATTCAGTCAGAGAAAGAGAAAAAAGGAATAAAGAGAACATGGTACAAACAAAAAATTCTAGTAAGATAGATTTCAATCCAATAATACTAATATACATTAGAGATAAATGGTATAAACATATAAACACCAATTTAAAAAGACTTCCACGATAGAAGACTCAACTATACCTTTGACAAGAAATCCACTTGAAAAACAAAGACATTGATAATCGATATGTTAAAAGTAACAGAATAAAAATTATAATAAAAAGAAAGGTGAAATAGCTATATTAATATCAGACATAGTAGATTTATTACCAGGAATAAAGAAGGACGTTAGACAATAATAAAGGGCTCGATTCTCCTAAAAACAAAGCTTCAAATACATAAAGTAAAAATATATATAGCAATGAAGGAAGAAACAGACAAAATCCACAATTATAATTAGACACTCTAACACTTCTCTCTCAAAAATCAATAGAAAAAGTAGACAAAAAATAAATGTATAGAAGGTTTGAAAAACATTATCAACAAACTTGACTTCATAAAGATTTATAGGACATTCTGCCCAACATTTGAAAAATACAAAGTCTTTTTAAGTGTACAAGAAACATTCACCAAGATAGATCATATTCTGGGTCAAAAAAAACCTCGACAAATTTAAAACAACTGAAATCATATGAAGCATGTTGTCTAACTGAAATGGAATTAAAATGTAAGTTAATAATAGAAAGATATATCTTTCTAAATATTTAGAAATTAAACACACTTTTATATAACCCATGTTCAAAGAGGAAATCACAAGAGAAATTATAAAATATTTTGAATTGAATGAAAACAAAAAGATAACATGTTAAAATTTGTTGGATGGAAGTAAAGGAGTACTTTGAGAGAAATTTGTAACATCAATGCTTATATTAAAAAAAAGAAGAAAGCTCCTAAATTAATGATCTAAATTCCACACTAAATGAGTAGAAAGACAAGAATAAAATAAACCTAAAGCATGCAAAAAAAAAAAAAAAAAGGAAATAATATATACTGGGGCAGAAATCAATGAAATTGAAATACAAAAACAACAAAGAAAAATCAAAACTGGTTTTTTCAGAGATTAATAAAATTGATAAAACTCTAGCTAGAATAATCAAGAAAAAGAGAAAGAGAATACAAATACTAATCGCAGGAATGAGAGAGGTGATGTTACTACTAATCTTATAAATGTTAAAAAGCTAATTAAGAATAATTAGGAAATGCTATGAATAACTTTATGTCCATAAATATGATAACTTAGATAAAATGCATAAAATACTGAAGCTCATTCAAGAAGAAATAGATAACCTGACTAGTGCTATATTTATTAAAGAAATTAAATTCAAAATTAAAAAGCTTCCACAAGCCTTTTAAAAATTGATTTCTATGTTGACAACTGGAATTTTTATACTTTCTCCTGCATAAGAATTTTCTTGTTTATCATAAATCGTTAAAATTAATTAATTCCTTTTAATGAATAAAGTATATAATAGGCTAGAAAAAAAATCAAAATTTTAGTTTCTAGCAATGAAGTCAATATCTTCCTCCTAATAAAGAAAAGCCTAGTGATACTCCAATGTTCATTCCACAATAGCCAAAAAGAGGTCAATTCACAAGTTAAGAAAAAAAATCTTGTCCTCAATATAAAATATTTCTGCTACATTCTTGTTTTATAATCTTAATCATGAACAGAATTTTGTTTTTAAATGGCTAAAAAGAAAACAGTGTAACAGAGGGAACAGCCAGAAAAAGGGTAAACCCCACCCTCCCAACTCTTCTTGAGAATTAAAACCTGCATTCCTGCCTGAGGTCAATGATCAGAGGGGTAGGGGAGTTTCCTTTGTTCTTTGTAATACAGGAGATGGCTCAAGGGAATTGTCTGGGCAGAGTTCAAGAGATTGTCTGTAAAGGAGATGGGGTGGATCAGGACCATCAACTATAGTTAAACAGCAATAGCCCCAAGCTAAAAACTCCTTTTAAAAGCTCTGTATTTCTGCTTATAGAGAAGACTATGGTACTTTGAGACTCAAGTCTGCCATCTTCCTCATTTGCCGGCAAATTAATAAATTTCTTTTTTCCTCAAACCACTTGTCCTCATTCTTCTGATGTGGCCTCGGAGACAAGTGCCAAACTTTTGGTAACAAGAACATCAGTTCAGTATTATCAATGGATGATACGAAGTATTGTTTCATACAGGACATTTCTAAAACATCTGAAATTCAATGGTACTTTATAAAAAGGAGATATCTCTCTATATATAATCATTTGATCTTGAAACGACTCCATGAGGTATGAATTCTATTGATTTTTAAGATAAAGAAATTGAATTACCTTGATTTAAAAATAAAGAAATGGAGGCTTAGATAAATTAAATAATTTTGCAAGGATTATGCAGCTTAACAGAAATGAAATTTGAATCTGGGTTATATTTCCACTGACTCAACCATCCATCTGCTATGGATGCATGTGTGGAAAAGACAAATACTACACTATTCTATTTCCCATTAATTCCTTTTGTGGCCTCAAAAAGTTCATGTTCTTTTCATATGCTCTCCTTAATAGGAAAAAATAGTTACAGAGGAGAAGGCAGGAACAAAACACTGGTAGATCATTTAGAAATTCTGTTGCTATAGACATTGTTAGTTAAAAAGAGAAATAGAACCAATAATATTGAAGTCCAGACCCATTCTACATATTCGTCTATAACTCATACTGAGATCAATTGAAAGACAGGAATTGATACTAGGAGAATGTTTTGTGTGGAACAAATTGTCTGAGATTAGAAAAATGTGTTCTCGTTGATTCTAACTGATGCCATTTGCTTCTGTAACCGTGCTTGCTTTTAGTTGTTTGTTAAATATAGGAGTAAGAGCAGGAGTGACTTCATGACAAGCTGAATTTCCTGGAATAGGCCTAAGTTTCAGTTTCCCCGAAACCGAAACGCGGACCACAACTGGTGCCGGCGCGAAAATTGAAAATCCCGGGGCTTGGAGCCAACCAATCAGGAGTTAAAACAATCAGCTACTTTCAAAAGAACCAATGGACTAAGGGGGGAGGGGGGAATGGTGTGCCCAGCGTGTCGTGTGGAACCTGTGTGTCGTGTGCCACCGGTGTGTCGTGTGCAAAAGAAAGTATAAAAGCTTCACTTTTACCCCAGGGCGGGGTCCTGGTTCATAGGGAGGCCACTGCGTTGGTGCTCTGGGACTTGGACCCTAGCTCGAGCTAGCCAATAAACTCCTTTGCCATTTGCAGCCTCGGTGACTCTGCCTCTCTGTTCCTGGGGCCGAGGGGAACTGGCTCTAACACAATGAATAAAATTCAAACTTTAGGAAGGAAGAATCACAGTGTACAACCATTGATAGATAATTGAGCTGGTTTCTTTTAATAAAAGGCAGCAAACTTTACAGTTTTCAAAGGCAGTTCTCTGATAGATTTGGCCTATGCCGACTTAATTTTAGTGTTATCATATTTTTCAGGTACTATTTTTGTTTACACAAATATTTGCCTTGGTTTGGGCTAACATCTTTCATTATCAATAGAAATTAGTTCATTCTGGTGATTCTTGTACCAGACACAAAAATCCTAGTAAATAAGACTTCATTAGGATTTTGGTAATTCTTTTAAGAATTTTGGGCACAATGTTGTTACAATTTACTATTTTCTAATTATTGTTTTATTGGGGAAAATGTTAGCTTAATTTCTCTGAATAATTACTACATCTACGCAAGTGTTTTACAATGATAAATAAAGAGCTTTATGACGTGAAACTGTTCTTCAATTAGAAAAAACATACTTACGGTTGTGCCCCAATTTCTCGTAGATGATAAAAGAGCTGGGGAAGATAAGTTTGAAGAAGAGTTTCAAACAGCAAACAGAGTGACACAATACCCTGGATACATAATGAATCATAAGAGAAATAGTTATTTTAGTATTTAACTATGACAGTAAATTATTCAAATAGAAAATGAGAAACACTATCAACATAAATATTCTTCATATTATTTAAGAGTCGAAAACAGGAACTGTACCAATGGATCTCTAACATTGTGTTTAAAGATCTATTTTGTCGCTCTTTATACATACTCACACTTACAGATATGCTAAAGGTCTCTTTTTTACCACAATAGGCTCCCCACATAACCTAGTATGTAACATTCGGAGAGTCCAAAGAAAACATCACTTTACAGAAAACCTCCTACTTTGCAAGCCACATATTATCATTTAGGCCCAGCAAAATTAGTTTTTCCAGTTTCCAGGTATTTCCCTAGTGCTATAGCCACACCCTTTACTCTCTCTCAATTTATGTTCCTTCCCCTCCAGCCTCTGTTCATTGGGGAAAATATTTCCTGCTTTTCTCGCCCTTTCTTTGAAATCTACCCCCAGGAAAAGACTGGCTGCTTAAAATTTACATCAGGAAGTTATCAAACAAAATGTTTGATTACTTAGTGTACACATAATTTTTTTTTATTGAAATCTACTTTTTAAAAAGTACATTATCTGTAAAGCACAAGAAGTAACTGATTTGAACAGAGGGTTTTTCAAGTACGTTTATTATTTGACAACTCTGAATAAAGTCTTTCTTGCAGCTCAGCATTCCTCAGGGTTGATCTTTGTAAGGAAGTTTTAATCCTCTTTTTGAATTTCTAAAGAAAAAAGGTTGTCAGGGTTCCAAACAGTTCAGTCTGGCTGTAAGCCAAAAAAGGAGATGACTGCCTGTAAGTCTTTGTTCCACTGAATAAAGAAAGGGCTGAGGCAGGCCTGGTTCAATCAACTAGCTGAAAAAGGACACCTCAGGGCCGGTATGGAGGGAGAGAAGGAATACCCAGAGCTGCCCAGCGTCAGGCTTCAGTGCTCTGCGCAGGGAGAACACCACTAGTGTGTACTGTGCAACCAGTTTTTTAAACTCTGAAGCATAAAAATGGTATGGAATGTAAGAGTAAAAAATCTGATGCTAGGAATGAGATACTAGAAAATTATTAATACTAATTGTTATTAATATTTCTGATGATTCTAGATTAAACATTAAGAACTAAAGCGAATTCTCCTAGCGATAAGAAACCTGAGATAATTGGTGGTGCTTTGCTTATCTGTGACATCCTGGAACTCTGTTCTTTGCCAACTTTCACTAGCAATGTAAAAGAATAAAACTGGAGATGGAGGAAGGTGGAATAGGAACACACAGGTTGAAACTGGAGGGATAAAGAACAGCTATTTATTATAATTTAGTAGCAGTAACACAGTTTCTCCTTTAGGGAAATTTGGTAGCCCCAACATACATTCCAATTGAATATTTCTTCTGGAGAGGCAGTAAAGTTACCCACAAGTAGACCAAAGCAGGTCCAAAGGGGTGAAAAAAGCACTGAAATAAAATAAGCACTGTTTTTACTCAAGCGTATGGAAGGAAAAAAAAGATACGATGAAGAAGTGGCCAAAATAAAACAGATAAAAATGCTTAACTCCCAATATGCTTTTCCTTGACTCATACTCAGGGCAAAGGAGGTTTGTATTGAATATATATTAATACAAAGAAAATATCTAGTATGATAAATGATAATTAACCAAATATGAAATTGACAAACAAGTGACAAATGTTTGATTTTCATTAACAAAGAAAGATGATGACGATAATTATAACAACAGCCATTTATTTACCAAACACCTGCTACGAGCTAACTGCTAACTACACTGAGTGTTTTGTAGACATCTCTATGGCACTACAGACGATACACATTATTAACTTCATTTCATAGATAAAAAACCAGGAAAGAAGGTAGAGGCACCTTTGTCAAGGATAATAATACATTCTATGTTTTTCTTTTACTATATAAAAGATAATTTCAGTGTAGTCTATATGAGACTTTTTCCTCTCTAATTATTACCCAAAATATTTAAATATCAATTCGTCTTCTATTTATGCTATAAAAAAGAAAACATGTTGCTTAACATCACAAATTAAAATTTGTTGCTTTGTAATTTGAGTAGAAGACTTTTTCTTAAAGAAAAAAAGAACAGTTTAGAGTCTGATTTGATTCATTTTTTTATGAACTTACAGAAGGATGAGAAGAAATGGAATGAAGTCTGAAGAAAAAACGCACATACATCTCACGGAATATCTGATACAATTTGGAAGGTTCATGGTATAGAAAACAAAGTGGTGCAACTGAAAGAAAAAAATTAATTGATAATACTGCAGAACTACTAGACATTTTTAAATAAATTCATGAAATATAAAAGAATACATCGATATTTTATAGTAATTACATTCATTCATAGACAAGTTTAAAATCATATCTACTTTTTCATTTTGAAAGGGGGATATATGTACATGTAAAATTCAAACAGCCATTAAATATTATAAAGAAAGGAGTATATTACAAACTATTGTAATCCCCACTAAACAGCTAAGCATGACATGATGGAATTATATGGAAATATTAAAAATTCAGAGTAACCTATAAAAACTACATACAGTCAAGTCTCTCTTTTTTAACTGAAGTAGTAAGAAAGTGAAATTAGGCAACTCATTTTTACTTTGTCCCACAAAGGATTCAGGCCACTTTTCAAAATTTTTAATTTTGGAAGTCAGGTAAGTAAAATGTAAAGTGATTTATGACTAACTTTTAGAATTATAGTCTTCAATTAGTTCAAATTAATTCAATTTGAAACTAAAACTTTTGAGTAATAGCTTCACACTATTCATCTATATTGGCTTATCTCCATATATACCAGACAGTTTTCATTGACTTAAAACAATCTAGGCAGAGGATTTAGTTCTCTAATGAATGTAGAATTAAGTTCTCTTTTGCCCCCAGTTCTTAGCAATTAAGCACTGGTGGGTCAACTCAACCAGATATCCCACAGCTGGACATCAGAAAGCCCTAGTCTTGGAGACCGAACTGACCACGTGATTATTTTACACTGACAAGCGTGGCCACGCTTTCCGTCTTTTCAAGCCTCAAGAATTTTAGGCAGTATAAACACATTTATAATGCAGATACATAAAACTACATTACCTAGCTATTAATTTTAATAAAAATGCCTCACTTACAAGGTAATTTCAAACAATATAAATTGGACAAATAAAAAGTTCTGAGGTTCTATAATCTGTCGATAATGCTCTGAGAGCAATAGGTATTAAGTGAGAAGGGAAACCAGTAAGCCAATTTACCACTCTTCTTTTTGAAAAAGTGGAAGGAAAAACACTAAAATATTTTAAATGCTTACAAACACAAAAGTTCAATTTTTGGGGATAAAGGGCAGTGTCCAGCATTACTGATGAGTAAGTCACTGAAGACAAGCATCTCAAGTGAGAAATTTACTTTTTCTAAAGGGCAAGAGAAAAAGTCACTTTTCGGAGGTAAATATCTAAATACATATAAAAATAACTACTTTTATAAATGTGTAAAAAATTTATATATTGTATATAAACATTTAAAAACAGACATGTCCTTCCACTTCAAAACTAATTTTTAAAACTTATTTTATTGTCAAAAAAATTGCTACTTATTAAAGTAGCCCAAATTAGGGTGTTCCGTATATTTAAAAATAATAACTCATGGTCTAAATTGTAATAACAATCTAAGAAAAGGCAATGTGGTACAAATATATGGTATTATTATAAATTCAAAGTGAAGGTTGGAATTTATATCCTTTTAAAAAATGACATGTATGTTTTCCCTAATTTTTAAAGCTACTGATATGTAAAAACCTGTAATCTGATTCAGATTCATAAAATCTGAATGGGAAAAAATCTGAAAACGGGATTCATAAAACCCCATTTCTTCCAGTGAAGAAATCAAGAGAAAATTTTAAAATAAGTACTTTTCTACAAACATATGAAATACAAAAGACTTTATAATTAGTTATTCTTCGAGATACCACATTTATGTTAAATTCCCTTGTGTAGCTACGAGATGGAAAAGCTTTAGTCCATTACATACAATATGGAAAAAACATTCTACATGACTTAATTTTTAATTTTAAGCATCTTTCCCTATTTGGTTCTTCCATAAAAATAAATTTAGCTCATAATATTTTTAACCAATTAAACATTATACTCTAGGAATTTATTTATGAAGTCATAATATACTATAAACCTACAACAAAACTTCCTTAATCTGCATAAATGTGAGTGCAGAAGGCATTTTTAAATTAGAGAAAAATTCTGAACCAGTTTTCAAAAGAGATAAGTATTATAATTTTAAAGAAATATAGTAATTAAAGCTGAAGTGGCAACCTCAGGGACGATTTGTGATTATTCTAGTGTACTGGTTCTAGACAAGTGGTTGCTGGTAAAGTATATGTAGATGCTTAAAATAGTTTTCTAAAACAGTATAAGTAAACTCTGTATCAAATATTTTGCGTCATTGTTAACAAATGTTTTCCCCTTGGGTGCATAAACCTTAGCGTATTTAAATGACCATAAATGTGAACAGGCAGAGGCTGAGTCAGTGATGTATTTTCGACACTGAGAATCGTTAGAAGATTTAGACTTTCATGACATCAAGTATCCTCCAACTCATTCAAGTACAAATTCTAAAAACTGTTGACTTGAGAAATTTTTATAGTTGGAATTATTAAAGTAGAAGGATAAAACGGCAAACATTTTTATTATTAGAGGTAAAAATTTACATTCTTAATCTTTTACGGTTTTCTATTTTAAGTTCCTCACATGTTTACAAGAGAAATATGCTGTCAGGTCACTACAGCATTATGTATTATGTTATGAAATTTTGGTTGTTTAAGAGAAGAAAGTACCCTATAATTCAAGCCTGTGATCAACACCATAAAGATAGCACAAAGTCCCTAGGTGCTTTGAATTCTTTCCATTGTATGCTAGTTTTAAAAGTTTTATATTATGTCATTCACCAGGACTGTCTGATGTTGAACGCTGAGGTGATTTTTACAAAGAAAAGTGTTAATTTATTGCTGATCCTGTTACAAAGGCAAAACATTAATGTATTTCTTTTTATTCTCAAGGTAGAGGGTAGAAATAAAGGGGACAACAATCCTAAGTGTATGTGTAATACATAAAAATTTAAAAATTAAGTGGCATGAAGGTATAGAGTGTCCTTCCTCTTGGTAATCTTCGCTAAGCTTCTTGCATTCCTCATTCAATGACACGTGGGGCCCAAAAGGCACTGGGAGCTGTCAAGCCTGCACACGCGCCTTCCACGTGCAAGTACCACAGGATGACCGAATGCTCTAACGTAATTGTTGCTGTGCATACCAGTAGCCTGGAGAAATCATGAGCTCAAACTCGGTGTTGTCGCTTCCATAGGATTCTTTCTGATGTATTATTTTTTAAAAAGACTCTTATGAGAATCAGGAATCAGAAATGTAAGCAACCTGATTTTATACCTATTAGAGCTAAACATTAATCTAGTTTCCACTGGATTGAAAAATGGTAAAGCACAGAACCACATTCACAGCATGTTCTAATTCATCAAGAAATCATCATTTAACCAATTATAATGACCTTTTAGTTTTAATTTTTTTAAATGGACATATAAAACAATATAAAAGTCGATGTTTAAAAATGTTCACAGTAACTTGTGGGTGATTTGACATAAAGTATAATTTTTATGTTTAAGTTTCTAAAGTGTATTAAAAACCTATGGAGGGCTAGTATGCATTTTACTTTATTTTTTCTTTTATTATCTTACTATGTGAAAACAACTATAGCTGTCAGTTATTTTTTTTTAAATTGACAGATAACACTGTATGTTTTTATTGTGTATAACATAATGATTTTAGAGCCCAACTTACCATACATTGAAAATCCATGAAAAGGGATAACACCTAAAAAATAAAAAAGCATTTATTTTCAATAAGTAATAGTATGGATTATTAGTAGTATTACTGATTATTAGGAAAACTTTAAAGGATTAAAAATAAAAATAGAAAGGCTTTCTATTTTTTGCTTCAACTTTGTTCATGAATGTCAGAAAGACTTAGTGATAAAAATAAATATTTTAATACCTTCAGAAAAGCAAATAAGAGGCTTTCAAACATATATCCAGTTAACTTTCTATTGATAATAATGAAAAATCAAAACTTTGAATATATGTATACAAAAACAGGACAAAAACATAATAAGATAGGTCACAGAATTAAGTTTAAGAGTTATAATGGCCTTAGAAAGTCAAATAGAATATGTCCCTCCTAAAACAACTTCACTCTGTCTATTAGAATCTAATCTGTTAAAAGATAAGTGAGCTTTTCAAGGCACTTCTTGAAAACATCACTTTCCAGAAAACACCACAGGTGTTTACTAAACTTACTAAAAATTAATCATGGGACATGGCTTAGAAGAAATATTGGCAGGAATACAGTACAAATTCAGCATAATCTTTGGCAAGAATTATATATAAGTAAAGTATATATCCTTTTCAAAGAAATACTCAAAGATTAACTTGGTGTATTAAACATCTTGTTACATTCTAAGTAAAAATTAGAATTTGTACAGGTTAGGTTCAAAACACAAGTTCTATAATATATACCATTATATAGTCAACACTGTACAAAATCATGTTGCAAACAGCATAGACGAAAGCTGAGTTTACTTTTCTGAAACATAGGATAGAAATGCTTTATTCATCTGATATGTTTGGAGGTAAAACTTAGTGTTGGCAGGGACTGTAAGAGGTCATCTAGAGTAAGTTCTAATAAACAATTAGTTCAGTCTTAGTTTAAAACACATCCAGCAATAGGGGATGCATTCATGTCCAAAGCTAACAATTACAATTTTGAATGGGTTTAATTTTGGAAGAGTTATTTCTCATACTGACTCAAACTCTGGCTCCCTGTAATCCCTACTTATTAGTCCCAGTTCCAATCACAAAGGTCATATAGAACAAGTCTAATTTATCTCCTATTCATATATAAAAACTTAAAGAAATACCACCATCAGGATTTTTTGCTTCAAGACTTTATACATTTCTTTAATTTTTCCCCAGATGAAGTAGTCTTGAATAGCTTCCCTATTTCATTTTCCTCTGGACAAGCTACAGTTCACCACAGTCCTTAAAGTGAGGTGACTAAAACCTCTAAGCATTTTTCTTCTCTACACGCCCCACAGCTTAGATAGTGCACTTGAGCAGTTGTTTCTGGACCTAAGTAAAGGATTATATTTTTATCTCCATTACATTTCTTCTTTGGTGATCCATTCCAATTGGAGATAATCCTGGATTCTCTTTCTCTTATCTAATGTATTACCTATTCTTCCTGGTCCCGCGTTACTGAAAATTTTGATAAGTATACTCTCTATGTCCTCACCTAAAGCAATATAAAAATGCTCACCAAGACAGAGGACAGGAATTGTTACTGGAGACCTCCTTCCACACTGATATCAATTTATTAATCAGCACCCTATTGCGATAGGTTAAGAGCATGGACTGGGTGTCAGACAGATTTGGTTGGGTTCATCTGGCTCTGTCACTTTTAAGAGCTTTGTGTGCCTTTGGGTAAGTTTTTTAACTTCTCTAAGCTTTAGTTTCCTCATCTGTAAATTGGAGATAATGCTAGAACTTATATAATATCATTAATGAGATAACGGTTATACCATAGGATATTTACTATTAATAAATGTTAATTATTATTATCATTCACAAATTAGTTCATATTTCTTTGTTGTTTCTAGAAGCAAAGTTATAAAAAATAGTATGAGGAAAATCAATCACTATTCTGAACTGGTATGCCAGGCAAATCATCTTCAGAATTTTGTGCAGCAGAGCTTCACAAGCTATAATTCTCAGGATCACCCTTTTCCCTAGTCTTCTAGCACAGATTCATGCTGTGCAACTTTGGCTGAATCTTGTGTTGTTTATCAATTTTCTTATTCCTCTCGATTTGATTAGCCATTCTGTTCTTTCAAAACTTTCCTGCCCTTCAGGTGTTTAACACTTGCTTGCAGACCTCGCTTCGCCTTCACTAGGAGGCTGATGCCACTGACATGAACCCTCTCATTTGCTTGTTCTTTACATTTCACCTGTTTTCTCACTGGCAGTCTCAAAGGAAGACAGATCCCTTTTCTTTTTCATCCAACATCTTCACCTGTGCTCTAAATCCTGTTTCCTTCACTTTCACAGTGGTTGGCAAGCCATAGGTCTGCGGCTTAATTGCTGCCTGTGAGCTAAGAATGGCTTTTACATTTTTAAAGGATTATTTACAAAGACAACAAAGAATAATATGAGACAGGGATTGTTAGTGTCCAGCAAAACTTAAAATATTTACCTTCTGGCCGGTTACACGGAAAGTTTGCCACCCCTGCTTTGGGACCCTGCCCTGTGAATGATCCCCTCCACCTGCTTTGTGTGCACCCTGCAGCAAATGCATGCTGAGCCTCTACCCTCTGCCAGACACTCTTCTAAAAGAGGGAGCTGCCTCTTTATTAGGGCAAAAAAATCACAGTAAAAACAAGTGAATATATTTCAGATAGTGGTAAGTGCTACAAAGAAAAATAACAACGAGAAGGAGCATGGGGAGGACAAGGCTTGAGGAGGGCGGAGTAGGCCTCACTGACCAAAGAGCCATCGAAGCACAGATGGGAGAGTCGCCTGAGAAGGGTGACGTGGAAGCCCTGGGCTTCACACAGTGACTGTCAGAAACAGGGCGAGTTTACTGCGCACAGCTGGTCTTAAGGTGGATAGTGGCAGGACACAGGCAAGGGGTGGGTAAGTCTTATGACAGCTTCTCCTATTTCACTGCATCCTTTCAGCCAAGGAAAGTATAAATATCCTCACATATCACAGTAATAGTAAAAATAATAATAATAATAAAAAGTCCATTTTATTCCCGGCACTACTTTCCTGTCAAACCTCTAATCTCTCTTTTTCTCAAAGCCAAGCTTAGTTTGTTTTTTTTTTAACTGTCTACATTCATTCCCTTTACTTCTTCATTATATACCCTCAAATGCTTGCAAACTATTTTTCATCCCTATGACCCTGACTTCTGGCTGCTAAATCCAGGGTCTCCTCTCTTTGTGTGCTGTACTTAACGGACTCACAGCAACTGAAGGCTCCTTCTCAAACTCGTGCTGACCAGGCACTGATGACACTATGCAGATCAGGTTCCTTGTCTCTGAGAAACTTCTGTTGTTCAGTTTTTTAAGTTTGTTCTGTTTCTGTCTGGTTCTCTCTTCTGGCCACTCCTTAAATATAGCTGCCCTCCAAAACTCTGCCATACTTGTTTTCTCTCTCCCTCTACCAGTATTCTCATTATTAACCCATAATCCCAATTATAAAAGCCCAGTATCCTGAGTCTCCTTCTGGACTCCCTATTGCTGTAAATGACTCATCGCCTTCTTAGTCATTCAGACAAGAAGTCATATTTGCTCTCTAGTTCTCCCTCAGTCCTTCCACCTAAATGTGATTACGTCCCTTTCCTGTCCCTTTTGTATAATGACTACTTAACTCTTCGATCTTCATTCCTCCTCTCTACCCCACAAGCACAATTCTAATCCTGCCAAATTCATTGCTACCCCTTCGGCCTCAGGGCATAGGCAAGGCTCTCCTCTACCTCCAGCCCAGTCCCTGCCCCACACTTCCAACATTTTTAACAGCACTCCTCCTAGGAAGGTCTCCCCAACAGCCCCGACCTCCCCACCCCCAAGCAATTCCTCAATCAGTACTCTCTATCAGCTGACTTGCCCTGATTGAGGTACTCCTTCTCTGTGTGCCTAGACAAATTGCGCAATTCTGGCTCTGCCACTTTTTACCTGTGTACACTTAGGTAGGTTACTTAACCTGTTTCCTCATCCAAAACTGCTCTTAGACTTAGGCAGGAAGGCTTGAGCTGAGGGCCCTGCTCTGGCCCTCCTCTGGCTGTACCCCTTACCACAACCCATGCCTCTCCTTTCAGACCACACCCTAGCTACCCAGGACCCTGAAATTCTCAGCCCAAAGGCTCCTAAGCGAGCTTCCAGGCCCTGCAAGTTCTCTTTGGTGGAACCCCCTCCTGATAGGCAGTTGGAGATTTTAGTCAGAAAGGAAGCCCTTATTACTGTTGTTTTCATCTTCTACAAACTTTTATTAGGATCTGCTAAGTGGAGGAACACCCCATTCAGGACAAGGCACTTTTAATAAGGAAGCTTACAATGAATGACTGAGTGAACTGCCAAGCAGCAAAAAGAGATTCAAGGATTAAGAGGCCTCACGTTCATCACACTTTTACTACATTTCTCCCAAGTTCTGAAATCTATAGCTGCTTTCTAAGTAGCTAGGTGACAAGCTATTTGAAGCAAGGACCACATTTCATACTGTGTATTAACTTCAGCACCCAGCACGGTATCTTCTACAAGTGATAGAAATCAATATATGTTATTTAATGATGGAAATTAGAGGATTTATAAATATAATCAAGCCTTGTAAACAAAATATTAAAGTATAAAATTCATTTATGAATAAGTAATTAAGATACAGGATAGGAGGCTCTCAGTAACTCAATGTTGAATGAATAAATGACCAGTGAAGTCATACAGACATGAATTCGAATCCTGTGTGACTCTGGGCATGTTACCAACCCTCACTGAATCTCTATTTTCATTTCTGAAAACAGATAAACAAGATCAACTTCACTGGGTTGTACTAAAACATGAACGAGTTGATGTACTTAAAGTGCACCGGTACAGTGTTTAGAGCACAGCAGATGCTCAACAACCTGCAGCAATTTTATGCTCGCAGGAGGGGAGTACCACATTTAAGAATCAGTTTAAACCTGAGAAAATCTTTTTTTATCAGTACTAGATAAGTGTACACTTCATCTTAGCCAAGATTAGCCAGAGATTATGGCTCCAAAAAAGGCTACACAGTTCACTGTGTCCAAGAAGAACCAAGTCAAATTCTGGCAAACGGAAGGAGGAGCCGTAAGAAGCAGTGAAGAATCCATTAACACTCTAGGGTGCATACTACCTAGCGAATTTCTTTGATCTTAGGTTGTCATGTTCTTGGCTAGTTTTTCAAAATCCTTTCCTTTGCCTCTCATCACTTTAGTCTTTCAGAGGTCAAGTTTCATTCACTTGGCTATCTCCCAACAGTGTGCTTGCAACAGGCATCAGGATGCTTGGGACACATCTCGTATCTGTCCTTAGAGTTCTACAAATCTGCTATGAAGATTATTTTAAGACCCTAGCCTTCCCTTATGCACCTAAGAAAGTCTAGAATATTAATTGCCTATTCTATTCAATATGAGCAACTTTATAAAGTGATTATTTAACATGCCTTTGAAGAAGTTCAGAATGGTAAACGCTGTCAACAAAAATAAATCTGGAACCAGATGAGCTATAAATAGTAAATATGACTCAGAAAATACCCGATATTAACATGCTTTGCACTCATTAAATATTTTCCCTTCATTTCCTCACTGTCTCTATGAGTACTTATACTATAACTCTCACGTCTGATTGACTTCAACTTCACCCCAGTTGAAAGCAAATTCTTGCACTCTTTCATTTGGGATTACTCAGCACAGTTTATTTAATTCATCTGTTGAAACAGTCACTTCCTCTGTTTATTTTCATTCCACATATAGTCTACAGGTCAGTAAAAGTAGAGATCAGGACAATGGTTAAATTCTTTTCTAGCTATTCCATTATCTTTCTGAATATGAACTTCGGACTTATGACTTTGTTACTTTTATTTCAGTAGTTAAAATTTCCCAAAACATCCAAACATAACCATATTTAAATATAAACCTAAAAATCATACTTTAAATAAAATTTTAATGAGATTTTCAATTTGTGTCTAAAGTTACACTTCAAATGAATTTTGGAATATGAGATGTTTTAAATTTATTCAATATCGATGACAACATACATTGCTATTTATCAACCTGACGCCTGCAGAAAGATTTAAGATGATATATTTTCATTATTTCTTCTAAGCGCCTTTCCTAATCTTTGTTGTAAGGGGATGTCCTGTGCACTGTAGGATGTTTATAATCATCCCTCCCCTGATTGTGACAGCCAAAAATGTCTTCAGACATTGCCAAATGCTCCCTGGTGTATGTTTGTGTGTGTCTCTGTGTGTGTGTGTGTGTGTGTCTGAGTGAGTGTTGAGGGAATTGTCCTTGGTTGGGAATCACTGCTTTAGAGTCTTGAAACTCCCCTACCCAATGTTCACCAGCAATTAATTATTTTCTCCTGTCTTGTAGGTAACAAACGGTATTAGCAAATTATGATGGTTGCTTATCGCTTATAATTCAGTCTCTGTCAGATCTGTGTGTATTTTTCCTGTGAGTCTGGTCTCCTTGCTTCTATTCTTATTCCTCTGTATTCTATGTTCATTCCTCATTCATTCCACAATGTTTACTGAGCACAGACTTTACATGCATGATTCTAGGTGCTAGACATGTTGGTCATCAAAACT
The DNA here is from genome assembly GCF_000956105.1 of Propithecus coquereli. Taxonomy (NCBI): domain Eukaryota; kingdom Metazoa; phylum Chordata; class Mammalia; order Primates; family Indriidae; genus Propithecus; species Propithecus coquereli. Next base: position 5,655,678 of record NW_012154951.1, on the reverse strand, counting down.
ATTAAGGTCCTTGTTCTCTTGAAGCTTACATTCTAGTGACACTGTTATGCTACGCAGTAGTCAGGATAATCTTTTAAAAGTATCAGTCAGCAATTGGAAGAGAGATGTTACTGAGAAGATTGGGGTAGGGAACTCCCAAACTCCATCCCTCCACTAAAGCAATAGTTAAACTGGCAAGAACTGTTAGAATCAACTATTTTGAACTCTTGAACCTAAGAAAAAACTTACAACAACCAGGGGAATGCTTAATGAAGAAAGAATTTTGGTAGAGTGCAGTATGGTATTCTCATTTACCTGCCTACCATCCCCTACTCCCCAACTTGACAGCAGACATGAAGACAGTGGCCCACACTCCCGGTGCAGCTTGCTGGTACCAAAGGGATCTTGTATCAAAAAATTGCGATTGTGTATTTTGACCTATCTGGTAGCTACCTGAGGGACTGGCTCAGGAGCTTGCCTTTGTTTCACCTGCCTCATCTCAGACCTTTCTTAGGATTCAAGTGGCCTGTCAGGAGACGTTTGTCAAAAGCATTTAAAGGAAAATATATACTAGCTGCAGTTACCTGGGAGAAGGCATAAAAGATGAGTCAAATAGTAGACTGACTGAAAAGCCTGGAAAGGAAGAGGCTGGAGAAGGAGCTACATGGGAGGATACAGATTCTGCAAAGCATCTGTGTATGAAGGGGAATCTAGAAGAGACCTGAGAAGACCTTACAGGCTTTCACCTTGGCTGACTTTTAGGCTCTGTGCAAGCAGGAAGTGAAGGATAAGGTAGGGTTGTAAATGGCTTGGCTAAGTCTTGAAGGAGTGCCCCAACACCCTGCCAATCTGCAAAGACCAGGAGAGTGTTTTTTATTTTTTATTTTTGGTTTCAGATGTTTAAAAAAAATCTCTATCAAATCACTTGCTGACCATTAATCTAATGAAACAAAGACTTCAGTGGGCACACAAGACAAAGAATACAAGCTTTATTAAAATAGTTTAGAAAAGTCACTAAACAAATACACAACTATAATCCACAATAAGCAACAGCAACAAATTCTGAGGAAGGGGGCAGAATCTGATTTACAGAGATACCACATTATGATGTTCTAGATCCCCGATTTTCAACAATGAAAAAATTACTAGGCATGCAAAAGAAATAAGAAAGTATAGCCCATTCACAGGAAAAAAAGAAATTAACAGAAACTGTCCCTGAGGAAATTCAGACATTGGACTTACTAGACACGACTTTATTATTAATTTTTTTTTTTAAGAGAAGGAGTCTTGCTCTGTTGCCCAGGCTGGAGTGCAATGGCATGATCATAACTTACTATAGCCTCAAACTCAGGGGCTTCAAGTGATCCTCCTGCCTCACCCTCCTGAGTAGCTGGGTCTATGGGAGTACACCACCACATTCAGCTAATTTTTTAACTTTTTGTAGAGACGGGGGCTTGCTATATTGCCCAGGCCTTAAATGATCCTCCTGCCTCAGCCTCCCAAAGTGCAGGGATTATAGGTGGGAGCCAGTGCACCCAGCCCAGACAAGACTTCATATCAACTATCTTCCTAACTGACCTGGCCCTGTCTACCTCTTGTACATCACCTTGGATCAGCCTATGCTTTGCTCACCATCACCAGTCACACTGGCCTTCTTGATGTTCTTCAAACCATCAAGCTTGTTCCTGCCTTTGGCCTTCAGACATGCTGTGCACTCCCTCTGGAATGCTTTTCACTCACTTCTTCGCAAGGCTCACTCCACATACTCTGGTCTTTGCTGATATTTTACCTCCTCAGAGGCACCTCTTTTGACTACTTTATCTAAGAGAGCCACATCCATCCCAACTCACTACAATTTCTGTTCTCTTTCATTGTTCACTTTATCACTCTCTGAAGTTATTTTCATTATTTATGTGTTTATTTATTATATGTTTCCCTTACTAGAATGTAAGCTCCTTGGCAGCAAGTACTTTATTTGTGTTGTATACTGTGGATCACCCATCTAAAACAGTGAGCCATAACGGGGCTAGATAAATATTTATCAAATGAATACAGATGATTTATACATGTTAAACAAAGAAAAAAAATCACAAAAAGCTTATAAAATTTCTGTGAGAAATCTCCCTCACCTCAGAAATTTTGCTCACCAGCTGTTTAATGCCTCTGTTAGAGAAAGGCTATCTATTGATGATGCCCCAAATGAAGTGAGACAGTAGAATGCCTCATGTCACTGTGCCTGTCATTTCCATCCTAGGGAAGGTAATCACACGTGTGTGTCTATTGGGGGGATGGTGAGAAAACCTCCTGCCCCCCTGTAAGCACTGACCTGGTCAGGGACTGAGAAGTGTGACAGTGAGCTGTGGGCAAACCTCTCCATTGGTCCCCTGAGACCAAGAAAGCCAGGCCGGTTTTGGTGGTGGTACTGGTCAAGGCGTCCTTGAGATTTCAAAGTAACACTGTCTTTGGCAGAGGTTCAAAGCAGGGTAGTTGCTTAGTAATGCCTTAGGTGAAAAAAATGGGACAGTCAACTGACTGGATTTTGTCTCTCCTTGTTCTGCAACTTCAGAATCATTGTCCAGAGAAAAGAATCCTCCCTGATTCTGGTAAGTTCTAAAACAACCTGAAAGAAGAAATGATTCTGTAGAATTAAATTTATGAACAGCTGTGGGCCTATCTCATCAAGGATTAAACTACTTTTACTCTGAATGAAAATCTTTCTAGAACCTATTACATATATCTTTTACTTTTTCAATATATTGGCCACTTTCTTTTCTTCCAAAAGACACTACAATGAGCTCAGTAACATTTTCTGAGGCAGTAGGGCATGGTAGTAAAAATACTGCTTCTGAGGCCAGACAGCTTGGGTTCAAAGCTGGGCTTTGTCTCTCACCAGCCGGGCAAGTTAACATCGTGTGTCTGAGTTTCTTTAACTATAAACGTTAGTACCTACCTCATAGGCTTCTTGTAAGGACTAAATCAGTTAATTACATTACATGTATTAATCAGTTAATAAGGACTAAATCTAATACATTTTATGTATTGATCAGTTAATGAGGACTAAATCAGTTAATACACGTAATGTACTTAACACACCGTCTGGTATATAGTACTGCTCAAAAACTGTCAGTTGCTACTGCTATGACTACGGTTATGGTTATGATTACAGTAATATTTTTTTTAGTGTCTTGAGCTCATTATAAAGATCTTAAATTATAATATGCTACACAACCTAATGATAGCTTTTTTAAAGGGAATAGGGTTATGGCTTTTACATAAAATGGTCCCAGAATGATTTGCTGGAGTGCTCTTCTATGCTGTTTTATAGTTTTTATATTTTTCTTTGTGAAGTCTCTGGTTTTCGCTTCTCACCATTGTTGGTAATTTTTCATATCCGTATCAGCCTCTTTCCATACTTCTATTTTTGCAGAGGGCATAAAAAGTGTAAACCACATTTCTAGACATATGTGTTAAGTAAGAAATAATATGTTCTAAACTAAGTTGAAAAAGCTCTCCTCTGAATAGAGAAAAGGCACTTGAGTCCATGGACATCTCTTTGGGCTATTCAGAGGTATTTTATGTTTTTCTTATTTCCTGTTTCTTAGGCAAATATAAAAAGTTATCAGAAAATTAAGTTTCTGGGGTGAGTGATAGATGTAACGATGGTTATATATAAAGTTAAAATTAGGAAGCCTCACATATAAGAATAACATCTACTGGATGTTGGGCAGGGGGGAGGGGGAGGAGGGGACTATTTTCATGCACAAAGAGTGCAATGCGCACCACTCGAAGGATGGACATATTTGAAACTCGGACTTGGGGGGGAGGGGGGGCAAGGGCAACATACGTAACCTAAACATCTGTACCCCCATAATATGCTGAAATAAAAAAAAAAAAACAAATTAGGAAGCCTCTAATTTAGTTCAAACAAATACCCTAAATACTCATTACACTTCTACTACATGCTACATACTGGGGGAATAAAAATGAATGATATGGTCCTGAACCTCAAGAAGGTTGCAGTTTAGAGGGGAAGATAAAGTATAAACAAAAACATCAAGATAATATAGTTAGAGATGCCAAAGTTTTTCACACCAGGTGGGGGTCTAGAGGAAGGGCCCTCAACGTAACCCGTAACCCGGGAACTCAGGGAAAGCTTCCCAAAGAGGATCATGCCTAAACTGAGCCTTGACGACACTCAAGTGAAGAAAGGTTTGATGGGCTATTCTAGGCATGGGAACAGGAGAGCTATTGAGAGGCAGGAAGCAGCACAGTGCTCTTGTGAGAGCATGAAGCTATGTGTGTAAAGAATAAACAGTTTGATATTACTGTGATTAAAAAACAATGATGGGAAATGGTGAGCAATGAAGCTTGGAGGTAGACTCTACAGGGTCAGACTCCAGAGCTCCTCTTATGTCACGCGGAGGAGCTTGAATGTTACTTGTTAAGAGATGTGGAGCCATTAAGAAAACCTTGAGAAAAATGGCAATTTTCAGATTTTCATTTTAGATGTATAAGTCAGATAGCAGTGTAAAAGACAGAGCAAAACTAGAAAAGACTGGGGAGAGATCAATCAGAGGGTAGTTGCAATTAATAAGCTAGAGACAGTAAAGCCTGAAAGAGGGCAGGGCAGCAGTGATGGTGGGAAAGAGAGGGTCCCAGATGTATTTGGACGATAAAATTGGAAGGCCTTGGTGACTTAACAGATGAAGTAGGTACAAGACTGAGAGAAATCTAGGATGACTATCAGGTTTTAGGCCTTGAATTACTGTGTAGATGATAATGCAATTAACTGAGATAGGAATAGGTGTTTTGTTTTAAATTTAGTTTGGTTTTTGTTTTTCATTTCTTTTGGAGGGTAGGCAGAGGAAGATAAATAGTGAGTTCAGGTTGGGACATATTAAGTTTGAGGTAATTATGGGAGAGGTCAGATATAAATTTTATGGAGTAATTAACAGATAGATAAAACCATGAAAGTAGATGGAAGCCCTTAGCAAAAAGCGTGAAAAGAGAAGAGCAGCAGAACAAGGGTGAGATGTTTAAAGAGAGACCCAGAGGCAGATGGCCCATGAAAGAAACTGAGTCACCACACTGAGAGGCACAGGGAGGCAACAGTGCCATGAAAGCCAAAGCCAAGTATGAGTTTCAGACACAGCGGTCAATAAAGCTAAACACACTTATAACATTTTCGGAGGACTCACTATATGTCAGACACTGTGCTGTTTTATATACCATATCTCATTTAATCTAGTATCCACACGCTACTACAGATGATGAATCTGAAGTTCAGAGAAGTCATGTAACTTACCCAAGGTCATAAGGTGAGCTGGCAGAACTGGGATCTGAACCCAGGTCTGCTGGATTACAAAGCCCATGTTCTTAACTCTGCTGGAGTAAAAGAACTTCTTCAGGATGCAACTTAATATTATGATAATAAGGACTGCTATATATTGCTTTTCCAAGAAGCGTATCTTAAAAATCTAATAAGTCTCAAAGGAATATTTAATATTAATACCTAATGAGGTCATTATATATTTGATCACTTTATATCGTTAAAATAGATTATTTCAGTGATACGTGTTTATATTATCTTTATATAATAAATACCATAATGGTCAATTTATGAGAACAATAAAATGTAACACAAGGGAATCCACTCAAGTGACTAAAGCACTGCTCCAATAAAGCCAAATGGAAGGTTCTAGTTGGTCTAGTTAGTATTCTTCACAGGAAAACTAAGTGCCCTGAACTTAGACACCTAAGCCTACTCAGCTTTCTCACAAATTTACTAATAGTCCCCAGAAGAACCAGAGAGGGTATGCATAATTTAGCACAAACCTAACACAAATGTGAAAAATTCATTAAAGTATACATTCTATGGAAGGTTTATTTTAGGTAATAAATGATTATCCATTTAAAGATAGAGAATAAGCAAGTCACAGTCCTATTATAAAAGTTGTAATTTTCCTATTTCCCACTAGAGGAAGCAATAGCATTACTCTTACCATTTGGTGGATAAAAGACAGCATATTCTTCTAGTCCCAGTTTTCCTATAAGAGAAAACCGGAGTTTCAATGATTAAGTAAAATAAATCTTGAAAAACCAACTTATTCTGTGAATACACTAAAAATTAATGGAATTTTTAAAACTACTATAAATCAATCTTACTTCATTTCATGATATGGAATTAATTTGAAAATTTACTATACAATCTTTTGATATTAGCAAACTCTTTCATCAATTAAAGTCAACAATATAAACTTAAGTACAAAGGAAGTGATACAAAATAATCAAAAGAATAAATACTTTCGAGCTCCTTAAGTACTTAAGAGAAACATCTGTTTATATGCACAGAATTGTTTTGCTAATTATAAATAATTCTAATCTATTCATTAATGCAAGCTCCAAATTTGCAATACTACATTAGTTTTTATGAAATGTGCTGATAAGTTAAAAATCAAATGTCTTTAACTGTATGGTGGTCATATTTTCTGAATCCCAAAACAGTTCATATAAGAATGGGACTAAATATTTGAAATCAGAATTGTCCCAGAAAAGTAAAGTATATTCACTATAATCAAATGTTTAACAGAGTTTTAAAAAGTAGCTTTCCCTCAAAACCGTTAAGGTTCTTAGTTTTTTCCCCACTTTTCACTGAGTATCTTTAGATAGTTTTTATCTGGACAGTTTTTCTAATACCTGTGAGTCTATAGACAAGTCACATGCATTCTTGCAGTGGGCTTTAAAATAACATCTTTAATTAAAAATATATATTTTTTGTTCTTGTTAAGGGGTGGTGACAGAGAGGAGATGAAGACTAAGAATGAGCGGTTCAGGTTAGGGTGAAGACAACAGGACTGATCTTGTGAGGAGAGAACGGAATAACGAAAAATAGATGACAGATTAAAGTTGACTACTGAACTAGGTGCTGAGAGGTGAACAGAATAAATATAAGATATGGTCCCTCAACCATATGGTTATAATCCAGATGAAACCATGAAATGTTAGGGTATATGTGCTAACTTTTCTGGCACAGGCTTCAGGTATTTAAGATCCTGTCTCTAAAAAAAAAGAAAAAAAAGGAAATTGAGAGGAGAGGAAAATTGATGATAGCTGATAGCTTTGTGGACATGAGGAGGGTACAGGCTAGTTCCACAAGGACCTATGATTTTGGGGTGGAGGAGTGGAAAGCCTTCCACATGCAGGGAACATATGGAGGCTAGAATGAATATGGGGTATTGTGGAATAATCATGGAAGCAAAGTTAGCTAGGTTAAGACAGTAGCAACTGATTGAGGGCCTTAAAATCCTGGCTGAGTTTAGAGGTGAGCCCATTAGATATTAAGTTCTACAATCAGTTTTTCAGCAGATGATGTTAAAAAAAACAAAGGTTTACGTAAATTTGATTTAGAAGCAATGCAACTAAGAGAGCCCTAAGTTGGGGGGAGTCTGACTCCAGCACAAGGTAATGTGGCTTGTCCTAGGGTGGGGTTGGAGCAATCAGCAGGTAGGTCAGACTTAGGAAATACAGGATAGTTTCTTTTTTCATGGAAACTGCAGAATGACCATACACAAGGGGGTCTGAGCTTTCAGTGCTGGGTATTCACCACTTAGTAAAAAAGAGAAGGTGGGAAGAGCTTTCACCGAAAGTTAGTTTTCAGGTGATGGCAGGATATTGAAATAGTGATATCTTATAGGCAGCCACTGATAAAGAGAAGAAAGCACTAAAAAACAGAGCTAATAGCATATCATCATATCAAAATTTTAAGTGTGGTGGAACATTTTGAGAGAAAGAATATATAAGGTAAAAAACAGAAGTAGAAAAAGCAAATCCACGTAATAAATTCATAGTTAGAAAAGAAAAGTCAGCAGATATAACAAAAACAGCAATAGAGAGAGCAAACTAGGAAGACAGTGAAGGGTAACTTGAAATGCTGCTTCTGGGAACCGCTTTTCCTGTGACTTGTGATAAGCTGCTTGGGCACTGATTTAAGTGAGAGCGAAAGGACAGTTACAGTCATCTGAAAGGAAATCTAGTAATTTACCAAAAAAAAGGAAAGGAAAACACCAATATATGTCATAAAATAAACCAGCATTCTTGGTAGGTTTATGTAAATCTTAAAGAATACTTCCTTAAAATTACTAAAATTTTACCTCTTATGTATGATTTCGGTGGCGAAGCACTGTTATATGCAAAGTGACTCAACACAGATGTATCCCGGGAAAAACAGAGTAATACCTGGGTATAACATTGGAAAAAACAAGCCATTAAGCACTGTTATAAAACCAGATAATTCATTCCTATTTCCTACTTGGAAAGCGTTGATGTGTCATTGTTCCAGATTCAGTACAGTGCCTTGTGATGGGAAGATGCCCTCTGTCCGTATACCTGTGGCGTTATAGTGGGATGCCACATGTCAACGGCCAAAGTTCTTCCAAAGAGTTCTCACTCTTTGCAACTAAACTTTGATCAACAGCAGAAAATGCAAGTTGCTAACCACCAGTTGATTCTTTTCTTGTGTCTTCTATCTGGGAAAAAGAAACACCTGGGAGAAATTTAGCAGATGAGAAATGTACAGGGCAGACCCTAGGTAACTGCAGTGGCACAGGGCAATTTGAAAAGTGCAGGAAATAAATTAGACTCACTGCTGGGATGCAGCAGGCATTGGGCGTGTCAACTCATTGACCTGCACTTACTCAACCCGCTGTGCCTGTTACTTTTATCCCTCTGTGCTCCATTGTGGATGATTTCCTCAGATTTTTTTTTTTTTTATATCAGTTTACTAATTGTCTTCTGCTTCTACTATGCACCAGGTACTGTTCTAGGGGTAATAAGTAGCAAATGTGATAAATAATTATATTACATAGTATTTTAGGTGGTAAGTGCTATGGGAACAAGGTAAAAGGGAACAGGGAACAGGTGGTTGTCATTTTAAAGAGGGCAGTCAGGGAAGGCTTCATTGAGAAGGTGACATCTGATCAAAGTCTTGAAAGGAGTTGAGAAACTTAGCATGTGGCTATCTGGTGAAGAGCATTCCAGACAGAAGAGCCAACAGCTGCAAAGGTGCTAAGACGGGCGCATGCCTGATGATTTGGAGGAGCAGCATGGATGCCAGTGTGGCTGCAGCAGAGGAGTTGAAAGACATATGTCAGAAAGAAAGAGAGGACGAATCAGGCAAGGCATTGCAGGCCACTGAGGGGATGTTGGGTTTTATTGGGAGTGAAATGGGGAGCCATTGCAGGATTTTAAACAGAGGAGTGAAATGATCTAAGATATTTTATAAGGATCGCTCTGACCACTGTGACGAGAATTGGCCATAAAGGTCAAGTACAGAAGCAGGGAGACTAGTTAGGAGACTACTGATAGTGGCTTGGACTCAGATGGCAGCAGTGTGTGGTGAGTGTGTGAAGAACCACCCAGAGATCTTCTCAAAGAATGAAGGACTTTTTAGAGCAGCTGGTAGTGCTATAGCAGACAGTCCTCAGCAGCCAGTCCTTTCATGGATTACCTCTGCTGAAGAGAGCTATTTTGCTCAAATATTAAGATCACACCCTTTATTTTTTTCCTGGAATGGCCCACATCCAATGAAGATGATGTAAGAGAAAAAGGCCTCAACCTCTTGTCCCCCACTCAGGATGGGTCTGAGAGTTGACCCCTTCTTCAGAACTCTCTGCGGCATTGGCTGAGGCTTCCATTTAAACTGTATTGCAGCTAGACTTTTCCTTCTGCTCAACCTTGCTTCACTTACTGCGCTTCCACAGTTGTTGATTCGAAGAGCACTCCCTGATAAACCTGCAGCATGCTCATCTCCATCTGAGTTGGCTTCCCTGGGAACCCATCTTACAACATAGTGAAAGTGGGGAAAAGTGGTCAGATTCTAAATACACTGTGAAGGCAGGGCCAACAGGATTTACCAACAGGTTGGATGTAGTGTGTGAGACAAAGACAGGAGTCAGGGATGTAACAAGTTGAAAATGGAAGGATGCTTGATTTGAGAAAGTGGAAAGTTAGGAGTTACTATCCACTGAAACAGGGAAAGCAGCAGGCAGAACCGTTTTGGGAGTGAAATGAGGGGTTCAGTTTTCAATGTATTAAGTTTGGGATGTCTGCAGGACATTTAAATGGAGATGTTGAATTGGCAGTTGGAGATTTTTAGTCTGGAGTACAGGAGTAAAGTTTGAACTGAAGATATAAATTTGGGAATTATCAACATATAGATGGTAACAAAAGCCACAAAATAGGTAAGCTTGGTGAAATCAAGTGAGTGAGTGTAACCAGAGAAGGGAAGACCAAGAACTGAGACCTGAGTAATTCTAAAGTATCAGAGAGAAGAGAAGGAACTAGCCTAGAAGGGTAAATCCACCTCTGCTATCCACCATGATGCGATGAAGGGGCTTTAGGGCTTCTTCCTTCACACAGGTCCCTGTGAGTGTTGGAGGTAGCTGGGAGATATAGAGTGTTCTAGGCAAGCAAGGTAAGTCAGGTTGTAATCAGAAAGCATTTCTACGTATGCATTTCTGGTAAACTGTTTAATAAGATCTCAGAAGAAAATGACTTGAATCTCTATAATTCTAATGATTTGTTATTATTTTTTCCTTATTCTAAACAAAAATATATATTCTTACCTGATTTTTTATTTGTAATATTATATTCTCTTTCTTTTAAAGAAGGCCCTCCAAATTGTATAAGCTTTACATCCCCAAAATGCTGGATTTGCCTCTAGTGACCAGTAAAATAAGAGGAAATCTAAAAAGAGTTGATGTCTTGAAAGCCAAGTGAAGGAAGAACAGAACTGGGTCAAATGCTGTTGAGAGATCAATTAAGAAGAGTATGGAGAATTGGTCATTGGATTTAGTTATTGGTGACCTTGACAAGAGCTGTTTCGGCTCACATGGCAGGGCATCATATATGTTTGGTATCTGCTTTTTTTAAACAATGCATTAAAGAGATCTTTTCATATCGATATATATATAGAGCTTCTTCATTCTTCATTCTATATCTTTGATTAGCCCTTAAATTTATCTAATGGGTTAGTCTCCTATAAATTAACATTTAATAATAAATTATTTTCAATTTTATGTGATTTCTGCCAGTACCAAAATAATTAGCCTTTTATTGTGCCATTTCACACTTAACGAGTGCCTCTGTGGGACAAATACATAGGAGTAGAATTGCCCAGTCAAAGGGTATATGCGTTGAAAAATGTGATGGCTATTTGGCTGTACATGTACATTCTTTATTATCTTTTATGTATCATTTCCACTAGGAAAGGGGGCTGTGTGAGTGAGCTCAGTCCCTTACGTTGCCTGACTCTTTATTTTCCACTATATATTCTAAATAATTTTTGCTCATATTTAAAAGAGGGCTGGGCATGGTGGCTGATGCCTGTAATCCTAGCACTTTGGGAGGCCAAGGCCTGAGGATTGCCTGAGCCCAGGAGTTTGAATTTGCAGTGAGCTATGATGACACCACTGCACTCTAGCCCTTGCGACAGAGCAAGACCCTGTCTCAAAACGAAACAAAATAAAACAAAACAAAGTAATAGGGATTTTAATATTTTATTTGGTAAAGAGGTATTTAACTGAGTCATCTTAGTTCTAATGTTTTCCAGTCCTATTCCTTGAATTATATATATTTCAATATATATATTGATATATATTTGATAATAATGTTATGTTCCTTCTGATATCTGTAACTCTATTTTTCTTATCTTATTCATTGGCTAGAAATTCCAAAATGATCTGTGTTCTTTTCTTGCTTTAGAGGAAACATCTCTAATATTTCAATAATAAGTAACATTAATTTACATCAAGATGGTGAATATTAGTTTCACGTAAATACTATTATGTTGAGAAAATATACTTACTTTCTAGTGTAGAAAGAGTTAGTATAAAAAGAGTTAGGGATGAAAAATTACCTATTGGGTACAATGTACATTATTTTGGTGATGAGTGCACTAAAAGCTCAGACTTAGCCACTATATAACATATATATGTAATGGAATTCAACTTGTATTCCCCAAATCTATTGAAATAAAAAAATTAGGTTATACAAAAATGTGAATATATTTAACATTACTAAACTGTACACTTAAATGGTTAAGATGATACATTTTATGTTACCACAATTAAAAATTTTTTTAAATGGATAATATCAAATACAGTTTCATACATATTTTTGGTATCTATTTAGATAATAATATGATTTTTATTTCTTGACTTATTAATGTGATGTTTTCTAATAATTACGCAAAATCATTAGGCTCTAAAAAATTCTAAATCCGTAATATGTTATTGATCCAGTAAATACTATTAATCTTTTCTCTTGCCAAACTTTCACACACCACTGTGGGAAGCAGACTAATGCTCCCCTAAAGATGTCCACTTCCTAATCTCTGGAATTTCTGTGCTATGGTTTGTCTCTACCAAAATTCCTATTGAAATTGGATTCCCAGTGTGGTAGTGTTGGGAGCTGGGGCCTAGTGGGAGGTGTTTGGGTCTTGGGATGGATCCCTCATGAATAGATTAATGTACTCCTGTGGGACTTGCTTCATTACTGGGAGAGCAGGTTGTTCCTTCTATATTTGGTCTCCTTGCACATGCCCCCTTTCTCTTCCATTTTCTGCCATGAGTTGAAGTAGCATGAGACTTTCATGAGATGAGCTGTCCGATCTTAGACTTTCCAGCCATCAGAATTGTGAATCAAATAAACTTCTATTCTTTATAAATTACCCAGTGTCAGGTATTCTGTTACAGCAACACAAAACAGACTAGACACTAAGATTAAGACATTAAGTGGATATGTTACCTAACGCCAGCATTCCCCAACATTTTTGGCACCAGGGACTGGTTTCATGGAAGACAACTTTTCCATGGATGGGGAGGGCTGGAGGTGGAGGGGGCTGAGGGGTGGAGTTCTTTGGCCCAGTCCCTAACAGGCCACAGACCAGTGCCAGTCTGCAGCCCAGGGGTTGGGGATCACAGTCTTACACAACAAAAGGGATTTTGCAGATGTGATTAAATTGAAGATCTTTACATGAGAAGATTATTCAGGATTTTCTAGGTATGCCCAATGTAATCACAAGAATCCTTATATATGAAAGAGAGAGGTAGCAGGGTCAGCATCAGAGAGAGATTTGAAGATGCTATCTGCTGGCTTTGATGATGGAGGAAGGGGCCACAAGCCAAGAAATGCAAGTACACTCTAGAATCTGGAAAGGGCAAAAAATAAAAATTCTCCTCCAGAGTGTCCAAAAGCAATACAGCCCTGCCCACACCATGATTCTAGCCCAGTGAAACTCATTTCAAACTTCTGAACTTCAGAACTATAAGAAAATATATTCATTTTAAGCCACTAAATTTATGATAACTTATTACAATAGCAAAACTAATACAACTAATAAAATAGTATAATAATAGACTAATACAAGTAATGCAATTAGGTAAAATAATTTAAAAAGAAAATATACTTACAAATATCTTTCTACTATTGCCAAGAGGGAAAACAATTCCTAAAGAAATGTTCGTATTAACTTTCCCTTAGTTTAGCAGAGTGGGGGAAGCATAGTAATTTTAGAAGAAGCTCTGTGCTTAAATATATCCCCCTGTAGTAACTGGTGTCCTCAAGAAGACAAGACATCTGAGACTGCTCCAAGGAGAATATTGGTGACTGTAAAGTGATAATGCCAGAGGTGGTATGTTAGACAGTACATACTGGTATGCAACCCTGGGATATAAGCAAAGAGCTGCCAACTCCTACCTAACCTGAGTTGTTGTTTTAACTTCTGAGATTCTAATTTCTATATCTGTAAGAAAATAATTCAATTGCAAATTTGCTAGAAAATATGTTTATATGAAGATGACAATTTCCACCAAATTAAGTAGGAAATTTAACTTTGATTACTAATTAAGTAAAAATTAAACTTTACGGGGATGAGGTTATATATGACAGTAATTTACTTTATTTAGAAGAGTTATAAGAAATTAGATATGTATAAATCTAAACTGTTAATAGCAAAATTCTACCTAAAGTATCTACATATAGCTGAAAAAGATTTACTTGATCCTAAAAATTTCTTTTATTTCTGGAAAACATATTTGTGGTAAGTGTTTCTGAGAAATAAGTTATTTATATAATAAAACACAAGAAATGACAGATATCAATTGGATAATCATTTTTTTTTGGTCTTTAACCAGAATGATCACTTTAATATACAACTATTATATAATGTTTTCATTTGTTGTGCTCTTGCATTTTTATCCAAACCAATTTAGTGAATTTCAAATGATAAATTTCCAAAAATGTCTTTTTAAGATACTCTGCCTTCATTTAAATTTTCATAAATTAAAGGGCAATATGGCTTACTGGGCTTTGAAAATGGACAGCCCTGACTTGGGGTCTTGATAGCTATATGAGCTTTGGCTCTGAGCCTCTGCTGCTTCATCTGTACAAGGGGAATAAAGCTACCTTACCAGGGTGCTGTAAAATAAGTCATAAAGTGGACTCTGGGAAGATGGTAGAGTAGCAAGCACCAACTATCTATCTCACACCTAGACAATAATTGCACTGGGAGAATCAGTCTGATGTAATTATTTTAGAACTCTGGAGTCTACTGAAGTCTTGAAACTTTCAGGGGAAAGGCTGGATGGTAACTTGCAGTCAATTTTGATCAATTTCAGCTCTTACCACATAGGCATCCTCTACGCTAAGCCCCTTGGTAAGCAGTTCCAAGAGCAGTTTGCATGTAGGTTGAAGGATGCAGGGTGGGAAAAAAGCACACTGTCCTCTGAAAACTTGGTGTCTGTACTCTGATTGCTTACTGCTGCTTCTGAGTGGAAAAGTGCAGACAAAGAGTTAAGGGTGGGGATGGGAGAAAGGGGTCATTGTTCTTAAACCTCCCCCCATTGTTTCAAGCCTCTGCCCCTCTGGCTGAAATGACTCTCAGGGGATTTAAAGGGACAATGTCCTCCCCACCCCTTCATTTTTCTCTTTTCTTCCTTTTGAGAACAAGATATTAAAGACTAGCTCATTCAAAAACAACTGCGTATATGGGGAAAAAGAAGAAAGTGACCGTGTATGCCCATGGAAAGGTGCAGGCTCACAGACCTTAAGTTTATACCTCAGGGTGATCCTTGGCACAGCAAGAAACTACAATAATCAAAGAAACAAAAATAATAACAAAGACAAAAACAAAAAATCCTAGGGAAGGAGGAGAATCTGATTTCCAGAGATTCCACATTATTAGATTCAAATGTCTAGTTTTCAACAACAAAAAAATCACAAAGAATACAAAGAACCTGGAAAATATGATCCATTTAAAGGAAAAAAAATATCAGCAGAAACTCTCCCTGAAAAAGACCTAAAAGCAAATCTACTCATTAAAGTAGATAAAGACATTAAAATAACTATCTTAAAGATGCTCAAAGAACTAAAAGAACATGTGGAGAAAGTCAAGAAATGATGTATGAACAAAATGGAAATATCAGTAAAGAAATAGCAAACCTAAAAAGAAACCTCCCAAGAATCTGGAGCTGGAAAGTACAATAACTGAAATAAAAATTCACCAGAGGGATTCAAAGGCAGATTTGAGCAGGCAGAAAAAAGAATCAGCCAACTAGAAGATAGGGCATTAGAAATAAATGAGTCTGTGAAACAGAAATTAAAAAATGGAAGACAAGTAAACAGAGCCTTAGGAACCTGTGGGACACCATCAAGCCAACCAATGGATGCATGTAGGAGTTGTGGACGGAAAAGAGAGAGAGAGATAAAGGGGTAGAGAGAATATTTGAAAAAATAATGGCTGAAAATTTCCCAAATTTGATTAAAGACATGAATATAAACATGAAATAAGAAGTTCAACAAACTGCCAGTAGGATGAATTCAAAGAGGCCCACACTAAAATACATTATAACCGAACTATAGAGTCAAAGAATTTTGAAAGCAGCTAGAGAGTGGCAACTCATTACACACAAGGGATCCTCTACAAAATTATCAGATTTCTCATCAGATACTTTGAAGGCCATACACAGTGGGCTGACACATTCAATGTGATAAAAGAAAAAAAAAAAAAACCTGCAACCAAGAATACTACATTCAGCAAATTGTCCTTCAAAAGTGAGGAAGAAATTAAGACTTTCCCACATAAATGAAAGCTGAGAAAGTTTGTTACCACTAGATATCCTTTGAGAAATGCTCAAGAGAGTCCTGCAGTATGAAATAAAATGACATAAGACAGCAACTCAAATCTGAGTGAAAAATAAAGATGTCAACAAAGGTAAACACACAGGCAATTATAAAAAGTAGTATTATTGTAACAAGGCCGAGAACGGTGGCTCATGCCTGTAATCCTAGCAGTCTGGGAGGCCGAGGCTGGAGGATGACTTGAGGTCAAGAGTCCGAGACCAGCCTGAGCAAGAGCGAGACTCTGTCTCTACTAAAAATAGAAAAAATTAGCCAAGCATGGTGGTGCATGCCTGTGGTCCCAGCTACTCCAGAGGCTGAGGCAGGAGGATCACTTGAGCCTGGGAATTTGTGGTTGCTATGAGCTAGGCCGATGCCGCAGCATTCTAGCCCAGGAAACAGAGTGAGACTTTGTCTCAAAAAAAAAAGTAGTATTATTGTAACAATGTTTTATAACTCTACTTTTTGTTTTCTGTATCATTTAAGAAACTAATACATTTGAAAAATTATTAATTTAAAATTAGTATTATTGTAACTCCATATTTTGTTTTCTATATAATTGAAGATATTAATGCATTTAAATAATTAGTTTAAAATGAAAAAATAAAATACTCATGAAGCAAAAAAATTATTAATTTATGTTTTGCATATACAATGTTTAAAGATGTAATACCATGATGTCATCAACTGAAAGGGGTGAGGACAGTACTGTAAAGTAGTACAGATTTTTTATGTTATTGAAGTTAAACTGGTATAAATTTAAGTTAGAGTGTTATAACTTTAGGCTGTTAAATGTGATCCCCATGGTAACCACAAAGAAAATAGCAAGAGAATACACTTATAAGAAAATAAGAAGGGAATTTAAACATTTTGTTACAAAACCCCCCAATTAAACCCAAAAGAAGACAGTAATGCAGAATATGAGAAACAAGAAGCTATAAGGTATATAGAAAGCAAATAGAAAAATGAGAGAAATAGCTTATCATTAGTAGTTACTTTAAATGCAAATGGATTAAACTCTCTAATCAAAAGACAGAGATTGACAGAATGAATTAAAAAACATGATCAAATTATATGCCATCTACAAGAGTCTCATTTGAGATCTACAGACACAAATAGGTTGAAAGTAAAAGGATGGAAAAAGATATTCAATGCAAACAGTAACCAAAAGAGAGCGGGGTAGCTATATTCATGTCAGACAAAATAGACTTTAAATCAAAAAAGTTAGAGGAGACAAAAAAGATTAAATATTAAAGTTTCAGTACAGCAAAATATAAAAACTATAAACATTTATGCACCTAGTAAGAGACTACCAAAATGTATGAAGCAAAAACTGATAGAATTAAAGGGAGAAATAGACAGTTCCACAATAATAGGTGGAGACTTCAAGATACCACTCTTAATAATGGACAGAACAATCAGAAGGAAACAGAAGACTTAACAGAATAAACCAACTAGATCTAACAAACATATACAGGACACTCTACTAAGTATTTACAAGATAAGCCAAGCATTTGATGGAAGATTTGTCATACAACAGAAAGAGTAAATCTCTATGTCTTCTTTTACTATATATGAATTCTTTCCTATGAATATTTTATATAATTTGGACTATATGTTAACTTGTGTAGTTTGTGATAATGCCATTTAGTACTGGAACCTGCAAATGATACTGTCAGACTACCCAATTCCATCGAATAAGAGGTGTCTTTTGTTTGAACACATTTAGAAACCCTGACATAATTTAAAACTTTCAACACCACTAAGTACTTTTAGGAATTCCATGCAAAATAAAAAATAACTAAACTTTAGAATACTAAGATTGACTTATTAGTAAAAACATAATTTCTATAGTATTCAGTGTTGTTGCCTATAAAATTTAGGTAACATTAACATGAGGCATTCAGGAGCAGTGCCTGTGTATGCTTGTAACATAGGTCGAGACTTTCTTTAAAGAGAGATTACTGGATGTTTTCTCATCTGTATGTGGACACAGTGATACCATGTGCCATCTGATTTTCTAGTCTACTCACAAAGTCCAATAAATGGGCTATGACCAAGACCATAGCCAACAATATTAAATTTGTTACATTATCATCAACAATTTTCCCATACAGCAGCTGTGTTGTTGGGTGGCTCTGCCAAAAGAAAGCCTATAATTAATAATAAGAACAGGCTTTCATTTGTCTTATTACTATTACACACACACATATAATTTTCTTCACAGAGAAAAAACAGAGCTCAATTTCTGATCATAGTATGTTGTTTACAATGCACACAATTACATATATTTTCATTAGTTAAAATAAACTTCTACTAATTCAGGCTAATTATAAAACAAATAATTATGATTCAGCAGGTCTGCAGTGAGGAAAATAAAAGAAAAAGAAAAAAAAGAAAAAATAAATAATAAATAATAAAATAAAATAATTAAAAAGTATCACCATGGAAAGTGTTTTCTTAGTAACTGTATATGAGGAAAATTTAATTTTGCATAATTCCCAAAGAGAAAAGCTTAGTTACTGTAGTTATCCTTTTAGATACGTTATGGGGATAAAGATCCACATTAAAGCTTAGACAGATGAATGGCTAAAGAAAATGTAGTATATGCATACAAGGAAACATTATTTAGCTTTTAAAAAGGAAATGATGCCATATGAGACAACATGGATGAACTTGGAGGACATTATGTTAAGTGAAATAAGCCAGTCACAGAAGGACAGATACTGCATGATTCCACTTACATGAGGTATCTAAAATAGTGGAACATGTAGCAGCAGAGATTAGAATGGTGGTTGCCAAGGGCTGGCGGAAAAGGGGAATGAGCTATTGCTAGTAAGTGGGTATAACATGTCAGTTACGCAAGGTGATTAAGTTCTAGAGATCTGCTGTACAATGTTGTGCCTACAGCTAACAATATCACACTGTACACTTACAAATTTGTTAAGAGGGTAGATCTCATGTTAAATGTTCTTACTACAACATTTTTTTAAAGAGCTTATTTAGTCATTTCCAAAGTACTAAAAATAGCAGAGGTCATGAGACCTATGACTGAAAAAATTCTGTAAAATCTAAAAACAATGCAATTTGGACTAAAATACTGATAAAAATGGAAAATAAAGGTTAAAGCACAGTCTATGATATTAATTTAATATCTACTGCTCTACGTAACACTTTAAAACAATTTCAAAACATTTTGTATGTTCACATTCTGCCTCCCTAGCTAGAATATAAACCCATCAAAGGCGGTATCATTTACATGTAGTATAAAGATCAGTAACTTTTTTCCACCAGAGCCGTTGGCATTCATCAACACTCTCAGATGCCCCTACCAAAACAGGCTTCATCAGAGGCAGATCAATAACTACTGAATGATGCTCATACTGCTTTTTCTCAAAAAATGCATCTACTGTTTGTAAATAATTCTGTTTGTCTGACTCTATCACTTACAAATTTTCTTTTATGTGTCCTTAGAAGTTTTCTTACATACGTCACTTATACGTGGAACAGGCAAAACTTAATATACCCTTACAGGTTAATTCTGGCACTATTTGGAGAAATTATTACTGCTCTCATTTACAACAGCTACCCTCACTGACTCTGTTTACCAAATAAGGCAGAACTGTTACCTGGCAAGTCCCTTTTACCACCACCAAAGAGGCTTTGCAGTTGTAACTTAAAATTGGCAGTCCTCTTTTCTCCAGTCACCAAACAGGATGAATTTGTTAAATTTACACTCTCTCTACCCACACAGTAAAGCAGAATAGTCACACAGGTTAGTATAAATCACACCATTATTGGCCTTTGGCTGATATTGTAATGTATGTGTTGATAAGTTTGGTGTCATAAGTTTTGTGTTAAGGATTAAAATGGCATAGGAAAGACCAAAAAATTTTAATAAGTTGGTTAAATTTTTGGCAAGTGGTAGATATTTAGTTTATTTGGTTTTATCTATTATATATCTTTAATTGTATGACATTAACTAATCTGTTTTCCTTAGAAATCAGTTCATAAAAAATGATCCATCACATCTGGAATTAAACTCTAACTGAAGGAAAACTAGAGCCCCATAAAATGATGGTAAATCTCACTCAGCCAATAATTACTAAGTTTTCAGATAAATAAAGAGAGCTTCCTTTGTAATAATGAAAATAACGTATCAATGAAAAAAAAGTACATGATATTAAGGAAAATTTTTTTGTTTCAAATTATTAAGGGGTTACAAATGTTTTTGTTACATGGATACATTATATAATGCTAAAGTCAGGGCTTTTAGGGTACCTGTCACCAGAATAGTGTTCATTGTACCCGATAGGTAAGTTTTGATTATGGAAAATTTTTATTCAGTATCAATAGTGCACTAGACACTGGAATTAACAATGAGAACCAACACAAAATAATCAGATAAGCTATAATAAGTACTATAAATAAAAAGTATGGAAAGTACTACATACAGGACAAGGCAGCTCTTGCAACCTATCACAATTTACCAACAGCAGAAGAAGAATAAAAATTAACTTAAACATGCATTAAAAAAAGAAAAGAAAAGTACTACGTAGTACTTTAAAAGCATATATTACATAGCCATGACCTTGTTGTATGTGTTTGCGTAGGGAGTAGGGGTTTGGCCAGGGAAGGTGTATCCGAGAAAATGATATTTAGCTGAGAGCTGAAGGAAAAACAGGAGTTTACTAGGTAAAGAGGGGAGGCTAACAGTCTTCCATATAAAAGAAACTGCACGTCTCATGGCCCTGAGGTAGAAAAGAGTATTGTGAACTTAAGGAGTGAAAGATCAGGGTGGTTGGAATACAGAATGGAATATACTCTGCCAGAATGTCAGAGAGAAGTGTCCAAAAGCATTAATATGTGCTTTTAAAGTCGGGAGAGGTGAGCCAGGTCATTCAGGGGCATATAGGTTCTGTGAAGGATTTTGGTCTTTTGGTTTTACACAGAAGTGACATGAATTGATTGGTGTTTCTAAAAAATTACTGTGTCTCTACTGTGTAGAATGGATTAAGGAGGGGGTGGCTAGCATTAGACAAGACAGATGAATAAGAAGGCCAATTTACTTTTTAGCTGTAGTAAAGAAATGTAACAAAAGACCCACAGATTAATGCCAATAAAACTATTCTGTTTTCAGGAAAAAACCAATAGAATTTTCCTGCATAACAAATTATAAAAATCTCAACAGATAAAAACCCCAGTAACTAGTAACTCTTGAGATAAAAGAATTTTAAAATCTGGGTTTAAAAAGAATAAACAAAATTTGTAATAAATACCTTTATGGAAAAACCCAACTGTGTTGCCTTGTAATTAATGGCATAAACAGCACCTTTTTTTTTGGTAGCTCTGATATGTACATATAAACAGTCTATTCTAAAACCTCCTTTTAATGATAAGATTATGAAGATCCATGGAGGTCTGGTGAATTGCCTAAGACCACAGAGATATTTGAGGATAGAACTACTAGAACATGAGTTAACTAAAAGAAAAAATTATCATTCAATATTTATTTCAGCACCTTTGAGATTTTTCTCATTGTCTTTGGCTTTCACAGTTTGACTATGATATGTGGATATCTCCATCTATCCTACTTGGCATTAACTGAATATCTTAGATGTGTAAATAATATGTACACATGGACATAAAGTGTGGAATGATAGGCAATGGAAACTTGGAAGGGTGGGGGACAGGGAGGTGGGTGCATGATGAGAAATTAGGTACAATGTACTTTATTCACGTGATGGATACCCCCAAAGCTCTGACTTCACCACTTACGCAATCTATCCATGAAACAAAATTATACTTGTACCCCCTAAATTTATACACACAGAAGATGTGTAGATAATGTTTTTCATCACATTTGGGAAGTTTTCAGCCATTATTTCATCAAATACTTCTGTGCCTTTCTCTCTCTCTGTCCTCTCCTTCTGATACTCCTATTATAAATATGTTGGTGAGCATCATGGTGTCCTAAAATTCCCTGAAGCTCTGTTCATTTATCTTCATTCTCTTCTATCTGTTCTTTGGATGACATAATTTTTAGTGGACTCTCTTCCAAGTTCACTGATTCTTTTCTGCTTTTTCAAATATACTGTTGAGTCCCTCCAGTGAATTTTTTCATTTCAGTTACTGTACTTTTCAACTCCAGAATTTCTATTTGGTACTTAAAAAAAAATAATTTCTATCTCTTTATTGACCTTCTCTATATGATGAGACATTGTCATCATACCTTTCTTTACTTTTTTAAGCATGGTTTCCTTTAGTTCTTTGAATGTATTTATAATGGCTGCTCTGAAGTTTTTGTCTAAGTCCGATATCCAGGCCCTCTTACAGGCAGCTAGAGCTTGTGGTTATTGCTGTTTACTTATTTTTAGTGACTTGGTGGGAATATTTTATTGAAGTCTATTTCTCCCACAGTGTGAAGCTTCTATGTACCTCAGAAGGTATAGCCTTGGGCATACATACAAATACTCTTCAATGACCTTGGTTTTAGCAGGGTTCTTTGACTATATCTTCCCCTGATCTCTGTGTTAAACTTCCTATCTTTCCTGGTATCACAGCCAGACCTTAGGTTCCTCTAATTGCCAGCTGATTATTCTACTGTTTTCGACAATGTCCTCAGGCATAAATGTATACCATTCTGATCTAATGGAATTTGGACACCCCCCCCCCCCCCCTTGCAGAGATCATTTTTGAGGCCAGTCTTCGAGGTTTCTTTCTACCCTATCAGGACTCCTCCTAGCTATCTGTATCTCTGGCTTTCTCTGCTAAACTAGCTGCTTATGGTTTTAGAGAGCCCCATTGGGTTGGAATTTTCCCCCAATCCTGATAGTCATTTCTTTGAGGAGAGCTTAAGAGCTCCTGTTACTATGGCTGCATCCCCCTCTGGGCAAAATCTCTGAGTCACTGCTCTGGAGCTGTGGAGGGAGAGTGGCCCACTTCTGTCAGAGAGACACTTCTACTTTTGAGAAAGGCAGTGAGTGGGGGCAGTAGCCTCTGGTCCTCTAAGCTTGCCTTTCCCTGTGTGGAACCTCCACCCTATGAATAAGCTGGGGTGAGGGCACTTGAGTCCCCAGTGTTCTCAGCCTTCTGGGAGCAGACCTCTGCGGCCAGATCTCTGCCCTATGATAAGGGATCCCCCAACTTCATGGTGGCACTTTTTTGGAATTTAGCACATGCAACATAGAGCTGAGGGGGATGAGAAATACTGGCCATCTGCCTCTCCTATGGAGCTTCTATAGCCCTTGACTAGAAGCTATAGAGAGAGGGAGCCCCATCTTCTTGGCCACACTCAGCTGAACTGAAGCGTCTGTCATTCTGATCTCGGGGTGAGGGGAAGTAAAAAGGTCATGATTCAAGTGTCACAAATCGTTTCTACTGAGATTTAGTATCTTTTCTTGAATAAATGTTTCTTTGTTTGCTGACTTGTTCTATGACCTTAAGACAATTTCCAGAGACTTTAAATGCTTTTTATAAAAAATAGTTTTCACTAGTTATGATTTTTCTGCTGGGGATAGTTCTGTGGAGCTCCTCATACCACCATTCTAAAAATTATAATTTCCACTCTGTATTTCTAAAGTACAGAGGTTATTAGTAAACTAGTGTTCCTATATAAATAACTTATGTCTAAAAATGTACATACCATAATTAAAAAACACTTCATTGCTAAAAAAAAATGCTGACAATCATTTGAGCCTTCAGCGGTTGTCATCTTTTTGCTGGTAGAGGGTCTGGCCTCAATGTTGATGGCTGCGGACCGATAGGGTGGTGGTTGCTGAAGGTTGGGGTGGCTGTGGCAGTTTCTTAAAGTAAGACAACAATGAAGTTTGCCACATTGATTGACTCTTCCTTTCATGAAAAATTTCTCTGTTTGACAGCATTTTACCCACAGTAGAACTTCTTTCGAAACTGGAGCCAATTCTCTTGAACCCTGCTGCTGCTTTATCAACTAAGTTTATGTAATATTCTAAATGCTTTGTTGTCACTTCAACAATGTTCACAGCATCTTCACCAATAGCAGATTCCATCTCGAGAAGTCACTTTCTTTGCTCATCCATAAGAAGTAACTCCTCGTCCACTAAGTTTTACCATAAGATTGCAGCAGTTCAGTCACATCTTCAGGCTCCTCTTCTAACTCTAGTTCTCTTGCTATTTCCACCATAGCTGCAGTTACTTCCTCCACTGAAGTCTTGAACCCCTCAAAGTCATCCACGGAGGTTGGTATCAACTTCCAGACCACTGTTCATATTGGTATTTTGACCTCCTCCCATGAATCACAGATGCTGTGATTTGGCAAAATGTGTGAATGGCATCTAGAACAGTGAATCCTCTCCAGAAGGCTTTTAATTTACTTAGCCAAGATCCACCAGAGGAATCACTATATACGGCAGCTATAGCCTTAGAAAATGTCTTTCTTAAAAAAAAGACTTGAAAGTCAAAATGACTCCTTGATCCATGCGCTACAGAATGGATATTGTATTAATAGCTACGAAAACAACTTTAATCTTCTTTGCAAATTTCCATCAGAGTTCTGGATGACCAAGGGCATTGTCAATGAGCAGTAATATTTTGAAAGGAATCTTTTTTTCTGAACAGTAAGTCTCAACAGTGGGCTTAAAATATTCAGTTAACCATGCTGTAAACATATGTGCTGTCATGCAGGCTTTGTTGTTCCATTTATAAAGCATAGGCAGGGTAGACTTGCCATAATCCTTAAGGGCCCCAGGATTTTCAAAAAGGTAAATGAACACTGGCTTTAACTTAAAGTCACTAGATGCATTAGCCCCTAACAAGAGGTAAGTGAAGGCTTAGGATATACCTTACATATCATTTGGCAATTCTCACAGAATGTGTCCAGCGGCTCTTCTTTAGGAAATGAGGACATAATCACTAATTGCCTTCAGCATTGGCACTTAAATAAAAAACTCTGGGACCAGAAGAAAAGTATGATTCAATATCCTATTATACATTAAACTTTGAAGCCAGGCATTGACTTCTCCTCTCTAGCTAAGAAGTCCTAGATGGCATCTTCTGCTAATATAAGGCTGTTTCATCTACACTGAAAATTTGTTGTTTAGTGTAGCCCGACTTCAATCTTTAATCTTTAATCTTACCTAAATCTTCTGGATAACTTGCTACAGCTTCTACATCAGCATTTGCTGCTTCACCTCACACTTTTACATTATGGAGACAGCCTCTTTCCTTAAATCTCACGAACCAACCTCTACCAGCTTCAGGCTTTTCTTCTGCAGCTCCCTCACCTCTCTCAGGCTTTGTAGAATTGAAGAGAGTTAGGGCCTTGCTCTGAATTAGGCTTTGGTTTAGGGGAATATCGTGGCTGATTTGATCTTCTATCCAGACTACTAAAATTTCTTCCATATCACCAACAGGGCTGTTCCACTTTATTTTCATTCATGTGTTCATTAGAGTGGCACTTTTAATTTCCTTCAGAAACTTTTCCTTTGCATTCACAACTTGGCTAATTTGGTGCAAGAGGATTAGCTTTTAGCCTATCTCAACTTTTGACATGCCTTCCTTACTAAGCTTAATTTTTGATTTAAAGTGAGAGACATGATTCTTCCTTTCACTTGAACACTGAGAGGCCATTGTAGGGTTATTAATTAACCTAATTTCAACTTGTTGTGTCTCAGGGACTAGGGAGGCCTGAGAAGAGGAAGAGAGATGGGGAATGGCTGGTAGGTGGAACCCTCAGAATATACACAACATTTATCAATTAAGTTTGCCATCTTATATGGGTGCAGTTTGTGGCACTCCAAAACAATTACAGTAGCAATATCAAAGATCACTAATAATAGATTACCATAACATATGTAATAATAATGAAAAGGTTTAAAATATTGCAAGAATTACCAAAATGTGACACAGAGACATGAAGTGCTGTTGGAAAAATGGCACTGATAGACTTGCTTGGCACAGGGTTGCTACAAACGTTATATTTGTAAAAAAAAAAAAAAGCGGTATCTGTGAAGTGCAATAAAGCAAAGTGTGCCTATATATTCAAAAACCTATTGAGTAGTAAGAATTAGGCATAGGAAAAAAAAGAATTAGATATAAGGCTACATATTAGCTACATGAACAAATAAACTTTTAGAAGATTTTTGTATTCTCCACCTTTTAATTAGTAACTGACTTTATATTAAAAAATGTAATTTTAAATAATTGCTATTTTAAAATAAAAAAATTTTAATTATGCATTTGAAATCATAGAAATCTCTTAAAATTATTTCTGAGGTTATTTAAAATTTTATTTTATAAAGTCTTTATACCTCAGCTGTTGGAATGTATTGGTTTTTTTTGAGACAGAGTCTTACTCTGTCACCCTAGCTAGAGTGCAGTAGAGTCATCATAGCTCACTACAACCTCAAACTCCTGGGCTCAAGCAATCCTCCTGCCTCTGCCTCTCAAATATCATGGGACTACAGGCATGTGCAACCATGCCCCACTAATTTTTTCTATTTTTAGTAGAGACAGGATCTTCCTCTTGCTCAGGCTGGTCTTGAACTCCTGGGCTCAAGTGATCCTCCTGCCTCGGCCTCCCAGAGTGCTAGGATTACAGGCATGAGCCACTGTGCTCAGTCTGGAATGTATGATTAATTAAACCTTCTCGAGAGATTCTTATTTAATTTTATCTTCTCTCCTAAACATATACATACCACCAGCACCACTGCCTGCTCATCCAAACAGCTAGAACTGGTTTATGCTTAGTCAAGTAGAAATTGCTGTGTGGAATCTAGATATTTACTCCATGACATTTATATTGACATTCACTCAAAATCAAATTATTAATATATATATATATTCTATATAAATTACATATTTTCTATTTATGATAAATGCTTTTATTTTAGGAGATATGAAAAAAACCTAGGTAAGGATCCAAGCATCTACAATAACAGCATACGAAATGATTAGAGTAATCACGACACTCCAAATTGATTTCAAAACATTTATTTATTCAATACCTTTAATTAAAAAGTATCATGCAAAATGCTTTCTCCAAATGTCTTAGGATGGCTTAACTAAGAATTTGACATCCCATTTAAGAATCTGTGCCAACAACAAAGATCGAAAACTTACCTGCCAATAGCTCCTGGTTGTAGCATATATGACTAAAAGGAACAGTCTAAAAACTCATTGGGAACTCTTATTCTCCCACCTAATCTTGTTTTAGGTTCTCTAATGTACCTAAAACAAGAGCATTATATATTTTAATTTTTAAACTTACCTGATATAAATAATCTTCAAATACAAAATAATAATCATCATTGCTTGCTGTCAACTTCACATCCTATAATTAAAAGTAGAGAGTACTGAAATGAACCCAAATGAATCTGTCTGCAGTACTAAAGCATACATACAATATTTAGAAATAATATTGCAATGAATTTATTACTATATGATTACAAACTTCTCAATTAGATTTTATCACTGCTGTATATTTACTTGAGTAATATATGCGACACATTATTTGACCTCAAATTCCACATACTTTTTTAGGCTCCATTAGTAATTCTTTATTATTTATTTCAATTTTATATCCTTTTAATCTAATATTTAAGTATCGTAAAGCTGGAAAAGCAAAGCAGATGAAATCATAACATCCAGAAGCAACTGCAGCAATCTGCCCTAAATTACTGTTCCAATCTCACTACTCAAGTCCACATTCCTGGCATTCCTTCAAATACCAAATATCTTTCATGCCTTTGTGATTATTCACTTGCAAGTCACCACTTGCTACTGGGAGGCCAGTAACACCAATTTTCTGCATCTTAAACTCACCTTTTAATGGCCAGTTTATTGACTTCCCCTGGATAGCGTATTAGTTCCTTTCTTTAAATATATCTCTATTCTCACTTTCTGACCTGAAACTACCTTAAAGATTTCTACTCTCACTACAAGACTTTAGGTTCTTTGTGCCCCAATGTCATAATTGCTTTTTATATATTTAGCACCAGCAGCAGTGCCTGGCATCTAATTAGTACCCAATAAGTGTTTGAAGAATGAATAAAAAATAAAAATGATAAAATTATTAATAGAAATTAATTATAGTTTCCTGTGATACACTATATCATTATATAGGTACCCCCCCAATAACAAACAAAAAAAATGAAGCCCAGAAAAATATACCAAAATATTTGTGTTTCCCCCACAATGTCTCTGAACATTGTGTACATTGACTTAGAACCTGCTGCTTGTGTGCATCAGTGCAAAGAACATGGACATCCCAACAGATTTAACTAAGATTTGAAATCCAGTTCTACTACTTCTAGCTGTATGACTTTGGTCAGTAACTCTGAGACTAGGTCTTCGTATTTGTAAATGGGGATACCACCCCCTACTTCAGAAAGTATGGGTAAATACCTAAGATAGTATCAGATACAGAATAGGCATCCAGAAAACTATTTTAAAAATTACCTAAAAGCCCCTTTACTTATAGTAGTCTTTATTTATAGTAGTCTTCATCTATTTATAAGTAAATATAAATCTTGAATCTTATTTGTATCAAAAAAACCCAGACCTAAAGGACACCATACTTTTAGACCCAATATATAATCAATTCAACAAATACTAATTGGATGGGATAAAGAACACAATCAAATAGCAATTGGATGGGATGAGGGATACAATATCCTCAAGAAGTCTATAATCTCACTGGCAAGAAAACAGGAAAAATCACAGGAAATGTTACAGAAATCCATAATAATATGGCTCAAACACCCTGAAAAATTCAAACAGGCTACCGAGCAAAGTAGCAATCAGGGGAGGATGAAATGAGTCACAGATGACTCTAGGGGTAGTGAGGTATGCTAAATTTGAGTAATGACACACACTAAGGAGACAGAGGCCAATCTTCTAAGTCAGAAGACAACATGGGCAAAGGCAGAGATCATGCATTCTCTACAGGGGTGATATTGCCTCTCTGGGGGTGAAAACTAGTTCTTGGGGGCCAAAAAATTCTACATATTACAAGGGATCTCTAGAGCTCATCTCTATCCAACAAAATTTTATTCTGTTATTTAATTTTTCTTTTTTTAGAGAGAAACTAAATAATTTTTCTCTTCAGGGGTGTCATAAAGAAGAAAGGTTGAGAAACACTAGTATAAATTGTCAGATCACAGGCAAATGGTAGAAAAATGCAGAGGTTTGGACACAGGGCAAGTTTGGGGGGAAATAAAACAAAAACCACCCAGTTTAGATAGAACCATTTATTAAGTTAGCTTGGGGGGGTGGGGCGATTGGCGATACCCTGTATTTAGTACTGCCTTGTTCCATTCATTCCTTTAACCTTTAACTAACGTCATTCTACCTTGTTTTCAGTTAGATTTAAAACAAGTCTTTGCTATAGGGAGCTGTAATAAAACTTTACATATTTTTTTAAAAATGCTCATTCCCTTAAGGGCTGACTGTAATAATGTTTGGAGTTGTTCCAACAAGATCAGCAGAGCCCAACTAACACAAGCCAAAAACAACTAGACAGATATCTTCCTAAAAACATTCATATGCACAGGATTGATGCTATCAAAACTTAATACTCAATTCCTCAGACACAAACTGTGTACCTTTTTTCTCAAAACAGATTTTCTTTACTGACTCAAACAGAAATTCATGTTGGCAACAGAGAACTCTCATAGTAGCATTGCTGCTTTTTTGAGCTTTTTCACTTGTAAGTTTCCTCTCATTTGAATAGAAAGAGGTTAAAGGTCTTACAGGCCAAAAGATCTCTTATGCTGTTCCTAAAATAATCTTCTGAACATGATAATTTGACCTCAAAGTTAACAGGAGTATCTGTGATCCAAATCTCACGTAAAACCTCTGTGAGATTCAAGATTTTTCATCAAAGGACTGTATCCTCTAGATTCTCATTTCTGTTTACTGTTTAGTGCGTAGTGGTTAAGAGTATGGTTCTGAAGTCAGATTGCCTGAGACCAAATCTTGGCTTTGCTACTTAATATGTAAATTTAAACAAATGTCTTTAATTTTTCATGTCAGTCCCCTCACATGTAAAATACTAAAATAACAGTACTTTCTGTTTTGCTATAACACGTGTGGCTATATGGCTTGTAAGTAGGGGAATGATGTCAGTATAACATGGAAACTGTCTTGGTGCAGGTACAATTTTTCTTAAGCAAGGGGAGCCACAGCAGTGGGATAGAATTATAACCTTCAGCAGCAAGGTAAAAAGCCTTGAGCTCAGCTTCTGCACAAGCACAAGCCTTTATAGCTGCATTTTAAGAAAATTAAAAATGGACATTGGCCCTGGGGCTCCCTCTCCAAAGAGGCACACCTGCAGCCTGGCACACTTCTCAGGTGCTGCACTTGTGCTCACCTTCACAGCAGCCCGCTGGCCCCGAGCACCACTTCTATTTGCATTATTTTAGCATTTCTGTTTTATTATTTTTGTACATTTTTAATGGCTCCTACCAGAGCAGCCTGCCTAAGCTGTTTAATTCTTCTCCCAAGCTATCAACTATTGTTTTTGTTAGTACTCTGGTTACAAAGTTGCAAAAGCCTTGAGTGGGCTTACCCCAAACCTTTTTTTCCCATAAGCTCTGTTATTGTTAATGTACGAATTTACAGAATGTGAGGTTTTTTTCCCCCAGGAAAAAAATGCATGTATCATTCATAGTCTAAATGCTGATGTCTGCTACACTTCGGTAGTTGTCAGGATTAAATAATATCTATGTAAAGGGTTTGGAACACTATGGCACATAGTGAGCAGTTATCAAATGTTAGTTGTTATTATTACCCTTGGCCATGTTCTACTCAGACAAGTTTTCAGGTCCTCTATGTATTATATTGTTTTCCCCATTTCTGAGACCTGTAATATAGAGACCTCCTCTATCTTTTAAATTTTAAATTTAAAATCCAAGTCTTTTAAACAGCCTAATATTAATTCAGAATTAGTCATATATTATGTTTAAAGCATCTACAATTAGACCCTCAACTTAATTATCAAATGCTTGGAGGCAAAACCTCAATGTATCCATATCATAAAACCTGAAGTGTACTTTACCATATGTCTAGAAATTAAAAGAAATTAAAAGTTAAAAATAACCTCAGTATAATAAACAAGTAGGCCCTAAAGAATCATGAGATAAATAAGATAAAAATATTATAGTCTGATTTTCTTTTCAGTTGCATTTTTACTTGATTTGTATGGAAAACATGAGTTTATAATGACAAGAAATGCTTATTCTCTTAATCAAAAAATGGGAGGACTAGGAAAGGATCATGAGGACAGCTTCAAAGGGAAAGAAGATAACACTGAATGCAAACTACAAATTTTGAAGGCCAACCTTAACTTTATATGCATAAATTTAATGATCACTTAAAATTATTTTTCAAGGTTAACAGATATCGTCCACATAGTGCAGGCCCTGCATACCGAATATCAATTTTTAATATTAAAGAAATGGTAAAGACTATGCTTACTTTCACTTACTTTATAAATAAGACTGTCCACCAAAAGGTCATGTTGTATCACATTGGTCTTAAGCTGCTCATAATACAAGATATCCTAAATTTAAAAGTAAAACAAAAAAAGGTTAATCACATTTATAAAGTCAGCCTCAAACTTTAATAAATAATAATCATTAATAGTATTATAAACACTGAGAGAGCAGGAACTCAGTTTTATTCACAACTATATCCTCCATATATTCTGACCAATAGTAGACATTCAATAAATGTACCTATTCCCACCACTTGGGATAACATCTGGCACCTGGTAGATATTTAGTGAACATTTGCTAAATTATAATTTAACTTTAGTAGCAAATACAGTATTTATTAAGTACTTATAGGTGTGTAGAGGACATTTTGTCTGGGAATGTTTCCTTGTTGTTTTTCTCAGAACATGCCTGGGGCTTCAACGCAACTCCAGGGTGGCCTTATCTGAAAACAGTAAGGGCTAGAGAGTTCAGGATGAAAACATCAGCTCGCCAGAGACGAAACAACAAGGAACAGAGACGTGTTGAGTTGGGACAGTGTGGGAACAAAGAAATTGTGGTGGGACAGTTGCCAAACAGGCTGTGTTATAAATAAAGAAGCTACAGCAAGAAAGCGGCTGCAGTCTTATACCGTCTTTGTGTGTGTCTGTGTCTCTTTGTAGTGGCTGCAGTCATGTACTGTCTTTATGTGTGTCTATGTCTCTTTGTCTCTGTGTTCATTCCTTGGCCGCAAGAAACGGGCCACGTCATAGGTGCAAGGCACTGTTTTACCCACTTTGTACGAGTTAACTCAATTAATCCCATACCAACAAAATGAAATATGTCAGTGACTATTATTCCCATTTACATATGAGAAAATAAGGTCCAGAGAGAAAAGTAACTTGCTACCCCAAAGCCACAAAGCTAATAAGATTTGATCCCAGCAAAGCTGGCCCTATAACCTATAAAAAAAAAAACCCAGAAGGATTACACTATACTGCCCTTCTAATGCCTAAATTATTATTAACACAAAATAAAAAGTTTAACATAACAAATAACCTCTGGTAGTAAAAGCAATCATAGAACATACAAAAGAAGCCAGCTTTTAATATTAGAACATGGTCCCATAATACTATGAAACATGATTAACTGCACTATAATGAGATTAGGCTAATGTTTAATTGAATAGATAGTAAAAAATGAAAGAGAAGGAAAATGGAAAGGAAAGAACAAGTGAGGAAAGGAAGAAGGCAGAGGAGGAAGGGAGAGAAAGAGAGAGGGGGACTTGAGACTGTAATCAGGTTAAGCACCACGTTCATAGCTGGTCAGGGCATGAAGGATGAACACAGGGATCAATTGGGCAGTAGTTGTACAGAAACAAGATGGAAATATTAATATTATCTCATTGCTTTAGCTGACCCTTGTATTCCTCTGAATCCTTCCTTTCATCTGTCAGACACTTTAGCCCTGGCCTCCGCTCATATTCAAAGGCTGCCTGGCTTATGGCACACACCAATCTATACACAACTCTTGCTGAAGACATTCCCTCCAACAAGTAAAAGTTGTAGGACGGGTCATCTGGGACAAGGAGGAATATTTATCGTGTGAACTAAAATAAAATCTTAAGCCCCCCAGATGACTGAATGGACTTCCTCTTGGCCACAGGGACTCCAGAAAAACCTCAAAGCTGAGAGAAGAGAGGTCCAACATGCCTTGTCATGCCCCATGGTCCCTTTTGGAGTTACTCTTTGTTGCAATAAGGTACTAAATCATTAACAGGCCTAAGGCCATGCAAAACAAAGCTCAAAACATACCTGCAGGCCATCAATTTACTTAACAAATCACTTGAGTTTTGCTAAATGTCTGGTGGCTTGTCTCTGATTAATAGACATCCTTATACTAAGTTGAAATATTTCAAGCTTTTAGACAAAGCTTCATTTCTCTAACCAAGTACAAATCAAAGAATCTTAAAATGCACCTACAGCCTGTAAGCTCCCCTATCCACGTCCTGCCTTTTTGGGCTGAACCAATGTACTCCTTCCATGTATGATCTTACGGTAATTTCTGGCTCCATGAATGTATTATATAAAATCAAACTGTAACTCGGCTACTGCAGGCACAGTTTTTCAGAACCTCTTGAAAACATGTGTTCTGGGCATACATACTCGGCTCAGAATAAACCTCTTTAAATTATTTTAAAGAGTTTGAGTTTTTTCAGGTAACAATGTATGTGGCTTTCTTGGCAAGATGATATCTGACACTGTTTCCTAACATGATTTCTTAATCTTGAAAGATGTTTAAACATAGTTCTCTCGTTTGAGTCAAAGTGCTCTTTGCCCTAAAGATGATCTGGGCATTTACTGGTTATTTTCAGTCATTTTAATTTTAATAAAAAAGCTTTAATTAGTTCTCATTAATGTTTTAATTTTTTAACTAAAGCAAAATTATTTTACTGTTTTATTTATCTTCCATTGTATCTATTGAATCTCTCTGGCTAGAATGCATAAGCTAAGGAGTTTAGAAGTTTGCTTCTTTTAAAACATAAAATAAATTTAAAATTACAAACTAACACATAACCATTAAAATAAGTGAAACGATCTAAAGCAAAATAAAGGCAACTATCTTTTCTCCTTCCATTCTACCTTCCTGAAGTCTGAAGTAACTAACATTATTTGTATTTTGTATTGTATTTGCGATGTTATTTGTAATTTGTATTGTTCCACACCTTTCTCTCTGCTTATACATATGTAATCACAGTTGGGAGTTTGGGTTGTTTTATTTTATTTTTTTAGAGACAGGGTTTGGAGTGCAGTGGCCCAATCATAGCTCACTATAACCTCCAACTCCTGGGCTCAAGCAATCCTCCAGCCTCAGTCTCCTGAGTAGCTGGCACTACAGGTATGTGCCACCATGCCCAGCAAATTTTTAAAATTTTTTTTAGAGATGAGGTCTCACTATGTCACCCAGGCTGGTCTTGAACTCCCATCCTCAAGCAATCCTCCCACCTCGGCCCCCCAGAGTGCTGGGATTAGAGGCATGAGCCCCCACACCTGGCCTCAGCTGTTTTTTAACATGAAATGGAATCATATAATACCCATTATTTAGCTTCTCTAGCCTAACGATATATCATAGTTGTGCCTCTATGTTATTAATAATAAGTATAAATTTAACTCATTCTTTTTATTAGCTACATATGCTATAATATATCTAAAGCTGCAGTATAGATTTGTCATAATTTATTTAATCATTTGCCTATAGATGAATTTTCAGGTTGTTTCTGTGTGTTTGTTCCTACAATTCATGTGGCAATAAATATCCTTATGCACTATGCTTTTATATTTATGGGATAAATTGGCAAAAGCAGTGATCTAGCACCACTTACACTTTCCTGGATTAAACTTAAGCCCATTATCCAAAGTGGGGCACCACAAGAGCAGCAGAACGGGATCCATTTGTACTCACCATCAAATTGGTATTAACTAACCAACACATAAATGTACATATCAGAACAACATCTATTGGATGCTGGGGAAGGGGGAGGGTGGCGGGAGGAGGGGGGAGGAGGGAGGAGGGGACGGGTATTTGTACACACAAGGAGTGCAATGCGCACTACCCGAAGGATGGACATATTTGAAACGCGAACTTGGGGGGGGAACCAAGGGCAACACACGTAACCTAAACATCTGTACCCCATAATATGCTGAAAAAAAAAAACAAAAAAACAGGATTACAGACTGAAGGCTGTATGTATCTTAAATTGGGCTCCAAATTGCCTGACTACTTTCCAAAAAAAAAAAGAAAAATCAATTCAAATTCCCACCAGCACCAAAAGAGTACATTTTAACTATGTCCTTACCTTTTAAAATATTCACTTGCAATGAAAAATGGTATCTCATTGTTATGTTAATTTGCACTCTCCCAGCTAACAATAAAGTTAAAGATCTTTTCATATGTTTACTGGCCATTCGAATTTCCACTTGAATGATTTGCCCTTTACAACATTTACTTATTTTTAATAGTCTAACTCTTAATAATTGGTTGGAATTTGTTTATAAGGAGGATTAACCCTTTGTCATTTATGTTGCAAATACTTTTTCTTCAAAATAACATGTTATTTGATTTTTGTTTATGGTATTCACTGACAATTTTAAAAAATATGTTATTGCTTTTAGATTTCTTGCTTGCTTTAGGAAGGCTCCCCCAACACATGTTTATACAAATATTTTTCTAATTTTTTTTCTAAAATTGCTAATTTTTTCATTTAAATATTTATAATCACATAAACTAAACATCCGTACCCCCATAATATGCTGAAATAAAAAAAAATGAGGACTTGAAAAATAAATAAATAAATATTTATAATCACTCACAATTTATTCTTGTAGCTGGTTATAAAAAGGTCTATTTTTTTTCAGAAGGATGGTCAATTATCAACATCACACAATATGGAAATAACATTCATCAGAAATCAAGCAGGTGGGAGGAGAGAGAAGGGGATGGATAAATTCATACTTAATGGGTACAAAGCACACTATCTGGGCGATAGGCACACTTATAACTTTGACTCAAATGGTACAAAAGCAATTAACATAACCAAAACATTTTTACCCCATAACATTCTGAAAAAAAAAATTATCAGCATCATTTATTAAATGAACCATGCATTTCCAATTGAAATAAAATGCTAGGTCTATTTATTGACTCACCATGCTTTTTCTCATAATTTATTTGGCTATTTTAGACATTTAATCTCTATAAGAACTTTAAGATAATTCATCTAGTTAAAAATAAAAGTGATTCTCTTACATATTTGTTTCTGAAAAACTGACAAGTTTTTTGATACTAAGCCTTTCCACTCAAGAATATGATTCTGGTCTTAGCTGTGTGACCATAGGCAAATTAATAGATTTTCTGAGCCTGAGTAAAATGATCATAATAATAATACCTTTTTGTAGGTTTGATATGAGGAGTAAATGTACATGTAATATGTACATATGTAATACATGTAATATGTACAGAATAGTCTTAAATTAGGGACCTTTAAAAGTTTTTAAGCAGAAGAGCTGAGATATAAGCTTTCAGTTTTAGAAAAAGCAGGGTAGGGAAAGGATTTATAGGGAATAAGGCTGGAGGCAGGAAGACCAAGTAGGAGGTTATTTTAATTTAGGCAAGAAATGATGGTATTGTGAAATGGAGTGGTAGCAATGTGGACATAGAGAAATAGTTGGATTTGAAATATATTTAGGAGTTAAATCAAGAAGGAATTATTGAGTGATATAATACGAGATTCAGATAGAAAGAAAGTTAGGAATGATACCAGGTTTCTGGCTGGGGCACCTTGTTGTACAGTGGTACTGAAAATGGAATTTTCCTTAGGAAGAGTTTTAACATCTTGAATTTCTGGTGCTTATGAGATATATAAGTGCTTAAGTCCACTAAACAGTTGCATATGTTTTCGTTTTTGAGACAGGGTCTCACTCTGTCACCCAGGCTGGAGTGCAGTGGCCCGATCATAACCTTGAACTCCTGGGCTCAAGCCATCCTCCTGTTTTGGCCTCCCAAAGTGCTAGGATTATAGGTGTAAGCCATTGTGCCCAGCCAACAGTTACATCTGAAGCTCAGGAAAGAGATCTGGGAAGAAGATACATAGATTTGAGGTAAATGGTAACTGAAGACACGGGAGCTGATGAGATTTACCAAGGAAATAAATGAATGAGAACAGACCATCAAAAACCCTAATGTAAAAGACGCAAGAAGATCCTCCACAAATAAAGAATGCCAGAAAGTGCAGTGTGTCACAATAGCCAAAGGATATTTCAAAAAGGAACAGTCGATGAGATGAAACACTGCAAGAAGTGTAAGAGATAGACATTTCTTCTATTTAAATAAAAGAAGGATGAAGAAAGAGCAGATGCCAATGCAATTAAGTTTAAAGTTGGGTGGAAGGAATTTGAATGCATTTCTAATGAGGACTTCTGTTTCCTTGGGGTATCGGAAGGGGAAGTCTTTTGCTATGACTCCGAAGAGAAGTTGTTGAGGACAGTAGACATCAGAAACAGGCACTGTGGAGACCAGGCGCCATGAAAATCTAGGCAGGCCGGCATTGTCGTGGGCTGATGTAAGGTTGTGAGAATCTTATCAAGAAATCACTAAAGAAAATCTTAAATGTTAATACTAATCTTGGCTATTTTATTAGTGAGCAAGTACCTAAAGCAAAAGTATGGGAAAATTTTATCTGTAATTAGCAAACTGAAATTTATAAAAATTTTAAGAGACAAATAAT
Source organism: Propithecus coquereli (assembly GCF_000956105.1). Classification (NCBI taxonomy): domain Eukaryota; kingdom Metazoa; phylum Chordata; class Mammalia; order Primates; family Indriidae; genus Propithecus; species Propithecus coquereli. The sequence continues at coordinate 5,617,788 of NW_012154951.1, read as the reverse complement.
ATTTACTAAACATGAATATTTTGACACACACCTAGAGATTAGTGGAAAAGAAAATATATAAAAGCAATCCTTTTAAACTTAACACATATTTTCTTAAAAAGAAAAAATCAAAGTCAGATAATATTCCATTGAAAGTACTAAATGAATTAACTACCAGGAACTTAAAGTATTATACCCAAAATTTCTGTATTGAAATAAGAATTTAAAGAATAGCTTTATGGGTGTAAAATGTGAAATGTTCCATTTATGTCTCTAACTCCTCAACTATGACCACAATGATATGTGCAGCTTATTTTATATGACTGAAATGTAATTGAACAAAAAGTTCTAATCAAGTATTCTTTTTTTTTTTTTTTGAGACAGAGTCTCACTGTATTGCCCCGGCTAGAGTGCCGTGGCGTCATCCTAGCTCACAGCAACCTCAAACTCCTGGGCTCAAGCGATCCTACTGCCTCAGCCTCCTGAGTAGCTGGGACTACAGACATGCACCACCATGCCTGGCTAATTTTTTTCTATATATTTTTAGTTGTCCAATTAATTTCTTTCTAATTTTAGTAAAGACAGGGGTCTCGCTCTTGCTCAGGCTGGTTTTGAACTCCTGAGCTCAAACAATCCGCCCACCTGGGCCTCCCAGAGAGCTAGGATTACAGACACGAGCCACCGCGCCCGGTCCAAGTATTCTTAATAAGTAGTATTTTCCCTCCTTCCCACTCTCTTCCTCTCTCTCTCTAAAGTACCACCTACTACAATTATTTTGGAATTGTCATAGTTCATTGAGATCACACTTTTACAGCTGATATTATGTGTAAATGATGAAACATGTTTTAATCAATAAAATCAAGATTGTTTTTCTGAAAATATTAAATTATGGATATTGAATAGACTTCTCACTTTGCATTTAGAAAATTCAGATTGCTACAGCTCAAAAATTCAAGTGTAAAAACCACCTTGGAACATTGTATTAATAATAAACAATCATTATCTGGGATTATTTTATTATAATCTGGGATTATTGTTTTATTATTACCTGGGATTATTAGAATGATATTTCTGGAAACTTTCTAAATTTGTGTTTGAAATGGCAGTAATTCCTCTGCAAAGAGACAGAATTTGTTAATCTAATTCCTGAACAGTGAAGTCAGCAGGTCAACTACAAAGTTAGATATGGACAAGAGTTATATCTTCTTCTGTAAGAATTGATACACTCACAAAAAAATGCTCAACATATACTCAAAACTGTTTTGTAAACTGTTACCTCTAAAATGTCACCACGAAAGATCAGCAATATCATTTGTCTAAATCTGCTCTGAAAAAAATTACAAGCCTTATTCTTTCAAAAAGGAAGCAAGTGATTTTTGACACTGCTGTTTACAGGAGATTTAAAATATATAGCATACACACACACACATACATAATTTGCAAGAGTTAGAGGTGCAGTTTTTATAATGGATATTAATAATATTTGACTTTCTTAAAAATTGCCTTACTATTTGTAATTAATTTATAACATAATTACATATAATATATAATTATTATGATTACTACCACTAACAGTGACTGGTTATGTTCGAGGCACTGTGTTAAAAGACTCACATACATTATTTCATTTAATTCTCACAACAGTTATGTGATATAAATATAGTTACCTATATTTCAGTGTGGGTTAACTGAGGTTTCAAGAAATTTAAGTACTTGGTCAGTGATATATTTCTAGTAAGTTGGAGGAGATAGAAGTTGAAACCAGGTCTACCTGATTCTGAAACCCATGTTTGTATCCCATAGGCTAGCAAACTATTAGTTTGCTATTCATTAAAACCTTTTAAATGTATAACTTCTATGGTTGATGGGCTTAAAAAAAAAAAACCCACTAAAAATATTTTAAGAATAATCAATGTTTTACATAATTTTCCTTTACTCAATCTATTACCTGTCTGTTGGTGATTTCTCTTCACATACATTACATTTCCTAAAATAAAATGTTCTTATACTTAGAAAAATAATATTTCCACATAACCTATCAACTTTTAGAACCACAAAAATGTACATATTTCAAAGGTAACAAAGGGTCAAAGAATTCATTTACTTAAACTGAGTTGCCCTTCTTTATTTCTCCCTGTTCTAACATCCCAATTCTACCGCACATCTTCACTGATTTAAATTGTCAGACTCCACTTCTCATAATATTACTTATAGTTTTGTTGTATATAGAAAGTCACACTATTTCATTAATCATAAATAATAAAAACTTCTAGACTAAGCATGCACTGATTAAATTATATGTTAAATCTTGTCTTAGAACCCAAAACTACAGTGATTTTGAAAATAAAAAGCAGGGAAATAAGCTAAGAAACAGAAGTTTCTCTATTTTCAATAATTGGTCTTTGAAAAACAAATGTCAATAGCTCAATTTTGGCCTATCTGTTTTTCTTCTTACCTCAGGTTGACTGGAAATATTCAGAATGAGAGCCCACAGTTCAGCTCTCAGTGCTGTGGGACTGCCTTGTCTTATATACTGTTGAGCCGCAGCACTATCTTGTTCTGCTAGAACTGTTAAAAGTACATTAAAAATCTCATTAGAAAATTCATAATGCAAGAAATATCACCAAAATCTTTAATTATAAATCTTTTGGGAAACTGACATTTAATCTTTATATCTAACATAATTACATCATATATTGACCTTTTTTTACCCTTTGGATTTTGATATTGGCCCTATTTACAGCCCTCCAGGTTTCCAGCCTTAAGCTCCTCCACCCCGTACCCAGCCTGGTAAAAGCTATTTAATATAGGGACCTTGAGATCACTTTGCTTTAACTACAGCCCTGTGGGCCAGAAACTAGTAATGTATATATATAATAATTTTCAGATTTCACGATCAAGCAAAGTAATATCTACAGAAACCCTAAATCTCTTATGCATATTCTACTAAGTCATGAATGTTCTAATATTTGGAAGTAGTATGGTACATGAAGTAACCCAGCTAAGAATAATAATACACAAGAATGTAAGATATCTATTCTATTAAATGACTCCTTAGCTATTTGCCAAAATCAATGGAAAAGAGGGATTTTTTTTTTAAGAAATAAAAACAAAGATTTGATAACCTGTTAATTAGGCCAAAATTATTCTTCTTTTTTTTTTTATTTCAGTATGTTATGGGGGTACGGATGATTAGGTTACGTATGATGCCCTTACCCTCCCTCTCCCCCAAGTCCGAGCTTCAAGTGTGTCCATTCCCCCGGAGGTGTGCATCGCACTCATTGTTTGTGCATATGCCCGTTCCCTCCTCCCCCCTCCCCTCCCCCTGCCCAACATCCAATACATGTTATTCTTATATGTGCACTTAAATGTTGATCAGCTAATACCAGTTTGATGGTGAGTACATGTGGTGCTTGTTTTTCCATTCTTGGGATACCTCGCTTAGTAGAATGTGTTCCAGCGCTTTCCAGGAGTATATAAGAGGTGCTATATCACCATTGTTTCTTAAAGCTGAATAGTACTCCATGGTATACATATACCACAGTTTATTAATCCACTCATGTACTGATGGACACTTGGGTTGTTTCCACATCTTTGCAATTGTGAATTGTGCTGCTATGAACATTCGAGTGCAGGTGTCTTTTTCATAGAGCCACTTTTGCTCTTTTGGGTAGATGCCCAGTAATGGGATTGCTGGGTCAAATGGTAGTTCAAAATTATTCTGAAGCGGCCAAGTTCACAGAACTAACATATTATCTTTTGCTTTCATTTTCATTTTTATTTTCTTTAAGGAAAATATCAGCTATTCAGTCTGCAAATAAAGGCCCCCCCCCAAAAAAAATAAAACAAAAACAAAAACAATACTAGACAACTGCTGCTGTTTGTCTAACCGTACTGTTTTCTTACATTTTCTTCTTAAAAAGGAGGGGAAAAAATCTTATACTAAATGAAAATTACATAAGCAGAAGAAACAAAGTGATCACATGAAATAAAAAAGGAATGAAACATATTCTTTAATTTGCTATTGTGTTTCATGAAAGTGCCAAATCATACAAATGAAATATTCTAAATAAATATGATATGGAAAAATTAAACTAGGGACTTTGGTACATGTCAATACAATTACCATAGCAGGGGTTCATTCTGACACAAAGACCTATCTGTACTTCATATTTGAAACACAAAACAGAATTTATAAATACAAAGAAAAGAATCTTCAAAATATGGGGAAAAATTATTCCCTAGAATACTAAGAGCTGCTTTGGTTATTAAGCCTTACCACTGTGAACATTCATCAAGAAATGTTACGGTTACATTTTCTCCTGATGCAGGAGCGTATTCCCATTAACTCTAATGAGAGGTGTGTGGGTGCATCAAAGAGAGAACATGCCTCTTTGATTTTAAAATGAAATTCTACTGCTGAATGGATTAAGCTAACATCTCTGAGGAATGTGTGTCTGCATTTCCTTTTTAGTGAACAAGCTGTGTACTTCTTTATCTGTATTTATTGATAAAGCCAAAGTGATGCATTTTCCCTCCTATAAAGATTCCCATTATATAATCTGCATAGTTAAATATTACTCCTTTTTAGGCTTTTAGCTTTTCAGAAATTAAATCTCATTTGGAGGTATTTGAAGCAGATATTTAGCTAAGACTATCTCATTTTTCAGAAATTATAATAAACATAATTAAAAGCTTACCTTTTTGCCCAATACGCACATGCTCATTTTCAAAAAGTTCTAAAAATGTTAAAAGAAAATAAAATTACTTAAAAGACATATGTATGATCAGCCACATTTGAACCAACATTAGGTATTTTTTTATGTTTTTTTTTCTGTTATTCTGTTATTTTAATTATTTTTAAAACTGGATGGCTCTATAGAAAACTATAAGTATTTATTCTATACTTAGAAAAATTTTTTCTAAGTTGTTTAAAGTGTGTAGAAATTAAAAGGGAGTTAAGGTCATTTAATCAGAAGAAAAAATGATGAATTGATTTCTCTTTGTTAAAATAAAACAAAATATCTTCTTATAATACAAAAATGTTTCTGTCTATTCATCTTTGATTTTTTCCTTAAAAAAACCAAAATTTGTTGACAGCTTCATTTACAAAGTCCTACTTCCATTTCAATCTACCATTGGATAGCTAATAAAAGCAAATCTAATAAAAGCCTTACTGCTATATAGGTAAAACCTCACTATACAAATGTCATTTTAAAAGACAACATGGGGAGGATTACTTGTTTTCAAAGAACTAATCATATTGGGAAAAGACTCATAAACTAGACCATATTAAAATTTTAAAAACTTCTGTTCATCAAAAAACACCATTAAGAGAGTGAAAGGATAAGTAACAGAGTGGAAGAATATATTTACAATACGCATATCTGGCAAGGAACTCCTATTCAGAATATACAAAGAACTTCTGGTAGAAAAAGGCAGACAACCATCAGACACAAATAAGCAAAGGAGTTGAACAGGTCCTTCCTGAAGGACCAATAAACATATAAAAAGTTGCTTGACCACATTAGTCATTAGAGAAATGCAATTAAAACCATTATGAAATGCACAACCACGGCAATGACTAAAAGAAGACTAACGATTCTAAATGCAACAGATATTAAGCAAAGTTCTCAACACAGCTGGTAGGAGTGTAAATTGGTACAGAAAACTGTTCAGCAATATCTACAAACACTGAACATATGCATATCCTATGACAATTAGCAATTCACTCTCAGGTATATATCCTAATGTATAAATATGCACACCAAGAGACATGTATGAGAATATTCACAGCAGCACTACTGATAATAACCAAATAGTGAAAACAACTCAAGTGGCCATCAACAGTAGACTAGATAAATAGTGGTATATTCATATAATAGATTACAGTACAGCAATGAGAATGAATAATTTATAATTCTACACAACACTATGGATCTTATAAACAAAAGCAAAAGAAGCCAAACACAAGAGTACATACTATATGATTCCATTTCTATAAAGTACAAAAATAGGCAAAACTCATCTTTGATGTCAGAAGTCAATAGTTACCCATGGAGGTTGCAGAGTCTGGATGTGTGCCTAAGGGGGCTTCCGGGATGCTGATAATATTCTCTTTCTTGATCTGGTTGGAGGTTATACTTTGTAAAACTTCACTGATCTGTATACTTATTATTTGTGTACTTTTCATTATGGATGGTGGACTTGTACAAAAGTTATTTAAAAATGAGAGCAAAACAAAAAAAGATTATGAAACCATGAGAGGGAGAACTTCTAGATCTTTTCCCCATCCCAAAGAAAATCAATTGCTCAACTTCCTTTCCTCTTCTTTCTCCCAACCTGAGAAAGGAGGAACTGCTTATTGGATTTGTGAAATTCCAACAGCAATTAGATGACCTTTTCTAATGAATGAGCTAACTGTGTTAAAGGTCACGAATTTACATGTGGCTCTCTCAGTATGTAGAGTCTGGGTCCCCTGGCAACTTGGTGGCCATCTTGGCATTTGATTTTCTTTTGACAAGAATGCGCAGGCTCAGGCACTTCGAAGTTCTTATCAGGTATGGCTCAGTGGCCTGCTTGTATGAGATAAAGGCATTGAAGGAGGGATACCTGTGCTGGGCTAAGATTTTGAGACTGTTTTCTAGAAAGCCTGGTCACTGATGTCCCACGTTAGCCCAGCTAAATATAAAATGGGACTGTATGTCTATTTTCCATTTGTGAATATTTCTTATATGTATATAGCTCTCTTGGAAAGAGGTGAAGGGATGGAGGATGCTAGGGTAAAGAGGGAAGAATAGGCCAGGACAGAATCTGGGTAATCCAAGGACATCTCAATGCGGATCAAGCTGCACCATTACTCCCAACAATGAATAACAGGAGCAGCCAGTTTTCTATTACCTGAAATACTTTAAAAATCTATCTTTGATATATAAAATTGCCACACTGAGGCAAAATCATAAGAACCTTCTTAATCAAGGAAACATTAATGTTTGTTTTGTAGATATGCAATATATTTACAAAACAAATATATGAAATTTCAGTATTATGTAATTTTTTAGATTTCAAAAATAAGCCATAAAGCTAGTCTTCTACTAAATAGAATATTTGAACCTGAGTACCCTATTCTTTTATTCTATTCCTAAAGTCTCTCATGTAATTATTGAGCTGATTATACAACGACCAAGGAAAGTGCCTGGGATCCCTGCTATGATTAGCTGTGATGGCCCAGACTTAGTCACCAAAGAAGACAATGCTCCAGTGAATACATGAGATGGTGAATAGTGACAGTGAACAGCATGAGATAGCAGATGTAATGCTCAGCCTATTAGAGGGGGACTCTTTCAGAGAATGACAAATAATATATTACAGGGACTGGAGATGGTTTTCATATGAATTCTATAACTGGTTCTTATCAGTAAACTTGATAAGCATATCACAGAATTGGCCCATACCAACTTGTTTTTTTTTTCATGCTCCTTTACTAAGGACTAATTTTAAATTTCTTTTACAATTCAAATTATGATCCTTTTATGACCATTTTAATCAATGTAATTTTATGTAGTTCAAGAATTTCTTCTCATAATATGCTAAAAATGTTTTCTATTCATAATTTTCATTGAATGAATAAAGAACAGTCGAATAATCAAGTTAAAAAAGAAGTTGTCAGCCAATTTTTGTTTTCTAATAAAAGGGATGATACCACTGGATGATGATAATGCTTTATTACCTAAAATAGCATGAAATAAACAATAATTAAAAAGACTTCTTTACAGTAACTATTCAATTATCTGAAATACAATAATTTTGCTTTCTAAATGCTATTTCCTAGCCCAACAAAAGAAGCCCAAAGAAATGTGTTTCACAGAATGTCCTGACCACTACGTTAATAAATGCATCTATATTAATAGATCATGCCTGGGGAAAAAAAAGTTCTCTGGTAAAATGACTTTGGGAGATGCTAAACTAAAATAATTTAATTAAGACTTCGCATAGTCTTTAAGACAGTAACATACACTGTATATCTTCCGAAAGTATATGGCGTAGCTCTATCCAAACCTTATTTGAAAAGATCCTCTTTTTCACAGAGCATCTTATGAATGTTCTATAAACATACTTCAGGAAATCTGTACCAACTGAAGATGCTTTTTTCTTTTAGAAATAATAAGCTGTAGAAAAGCCTATTTAGCAGAACCTCCATCTAAGAAGATTCATTATGATGTATATTAAAATAATATAAGACATATGACCCCCCCTTATCACAAAGTCTTAAGAAAGAATGCTGATCCTTCTCACCCTGTTAACATCAGTCTTACACATGGTTTCCATAGTAAGTTTGTGGGGGGAGAAGAGGGTGTATGTGTATATTTAAAATAAATACATGTTCATGACAGTTTACATAAATAATGGATATGACTAAAGGTTTTTTTTGTTATTGTTAAATAAGGTTTCAATAGTATAATGATAAGGACTTTTCTCCTGACTTCTATATAAAAACTGATAATAAGTGAGGAATACTCTTCAAATATAATAATTGAATAACTGTAATGATAAAACATAGGTAATACATATGTTAAAAATGAGTAAGAAAACAATTTCTTTCAGTTACACTTAAGCTTAATCCTAAATATAAAACTTGCCTCCAGACAAACACAAGTACTAGCAATATTTTTAAACATTAGTATTACTTTTCCGATTTAACCAAAGTCATAGACATAGACTAAAAGATAAAAATAATAGTGAATTCTAGGCAAAAGTAGTTATATATGACCCCATTCTTCTTTCCCAGTAATACTGTTGCCTAGCAATTCACAAGCCAGGCAGAAATCCAAGTACTATATCACTAAAAACAACTTCATTGGATAAACACTAATTTGACCCAACTTTTAGCAGTCTTGCTTTGAAAAGTAGAGAGAGAAAAATAACTGCATCAACTAAGAGGTTGTCAACCTCCTCCAAGGCAGACTTAGGTGCTCCTTCATCTGCTCCAACAGCCCCTTATATAGAATAATAGCAAATACCACACAGAATCTTATTTGTCACTTGCCAGTATTTGCTTCCCTAAGAGCAGAGATTATGTTTTGTGTCTATGTATTCACCAGTCCCTGGCCTCTACAGGGTCTAAAACACATTTGTTGTGTTATGGGTGAATCAAAGAAGGAAAATCTATACTCTAGGTTAAGAAATACCGTATATTAAGTTTTCTAAAGCATAGCTACTATAAGATTTACAATAATTTTAAATAATTAAAAGTGTTTATCTTAAAGGTATATAATTAAAAGTGAAAAATATAATTGAAGGTTGTGTTACTATTTCCTTTTCTTTTCTTATATATGACTATCACTTGCCATCAGTCGAAGTATAAGATATTTTATTCTGTAAGATATCTTATATCTTCTTCTAAAATACCTTCTTTAAAAGATAGCATAGTATAGCAGACTTTGGAGATAGATTTCTTAGTTTTGAATCCTGGCTCTGTCCACTTGCTTTGTGACCCTGAGCAAGTTACTTAACATCTCCACTTCTTTGAATTTAAAATGGTGGTAATACCCCTACTTCATATCATATAAGAAAATTAAAACCATAATGCAATACCACCATACACTACCAGACTGACTAAAACAAAGACGATGAAATACACCAAGACTTAGCGAGGACATACTGCAACTGTGACTCTCACACATCGTTGTTGGAAATATAAACTGGTACGAGCACTTTCGAAAACTCACTGGCAGTTATCTACTTAAAGCTGAACTTATACAAACCCTAGGACCCAGAAAGTGCATTCCCAGGTGTCTACTCAACAGAAGAATATACATATATTCACCAAAAGACACATACCAGAATGATCATAGTAGGCTTATATGTACTAGCCCCAAATTTGAAACTTCCCAAATATACATCAACAGTAGAATGGATAAATATGTGTGTGTTATATGCATACAGTGGAACACTGGAACTATAAATACATACAATATGGCTGAGTCTCACAAACATAATTTGAACAAAAGAAGACAAATATCGAAGAGACACACTGTATGTTTCCATTTATATGAAGTTCAAGAATTGGAAAACTAAGCTATGCTGTTAGAAATCAGAATGGTGGCTATCTTTGAAATGAGAGATAAAGATTGAAAGAGGGTGAGTGGGGCTTCTGGTTATTGTTCTGAGTGGTATTTTAATAGATGTGTTCAATTTGTAAAAATTCATTAAGCTATCCTCCTATGACATATGTGCTTTTCTATATATATTATACGTGAATAAAATTTTTAAAAATGGTAACAATACATATCTTATAGAGTTTCTGAGGGGTTAAAATGAGATACATGCAACACATCATATGTGCTCAATAGTCATTTATTAATATTTGTAATAATAATAGCAATTATTATATAATATTACTATTAGAATAATAATAAATAGCCAACTTCCTTCTTTTATAGAGGAATAAACAACTCCAAAGATGTATAGTGACTTGTCCAAGTCACAAACCTAGCCAGTGGCAGAGAAGAGTCTAGGATATTCCCCTAACCCTTGTCCAGTTTTGTTCCCACTACAATATAGGCCTCTCATATGTTAAGTCAATTTTTACTTCCTTTTTATTATAGCTAAATACCAATCTGGTTCTTTTATGAAAAGTACGTTGTATTTATGCACAACAAGAGAAAAGTTAGGGAAACTGGCTGGGTGATTAAAGTTTAAAAGACATCATTTTTAAAGCCTAAGTCTACTTGAGGTAGATGCCAGTGTTCACTTAACTTGGTGATACGAAAATAAAAGTAGACAGTATGTCCAGAAAAGGGAAATATGAGTGTTGCCAATGAAGATTCTGCTAACAAAATAACATATATGTCTAGTGACTTTTCAAAATTATTTTAAAGATCTTCAAATAAAAAGACAAAATTTAGTTGAACTCTGGTAATTACAACATACAGGATTTTATTCAACAATTAACAGTAACCAAGGAGAAGCAAAAACATGCCTCATTTTCAGATACAAAAGAAGTTGCTAGATTCATTTAGAAATAGCAATAGAAATCTTAAACTCACTCTCATTTATCATTTATCATTAATTATATGCCATACGGGAGAAATACTAACCAGGAGGCACTTGTGTAGAGTCATCTATACCCAGTTGTCCTGTATTTAAGCCAAGTTCTGCAAAGCATTCTTTCTGAAAAATAACATATGCAAAATTAACATAGGTCTCATACTTTGCTGTACATTATTAAAAGATCTCCTTCACCTAAATATCAGCTGAAATAAAAACCACAATAAAATGAATCTTTTCTTCATTCAAGTATCTAAAAAAAGAAAGGACATATTAGACATCATCATCATAATAATACATTAGCTTAAAATTAAGGAGCAGAACAACCATGAGTCTTTTTACTACAGAAATTACTATGTAATATTTATTATTTTCATATGAAATAACATGTATGAGTGTTTAGGAAAGATTAACATATATAATGGAAAAAGAAACAAACATATAATATTTCTTCAAATGTAAAGGCTTTAATAATATTTTTTTCCTCCTAATTTTTCCTGCCTCAGAAAAGTTTTTACTTTAATACCTTTTGACCAATATGAATGCTGCCACTGTTTAAAACAAAAAACCTGTTTCTAAAAACAGTTCTTGATTTTGCCTTTTTAGGTAACAGACTAATCAGTAAAGTAAGGAACGATAATTATCCTTTTGAGTGAAGAACTACTAACATTCAAACCTTTCCTGAAACACACACACACACACACACACACACACACACACACACACACAC
>NW_012154951.1:5591191-5605980 GCF_000956105.1 Propithecus coquereli | reverse complement strand
ACACACACACACACACACACACACACACACACACACAGAGTATATATAGCACTTATCAATTTTACCTTCTAAAATCACTGTCTAAAATTACCAACATAATCCTGTATCTGTGCTTTCTATGGTACTACACGTCACTCAGCTCTTAATCAACTAAACACTGCAAATATCCAAAACAACTTAAATTAATTTTTAAGTAAAATTGGACTATCAAGTGCTCTGCTAAAATAAGGATAAATTGGATTTATTCTCCAGACTTCCTCTATTTATCTAGTAACGTCTAGGGAAAATAATCATGTTTGTCTGGTATTTTTTAAATATATAAAAACCTCATATTATTCACATTATTTTTATGCCCAAAGTAATTAAATATTTTTATTAATATTTGCCTCAGTATTTTGTTACTAATTCTAATTGCTAAAACCATACTTCCTTCTCCTTAAAAAAATGGAATTAGTTTTAATCTTTCCTAATTATTTATTATTTAAGTTAGTTATTAATGACCCTCACAAGATAGTCAGTCTAATGAATACATATATACATTTAATTTTTGTGTTGATGTTAAATAATTATATTTCAATTGTTAACTAAACTTGATTTTTATCTGCACTAGAAAAAAAGCACTGCATCTTATGTTACCAACTTTTAATGACTACAGAAGTATAAATTGAAAGTTATCATTCCATTTTTAACCACTGTCTTTCATTTATTTTAAGACACTCTTCCTTCATTGAAATCATTAGATTGTTAATGATAATGTAGTTCATTGTTTTAATAACCTTGATATTCATAATACAACAGGCACTTAGGTCCAAAAAACACTTCAATATCAGGTTCTGTAATCAAAATGGAGAGTTTTACTTATGGTAAGATATGTTAAGGAGTATAAACAGAACTCTGAACACCCATTTTCTACATTACTGCTCTGGACTATCTTCTACTCAACATCAGCAGATGTGGGCCTTAATCTCGGATTTCCTTCAAATCTCTGCCCAAGTATCATGCCTTCTGGGAAGTATTCCTTGATATTCCAGGCTGAAAGAAGTAACTTTCTATGCACATACATTACCCTTAACAACCTCTATCCATGCACACAGTCACCTCATACTGAAATTATCTTTTTATTGTTCATCTCTCCCCACTAACCTGCAGTTATTAGAAGACAAGGATTGTCTCTTACACACATTTGCACCTCCCCAACCCCTGTACTTAGCATAGTGCCTGACACAGCAGAGGGGTTCGATGAACACCGAACCACACTACTGGGCTCTAATCTCAATCTGCTCCCTCCACATGACTGAATTAATAAACAAGAATTAGTCACAACTTCACTTGAGAATTAATAAATCTCAGTTTTAAGAAATTTCCCTTTAATATGTATGAATCTACATAACATTGTACCTAGGTTTAAGGACTACCCATTACAGAATAACAGAACTCACTGAGCCTCACCAAGTTCAATACTCATACAGACAGACCAGGGTCACAGATAAACTGTGCATCCTGGAGTTGAATCATTATATCACCAGGACACATGATACAGAGAAGGCAGTGACAACTCCCCCAATGACTGCAGAAGAGGACTAACCATACTCTTAGCACATATAGCCACAATTTCTTGAAAATTAGCCATGGGCTTTTGGTTCTCCAATAGCCTTAAAGCTCTAATACATTCACATTGGCTTAGGTCCCTTTAGACAGACAGAACACACACTAGTCCTGCTCACACATATGCTGAATCTTTTCCTAAATTATCCTTTCCCTACTTCTTTACCTAGCAAACTCCTTTAAAACCTAGTTCAAATAGAAGTACATCTGAGAGGACTTCCCACTACTAGAAGAATCTGCCACTCCCCTTCTGTACAACCACAGCACTTTCTACAAACTTCTACTAACAGGACTTCTAATACTTTTTTAAAATCAATTTTTATCAAAGTTGTAGTAGTAATGGTTAATAGTGAGATACTGCTTACTATCTACATGCTTTATATATTGTATTAGTTTCCTACAGCTGCCAAAAAAAAAAACAGTACCACAAACTGGGTGGCTTCAAACAATAGGAATTTATTCTCTTACTTCTGAAGGTTAGATGTCCAAAATCAAGGTGACAGCAAGACATGCTTTCTCTTGAATGCTGTAGGGACAATCTGTTCCATGTTGATCTCTTAGCTTCTGGTGTTGCCAGCAATCCTTGGTGATCGTTGGCTTGTTAGATGCATCACTGCAATCTCTGCCTCAACGGACATACGGATTCTCCTGTGTATCTCTCTTCTGTGTCTCTTCTCCTCTTCTTATAAAGACACCAGTCATATTAGATTTAGGGCCCTCCCTACTTCAGTAAGACCTCATCTTAACTTAACTACACCTGCAAAGACCCTATTTCCAAAGACAATCACATTCATAGGTACTGGAGATTAGGATTTCAACATATCTTCTGGGTAGACATAATTCAATGAGTACCACATATCTTATTTGATCTACATAACATTGCTGTAAGATATTATTATCCCTACTTCGTAGATGAGAAAACTAAGGCTTAAAGAAGACTGATAACTTGCCCAATGTCACACAGCCAGTAAGTGGCAGAGGCAGAATTTAAACCCAGGCTGGTTGGCTTCAGAGTATATCCCTAACCATTATATGATACTACTTCTACCTACAGCAAATAGTCTGAGAAACCAAATCAGCTAAAAAAACTTTTAACAACAAAATAAAAGTTCCCTATCTTATACACTCCTCCCTAACACACACTCAAACATATAATCATAATTGGCCCTCTACCCAGGAACAATCACTTTAACTTTTTTATCTCTTTTTTCCAAGTGTATATTGCTATTTTTAATTCACCCATTTCAGATATCATCTATTGATTTTTTATGGTAAATGAGGATTTTAGCTTATGTACATTCTCTTACCTTCCTTCCATGATCTCAATATAATTATATATAAATTCTTAATTAAATCCATACTAAGAGTTTGCATTATTGTGGCTTTGTAAATATTATTCACCAGTGAGCCACGTGGTATTTATACATATATTCCTTTCTTATCCTTTTTTTCGTACCATAATTAAATCATTTTTTCACTTATATAATTTTCTCTAATCATTTACCTCCTCTTCCTATGTCCTTTAACAACTCTGAAAAGACCCTTCTCCAAATAATTTGCATGTGGTTAAGCCTGTGAGATCATATACATTTTGGTATTTTCTTGCAGGCATTCCTCCTGGAACCTTCCAACCTTCTTCTCCAATCTGGGATTGCTGTGCTCTAGTGCTTTGTCCTGGAACTTCTCTTCACTGTCATTTCTGGAAATTCTCCCGGTCTTTGGTTGGAATCCTGTTTCCTGGGTTCCATATTTTGCTTTTTGTTTATGACCTTGTTTGAAATATTTCTACCAACAGTTCTCTGAACAACAGTAAATATTTTAGATCACATACATCAGAAAATGTCTACTCCACCTTCACATTTGATTGACTGTTGGTTACATATAGAATTCTAGCCTTGAAATCATTCAGATTTGTAAAGGCATTACTTCAAAATCATTTTGCTTCCAGTCTTACTACTGAGAGTCAGATGACACTCTGATTCCTGACACCCTGTATATACCTTGCTTTTCTTTTATAAAAAGTTTTTAGTTTTATCATTTTTAAGTGCATTGGTATGGATCTTTCATTCCATGGCATTGGGTACTTGCTGGGGCTTTTCATATTGGAGATCCATGACTTTCAGTTCTTGGAAATTTAATAATTATATTTTCTCTGTTTTCTGTTTCTGGTACTCTTACTGATCAGATGTTAGTCTTCCTGGATTGATCTAATTTAAAAAATCTTTTCCCTCCTATTTTTCATCTCTCTGGCTTTTTGCTCTATCTTCTGATAAAGAATTCCTCAGCTTTGTTTTCAACTCTTCTACTGATATATTTTTTTTGCATACCATATTCTTGATCCAAAAACCCCTTTTTCATTCTCTAAAGTTTTGTTATTTTAATGAAATTCTGTTCTTGTTTCATGAGTAATATCTTCTCTTATATTTCTGAGGATATTAATAGTTTCTTTAAAGTCTTCTTTTGGAAAGACATGGTTAATGTGCCCAGGGAAGACAACCTGGGGTTTACCTTCTCCCAGCACTGTTGCCCTAAAAATGTACTGGATCACAAAAAATGCTAAGAGGAATGCCAGCTATATTACTAAGCAATGTTATTTACAAAAAAATATGACTTTTGATTAGTAAATTACATCTGAAATAGAGAACTGTGAATGGACTATAAACTGATTGGAATACACAAGCCTTAGCCATCTTGTGTGGTGTTTTTTGATAGGTCTTAGAAGATATGCTCACATGTATTACAAGAAATGGCTTCTATTGTGTATGAGACTTCCCCATTGTGTTATGCCTATGTGACCTTGTCACTTCCATTTGTATGCATTCCTTGTGATGTTTGTGAAGTAGCATCTGGATGGCTGTAAGAACTCCTAGTGATCCTCTACCTAATAATGGCATGCTGGTAGACTGACATGCTGTTTTATGTCCTGTATCAGTCTACAAATCTAAGTGAACCTAGTGTCAGGTTGTGTTCCATTGTATCTTGTGAGGTGAATGTAAATCCAAACCAGAAACACCTATTAGTGGTTATTTTCTAAATTGGCTATTTCTTCTTGTTTTTGTTTGTTTGTTTGTTTGGGGGTGGGGTTTGCTTTAGTTTTGGTCTCTGCCTTTCATATTGGAAGAGTTCAAATTTCTGGGGATCCTAGGGTGGTCATTCATGTTTAGGAATGAGGCAATAAAAACCTGACTGGAAGCTCTGTCTGCAAGGATTGGGCATAGAGTATGGTGGACTTCCCTGTGAGGCAATTTCATAGCCAGCCAGCTATCTTTTTTGCAAGGGTTCTCCAAATCCCTATTAGTCTTTTCACTGGCATTCTAGAGTTGGTGGAGAGTAAGGAGGAGAGGGTAGAGGCTGGGGAAAGCACAGTGGTGGTGGTGGGATAAGAGTAGGAGTCTCACTATTCAGCAGACTTTCACTGAATCTCTCTGTTTTCAATACCTCATACCTGCTCTATGTCTGAGGTCTCTGAGTGCACAGCTTCTCTGACTCTGTATTTCTAGTGAATATACATCTGGTCTCCGGTGGGGGAGGAGTCATCACAGTGTGCAAGGCAATGGGAATCTGGGGGTCTAACTCCTCCTGATACAGACTTCCCCATAAGCTCCATTTTCAGCCTGTGTCTCACCACGGCCTTCTGTGACATGCAATGTCTCCAATTCTAAGCATTTCTAATGTTCTATGTAGAAAATCATCTTGCTTCTTGTATCTGTCAGTGTCTAGTCAGGAAATAGAAACCATGTCCAGAAATGTGAACAGGGAAAAATAGAAGCAAACATAGAAAGCATCTATGATTTCTAGGCTAAAAGAGATTGGACAAAGAAACTAAGAACTCAGGAAACGGTCTCTCAGCCCTTAAGGCTGAGATTCAAACCTCTATGGAAAGGCCAGGCCCACACCTGTAATCCCGTCACTTTGGGAGGCTGAGGCGGGAGGATCGCTTGAGGCCAGGTGTTTGAGAACAGCCTGAGCAAGAGCAAGATGCCATCTCTACAAAAAATAGAAAAATTAGTGGGGCATGGGGGCACACAACTCTAGTCCCAGCTACTTGGAAGGCTGAGGCAGAAGGATCGCTAGAGCCCAGGAGTTTAAGGTTACAGTGAGCTATGATGATGCCACTGCACTCTAGCCCCCTAGAGACAGAGCAAGACCCTGTCTCAAACAGAACAAAACAAAACAAAAAACCTCTATGGATAAGTAGTGGCTGCACAGAAACATGTAGACAAAGGGTAGTGAAAAACTTGTCAAAAGAAGCAGGCTATAGCTGGGCTGCTGAGGACTGCTGAGGTGAGTGTTACTGAGCCTCCTGCATGCTGATCTACTGCTTCCTACACACAGAAACCAGGAAGTGAAGCCCCTTCTTCCTGCTATGGCCTTCCAGAACCTTCTATTGATAAACCTAACATCAAGCCAGCTGGCAAAGGAGAAATGTTTTTAAGTCCAGCTCTAGTTTTATATAATAAAGAAAGAGCGAGAAAAGGAGGATTTGGAACTAAAAGATAATTAATTAATTATTGGCACACTTCTCATCCATACTTCCCATCTTCTAGAGGTATTTAGGTTTGACCTTCTCCCCTGTTTAAATCATTTATCACAGCTCTCTATCTTAACACAGTAAAGCTCAGAGTTATAAGTTGCTTCCTGGTTTCACCAAAGACAATATTTACATTTCTGTGCTTTTTACTGTTTTAGGGTCACATTAAAAAGAAAAAGGAGTGATAATTTCTTAACTCCGCCATTAAGAAATCTCCCCACCTTTCATTTTAAAACTGACTTCCTCACCAAAATGTGATGATCTCCAGAACAAACAGAGCCTCTAATTCATTCTTATTTTCCCCATCTTCCTCAGTGACTAACCATGTTATGAGCTCCATAAAAGTTGGTTGAATTAAATAAAATGTACTTTCTTAAAAATAATTTTATAAAACTCACAACTTATTTCAATCAGTCTTATAGCCATACAACAGGCACCTCAATCCCAACATGCTATCTCATAAATCTATGCTGTTTATTAAAATGGGGAATAAACAAAAGCATTTATAGGTCAACACAAGCTCATTTTTAGTTCTATTAGCAAAAAAACTTGTTCTCTATAGATACGTATTTGAAATGAAAAATAAATGTCACTTTATTAATTTATGTAATTAGTAGATTACCCTATTGCTTTAGATACATGCTGTACTAAAACATTTTTCTAATGGCTATCTTCTAAAATATGTTAATTTATTTTAAAATGTCTATACTTACCAATTCAGGGATGTCTTTTACTTTCAGAGGAACTTGGATTAAACCCAAATGAGTCCTGAAACTAAGAGAATCACCATTTTCATAATTTGGGTTGCGAAGATTAATTAATACCTTTAAAAACAAATCCAACAAAACTTATTAGTTTCCTTATAGAATGTTTACACTTACCAAATTAGCAGTGATTTCTTGGTGTATCATCACAAAATTAATAATTATTTGGGGTTATGCATATACTTTAATTACATTCTAAAATAGTATAAAATTGTATTTAAATGTTAAAATATAATACCATAAACATGCTTTTAATTACGATGGTTTTAACATTCCAACTAATGCTCTACCAGATAAAACTCTATTAAGAATTTAGTTAGAAATAAAGTTTTTTGATGGTTAGAAAAAATAAAACTTTCTTGATTATATTATTTTATAAGAGAGGGTAATAGAAAAAATTGCTTAATTGTAATATTTATTAGGAAAAATTTTATAACCAACTCTAACACATTTAAAAAACAGAAATTGACAAGGGTTTTAGAAAGATGGCAGAGTAACACTGCAGGGCATCTCCTCCAAACCAAATTCACAAAGAAAAAATATTCAGATGCAGAACTAACAAAAAAGACCATTTATGTCATTTTTAAAAATAAGTAGATAAAAAATAACTTAGATATTTTATATCATTTAATGTGGAAATCTCACATCTATATGTATGAATATAGAATATAATTCTAAAAAACTAATTAAATGTGTTTGCAAAGATAGTGCAGAAAGAATGTTAATGAAGTACTACTTATAATGAAACAACTGAAATATCTCATTAGAGGGAATTACTTAAATTATGGCTATTTGATATAATAAAATATAGTTATAACAGGCCTCAATACAGGTAATGATATGAAAAATGTTCCTAATATATTATTAGTTTAAAAAGGATAGTAATGATAGTAGTTATTGCTGTGTGATGATATTGTGGGTAATTTTATTTTTAATTTTATTCTCAAGCATGTTTTCTTAATTTTCTAACTGTGTATTTTTTCTGGAAAAAATAAAAAGAACTTAAAAATATTTTTAATTGAAACTCTGGAGGGAAAGAAACTATCAAGAATCCAGTGGAGGAGATTATAATGACAGAAACACTATCATATCTGATGAAAGTATTAATCAACTGATAACTAGTGGCAGATAAAATGGAATGTTCTATAATACCAAAAGAGTTTCCTAAAATTGCAAACACTATATTGAAACTAAAAACATCAATGGTATTGGTTTTAAAAAATAAAATATTTAGCAAAGAATCAACAATGATAAATGTAGACTAATATAGAACAATACAATTTTAGCCTAATTACATAAATAAGGGATCATACTGCATGGGAAACTCACAAACATAGAAAGTGGAAAAAAGAGAAGAAATTGTAAATACATGGGTGACAGAAAAGAGAAAATATTAGAAATGTAGAAACTATAACTGAGGAAATAATTATAGAAAATGTTCTTAAATTAAAGGAGAAAATCTCAGAGTGAGTAAGAAAAGCATCAATTCAGCAACTGTCCTCAAGGAAACAGATTATTATGAGCTACTAAAGAGAAAACATAAAAATTAATGAAATTTCAGCCCTTAAGTGCTAGTAAAGGGAAGCGTTTGGGAGAAACTTTTAATAACCTAAGAAAAATAAAGCCAATATCATAAAGGTAGTTTCTTACTAATGACTATTTAAAAGGAAATTATTTACAAATCCAAAAGTCCTGAAATATGATAATTTCTATCAAAATTTTACTCTGGCAAAATTGGTATCAGAGACAACAGGTTCAAAAAACAGACAATGATAAAAATGTGAAACATTCATTCATTCATTTACTATTCATTCTATAAATACTTATTGAGCAGCTGTGTGCTAAGCACTGTTTCACCTGTTGGAGACAGAGCAGTTAAGGTTAGGATTAATTTACAACTGGTTCACGGTAGTAGCAATATGCTTATCTCCAGGGATACCTGGAAGTCTGCTAGTGATCCTTGGCCAAGATGCGCTGACATGTACTAACTAGTCATTTATGATGTGCTATTTAATGTCCAAAACTCCCCTGGAGGCATTCCATATAGGTTTGTTTACACTGTTGATTGAAAAATGTACACATTGGTGGTCTGCATCTGATTTAACCAGTGGGAGTATAAAAGACCCCTCAAAAAACTTGTGTCTTGGTTCCCTAGACCAAGATATCTTACATTATCTTGATGGTTTGTAACTCAAAAATGAAGCACATCCCGTGCAACTGAGAAAGGGCCCAAGGAGCTCTGCTGGAAGTACAGATCTCTGTGTGCCTGCATCTACTTCTTTCTCTTGCTGAAAGAAAGCCTTATGTGGATGTACCCTGTGAAGTCTTGTGAGTGTTGTCAGTTATCTGACTCTGTAATAGTTGCAGCAGTGAACAAAACAGAATGAAAAACTCCTGCCCCTGCGCACATTCCACTGTAATGAAAGAAAGCAGGAATAAGCAAAATGAATTAATAGTACAGTAAATATGTAATATAAATGCTGTGGAGAAAAACAAAGGTGAAAAGGGGTATAAGGAGTTCCAAGCAGGAGGACCAGGAAAGGCTTTGCTGAGAAGGTGACATTTAAGCAAAGACATGAGGAGTGAGGGAATGTGTAGGCAGATATGTGGGTAAAAATCATTGCAAGCAGAGAAAACAAAGAGCAAAAGCCCTCTAGCTGGGAGAAAGCCAGGGGAAAGCAAGGAGGCTAATGGGACTGGAGTAGGACAAATCAGGAAGAAAAATAATGGTGAACTCAGAGAAATAAAGCAGTATCAAGTCAAATGGTGTGTTTTAGGCCACTGTCATGACTTTGACTTTTAAGTATTATAGAATGATATGGTAAGCCACTGGATACCAGAAGAGTGGCTTATCCTGATTTGCATTTAAAAGCCTCCCTCTGGAAGCTGTGCTCAAAACAGATTCTAGATGGGCAAAAGTACAAGTAGGAAGACCAGTAAGGAGGCTAGTCTAAACAAGAGATGATGGTAGCTTGGACACAGCAGTGGTGGTGATAAAAAGTGGATGGATTCTGGATATATTTTGAAGGTAAAGCTGACAGGATTATATGCAAGGTCCAAGACAAAGAGTGGAATCAAAAATAGGTGAATTAAAATAGAGTTCCAAGTGCCTACTGAAGAGTTCTACTTGAATGTTTGATACGCCTCTCAAACCTGACTAAGCTCACCACCTTTGCTAATAGACCTGTTCCTCCTCCTGTATTCTCTATCTCAAGGGCAAGTAACCTCTGCCCAAACACCCAGTCTAAATACTTGAAGGCTATCATTATCTTCTTTTTCTCATAGTCCCTATATCTAATCAGTTCCCAAATCCTATTTAAAAATCTCCCTCAAATCTGTCAAATTCTTTCCATTTCCAGCGCTGTCCTCTTAGTTCAGACCCTCATCATGTGTTGCCTGAACTACTGGGGGCGGGGCAGGGGGCGGAGAATGAAAAAGAAAAAGATTTCCTGAATATGTGCTAGGCAGCAGGCATGATTTACAGTCACCATTTTTTAATCAAAATCTTCCCAATTGATTTACCTGACCCTAAACTTTCCATATTCCAATATAGTTTTCAAGGGCAATTTCCAAATACAGATCTGATCGTGTCATTCCACTGCTTCAAAAGCTCTAGGGCTTTTTACATGGTGACCTCTCTGGATGGAGATATTCTTGCATCATCATTTCTTTCACATTGTTTCTTCATTAATATTAATACATGTATATTTATTTATCCAATAGAACCTACCTCAAGAAAATCCTTAGGTGCATAAACAGGTCTGAAAAGGCTTAAATCTATAAGACAGATTAAAACATAATTTCAGTTAATAACATTATATGAAGTCTTATTAATAATAAATGTTACTAACTCTTTCATATGTTGCCATCCAGATAGAGTAATTCAAACATTGCTGAGTATTGATTATTTGTCATACATTATGTTAAATATTGGGACCATAAAAATGAAAAGACAGTCTCTCCCCTTAACATACTAGATGACATATTCTAGAAGAAATTGTGAGTATCTTATTCATAAAGTGTAGTAAGTTATTTATAACTGAATTGACCAATGTCAATGTAATGTAAAGGTTCTACATGAGAATTCTCAAAGTACTTAGAATATGAACAATGCATTCTTAGTGAATTGCTCTTGTATTAAACTATTCTCCCTTTTGAACTCCAATAACCCACTGCTTCCTCTATTATGGCACTTATTTCCTGACTAGTCCCTCACACATTTTTTTAAGCAGTAGTGAAGGAGAGGACGAGAGGGGTTATGTACATGTCTATCTATATAATCATAGGCATCTAGCATAGTAAATGAAATATAGTAGTTACTCGTAATATATTTATAAATTGACTAGATTTTAAATATTAAAATGAACCAAAATAAATTTTTTTAAAGTCTTGAAACTTATTTTTCACTTTTTAACCTATTTTTAACAATTCAATGTAAATAAGCTTGTAAAATATTTACCTTAATTAGTAAGAGTCTCAAAAATCCACTGAATAAATTTAATTTACTCTTTTATAAAAATGTTCTAAAATTCTGCTTTAGAGAGGGATAAAATAATCTAAATATTCTCAAAATAACAGAGAACACAGGCCAAAATCAGGAATCCTT
This sequence comes from Propithecus coquereli, assembly GCF_000956105.1. NCBI lineage: Eukaryota > Metazoa > Chordata > Mammalia > Primates > Indriidae > Propithecus > Propithecus coquereli. Next base: position 5,594,474 of record NW_012154951.1, on the reverse strand, counting down.
AAACTGCAAAGTAGAAGGTTAAGCAAACAAAACAGATGATAGAAAATTAGTGCAGAGAGAAAGTTGCTATCCTTCCAAAAGAATTGTAAATTATGTTACTTTGGATTCGTAGGTAAGACAGCAATTCTTTTTTCACTATTACATTTTGAAAAAAGTTCTTCACATACCTGGTTCGTCGGTTCCCATTTCATTCCATTTATTAAGAAGTTCTTTCTGGTCTCCAGCTGGCCTCTAAAAAAGGTAATTTTAAAATGGGTTTCATTTTTTGAAGTTTAGCAATGCAGCTAAAAAACAAGAATCAATAACTTATTTAAAAGTTTAAATAAAATGCCATTTAAGGAAAAATAATTTCACTAAACATGGTGAACATTTTTGGGGAATTACACTTAAATTATTATTATTTAACTATTACATTATATCTAGTCTCAATGGCTCAGTTAGAATATGGTGCTAATAAGTCCAAGAAAAAAAAGTACATGATCTGTACTGGCCAGTAAATGTCACAAAGAAAAACTGCTCCTCAGCCACATACTACATCTCTTACCCCATCCAGCAATCTCAAAAATGCATCACAAGGGGGACTGGCCAAGAGAGTGTGACTGTGAGTCAGTAGCATCATCTTCCCATGTGAAAGACAGGATATCACACAATACTACATATTTTGACAGTTTTTCACATAAATTTATCCTTTTTTTACACCATCCTTTTGGTGGCTTCAGTGATTTGTCCTTGGATATTATCCAAAGTATATCCACACAATCCTGTCCGACAGCAAAGAATAAATAGCAGATGGGGAGAATAAAGTGAAAGAAAACTGGTTCTTCACTACTTGTGAGCAGCTATAAAAAATCCAGAACATTCCTCAACTGGTTTTTCTTTCCTTTCCCGTCTCTCCCTCTCAATGCCCAGAGTGACAGATAAATATTGAGTATTAGTTCTAAATAGAATTCCAGCTCCACAGAGATGATAAATTATTCTTTTTGTTCTCTATGTTAATACTAAAAGATGGTGCCATATTGCCTATTACAAGATCATAGTATGCCTGAATGCCATCTCTGATTTAGGGAATATGGCTATTGTGCTAATTAGACAAAAAGGAGACTAAATGTAATTAAAATCTTTAAAGTGTACTCATAATATTTACAGCCAAATGTCTAAATTTATACTATAGATTCTATATTTCTATTTTCAAAGATATAGTTTGTTGCAATAATCATTACAGCATACGTGATAGAAATCTATGTAGAATACACCCACGTAATTGGCCTTTTACAGATTTTTATTTTAAAACAAGGTTGATATACTAGTTTAAAAAATGTGGCTAACACTTATATAACTGCATGATACTTTCTAGTACTTGATTCACAATAATATACTTAAACAGAAAGATGTTAAAAATACCTTTCGTGCCAATGGGATACTCAGTTCAGTGCACATACTATTTAAACTCTTCAAAATTCTTTTTTCCCAACTTCCCTGAAACGTAAGGAACAATCTATTACTGTTTCTGGTTAATAATACTGAAACTAATAAAAAATACTAAAGATATTATTATGAGTTATACAGAAATGGTAAAGCTGATTGAGATTGGTTATCCTTATTCATTTGTTCACTCAACAAATATTGATTATTGCCTACTATGCGCCAGATACTATCCTTAGTGCTGTAAAGTAGGCAATGAATAACAGAAAGTCTCAGTCCTCAAAGAACTGACATTTCAGTTGAGGATGGGAATGAGGATAGATAAAAGAAATAAGCCAACAAGACCTTCTCCCACATACCACAGTACCATTATCACACTTAAGAAAATTAATAATATTTTATAATATCATATAATATTTAGTCCATATTCAAAATTTTCCAGTTGTCCCCTAAGTATCTTTTATAGTGTTTCTTTTTAAAATCCAGGATCCATTTGAAATTCATGCATTACATTACATTTGGTTGTTATGTCTCTCTCAGTGTAATTTAATCTAGAGTCTCTTTGTTTTTTTCTTTTTCATTATACTGACTTTTTTGAAGAGTCCAGGCCAGGTATCTTTTAGAATGTGTCACAATCTGGATTTGTCCTACTATTTTTCACAGTATTGATTACCTTCTTCTTTATCCCCTCTATTTCTTATAAACTGGAAATTAAAAATTAATTTTGACAGTTATAGATTTGATTATCCATATATAACATATTTTAATATACTATTCTTTTTAATGTCAGGCTAAAATGCCATATAATTTTTTTTTTTTTTTTTTTGGTCTTTCTAGTAAGGTATGCCTCCAGGCCACTTCCAGCTAACTGAAACCAAAATAAAATAATGCCAAAGTTACAAAATTCAGACCTAATGAGGAGAAGAGAGAACTATATATTACATTACCCATAAAGGACAGTTAAAATCAATTAATGAAAGTGGAATAATAACAACAGTTCCCTTATATGGATGTTATAAAGATTAAAGATGTTAATGCATGTAAACTGCTTCAAACAGAAGCATAATAGGATAATAATAATCCTTCAATAACTAATGGCTTTTACTATAGCTATCATTATTCATAGCTTCTTCTTTAACACACATATTTAAATATATTACTCTCTTTACATAACTGGAATATGCTCTCCATACTCTACTCCCACCCTCAACATTCTTATTCCTACTTTATCTAAATAAATCTTACTCACCTTTTAAAATGTCAGCTTAAATATCCCTTCCCCTCCATTAAATATTCTCTTACCTGGTCCCCCACCCCAGATAGCATTAGGTGCCTTTGCTTATGGGTTTTCATAGCACCCTGTCCTTCACCTATCATGGCACATATCATCACACTTTGTCTAGACATAATAGATGCTCAATAATTGAACAGACTTCTACTCTAAGTAATGTTGCAAGTATTTTTAAAAATTTTAATACAATGGCCTAAGCAATGAATAAACAAAAAAATTCATCTCTAGGAGAAATACAGAGCTGTGTAAAATGTATAAGGTTTAATTTACTAAATATACAGAAATAGATTTTCAAGAATAAACGAATACTCTCAATAAATTACATGAAATAGCCCCAAAACTAACTCCATTTACTGGCTTATTTTCAATTATCTTCTTTTACTATAAATAGATCCAAGATTTATTTGGTACCTTTTATTTGGGGAGCTTGTTAATGATCAAACATTAATCGTAACAATACAACCTATCTTTCACCCCCGACGTCCTTATGCCTATTTTATTTGGATAAATCTTATTTATGTTTCAGACCTTAGTTTAAACATCATTTCTTCTTTTTTTTTTTTTTTTTTT
>NW_012154951.1:5585743-5590994 GCF_000956105.1 Propithecus coquereli | reverse complement strand
AGGCTGATCTCGAACTCCTGAGCTCAAACAATCCGCCCGCCTCGGCCTCCCAGAGAGCTAGGATTACAGGCGTGAGCCACCGCGCCCGACCCATTTCTTCTAATAAGCCTTCTGTCACCTGTTCCCTCCACTCCAAATTGTAAACGGAGCAGGTAAGAAAAAGCTTATTTAACAACAACAACAACAAAAAACCTCACTTCTAATTAAGCGTTATAATAAAAATACAATTTGCATAAATACTAAAAGTTCAATACCTGAATTTTTATTATTTATTCTATTATATAAAGAACCAAATTGTTAACTATTAAATTATGATTACAAATATTTTCATTTTCAATCACTCATGAAAATGGCTTTAGAATTGATAAAAAGAATAACTCTCAGACATAAAAACAAAATTAAAGTTACAATAGAAATCAATGTGTGGCTCATAACAAAGTTGACCCTTGAAAAACAGAGGCTTGAACTGTGCAGGTCCCCTTACACACGAATTTTTCTTACTAAATATATTGGAAAATTTCTGGAGATTTGTAACAATTTGAAAAAACTCACTGATGAACCACTAAGCCAAAGAAATATCAAAAAAAATTACAGAACGGTTAGGTATGTCATGAATGCATAAAATATATATAGATACTACTAGTTCAATTTTATCATCTCCTACCATAAAATATACATAAATCTATAATAAAAAATTATCAAAATTTACACACACACAGACCATACATAGTGCCATTCAGAGTCGAGAGAAATGTAATCAAATGTAAACATGCAGTACTAAATCATAACTGTAAAATTTAACTGTAGTACTTACTGTACTACTGTAATGATTTCACAGAGACCTCCTATTGCTATTGCAGTGAGCTCAGGTGTTATCATTATCAGCTTAAAACACCACGTGAAGCTAATCATCTCCACATGAGCAGTTCGTCTCTCCAGTAAATTGCGTATTACAGTAAAAAGTGATCTCTCGTATTTTTCATGTTAGGTGCCATACTGTAAATCTTGAATCACCATGGGACCCATACAATGTGCCATTAGTGATGCTGGAAGTGCTCCGAAAAATCAAAGTCATGACATTACAAGAGAGAGTTGAATTGCTTGATGTGTACCACAGATTGAGGTCTGAAGCTGTGGTTGCCCGCCATTTCAAGACAAATGAATCCAGCCTAAGGACCATTGTAGAAAAAAGAAAAGGAAATTCATGAACCCATTGATGCATCTGTGCCAGAAGGCATGAGAACCTTGCACTTTTTGTGAAGTACCCTTTTATCTAGTATTGAAAATGCAGCTTTTATGTGGGTGTAGGATTGCTATGTGAAAGGCTATCAATAGACTCTAACATGATTCAAGAAAAAGCAAAGTCATTATATGACAATTTAAAGCAAAAGGAAAGAAGGATCTAAAGCTGGAAAATTAAATGCTACCAAAAGATGGTTTCATAATTTTAAAAAGAGGTTTGACTTAAAAAATGTCAAGATAGCAGGAGAAGCAGTTTCTGCCGACAAAGAGGCTGTAGATGAGTTTCCAGATGTCATTAAGAAAATCATTGAGGAAAATGGATTTCTGCTTGAACAGGTTTTCAGTACAGAAGAAACTGCTCTATTGTGGAAAAGAAAATGCCACAAAGGACATTTATTAGTAAGGAAGGGAAGTAAGTACTGGGATTTAAGGCAAGAAGGGATAGGATAGGGTGACTCTACTGTTTTGTGCAAATGCAAGTGGGTCTATGATCAGGACTGCCCCTATATATAAAGCTGCTAACCCCTGAGCCTTGAAGGGAAAAAATAAACACCAACTGCCAGCCAGTCTTTTGGCTGTACAGCAAGAAGGCCTGGACAATGAGAACTCTTTTTCTGGGTTGGTTCCATCACTGTTTTGTCACTGAGGTCAGGAAGTACCTTGCCAGTAAAGGACTGCCTTTTAAAGTTCTTTTGATATTGGATAATGCCTCTGGCCACCCAGAACCCCATTAGTCAAACACTGAAAGCACCCAAGTGGTCTACTTGCCCCTAAACACAATGTCTCTAATTCAGCCTCTAGATCAGTATGTGATAAGGACCTTTAAGGCTCATTACACATGGTACTCTGTGGAAAGGATTGTCAACAGTATGGAAGAGAACCCCAAAAGAGAGAACACCATCAACGTCCAGAAGGATCACACCACTGAAGATGCCATTGTTGTTATGGAAAAAATATGAAAGCCATCAACCTGAAACAATGAGCTCCTGCTGGAGAAAACAGTGCACAGATGCTATGCATGACTTCACAGGATTTACAAAAGAGCCAATCAAGGAAATCACGGAAGAGATTGCGGATATGGCAAAAAAGGTAGGGGGTGAAGAGTTTCAAGATATGGATCTTAGAAAAATTCAAGAACTAATAGACAACACGCTAGAGGAATTAACAGAAGATGACTTGATGGAGATGAGAGCTTCTGAACCAGTGCCAGGCAATGAGGAAGAAGGCGTAGAAGAAGTAGTGCCAGAAAACAAATTGACATTAGATAATCTGGCAGAAGAGTTCTGATTATTTGAGATCATTTTTTACTTCTTTCATAACATGGACCCTCCTGTGATATGGGCACTGAAACTAAAGCAAATAGTGGAAGAAAGACTGCTACCATGTAGAAACATTTTTAAAGAAATGAAAAAGCAAAAATGTCAGATGGAAATTATGATGTATTTCTGTAAAGTTATACAAAGTATGCCTGCCTCTTCTGCCTCCCCTCCCACCTCCTCCTCCTCTGCCCCCTCTGCCACATAAGACAGTAAGACCAACCCCTTCCTCCTCCTTCCTCAGCCCACTCAATGGGAAGACAACAACGAGGATGAAGACCTTTATAATAATCCACTTCCACTTAATGAATAGTAAATATATTTTTTCTTCTTATAATTTTCATAATAACATTTTCTTTGCTCTAGCTTACTTTATTGTAAGAATACAGTATATAACATATAGAACAAAAAATGTGTGTTAATCAACTGTTTATGTTATCAGTAAGGCTTCAGATCAACAGTAAGCTATTAGTAGTCAAGTTTTTGGGAGTCAAAAGTTATATGTGGATTTTTGCCTACTGGGTTGGGGGAAGATCAGAGTCTCTGACCCCCGTCTTGGTCAAGAGCCAGCTATAATATACATATTTTCAAGACTGCAATATACAATTTTAATACAGCATAAAACCTACTAAAAACTCAAACATGAAAGCCATTCAAAAGAGAAAGATGACTTTTGTAATGATATTTTTATTTGTTAACTTATCTTTTAAGGAATTATGTTGGCAAAAACAGCTCATTCAGGAGTTTTCTGTAAAATGAGTAATCATAGTTCTCCTAAACAGATATCCCATTGTACCAAGAATTTCAATTCACTAACTTTAAATTTAACATTAAATGTAATATAAGGAGAAAACAGTTAAGACAAAAAGTTATACATAAAAGAAATTAGACATCAGAAGAAAGTATTCTGAATAGGAAAAGCTAACAAAACACAACTATGGGATTCACATGTATTTATATATGTCACGTTATTACTCCTACAAGATGTGTATCATTACTCTCATTTTAAAAATGAGAAAGCTTTTTTTTGGCATATAAACAAAAAAAAATTTATTTCTCACAGCTCTGGAGGCTGGGAGGTCCAAGATCAAGGTACCTGTAGATTAAGTGTCCAGTGAGTGCCTTTCTCCTCATAGAATTTGGTATTTTCTTGTTGTTTCCTCACATGGTAGAAGGAGAAAACATTTTTAAAAGAACACATAAAAGCAGAATGAGAAAGAATATTAAGAACTGAAGAAATCGTTATCAAAATTTTGATTATTGCTTTTCTCCACTACGCAACTAAAGCAAGAACTTAGAAATAACCAAGAACAGAAGAAAGAACATGACTAAAAATTGAGGAAAGAGGAAAGCAGTGTCTAATCCAAAAAAAAAAAAAATGGATTTTTTATGGCTAGAACAGGGGGAAATGAGGAATAATACCTGAGTTTTCAAATAATGAAAAGAAATTGATTCAACAAACATTTATTTATTAAATGTTTGTACCTATTAAACATGTCACTAAAGATAAATAAAATAGCATTCCTGTCACTAAGAAACACATCACTTTTGTGGTGGAGGTGAGGAGGATAAGACAGATATATAAAAATATGGGACAGATTGCAAAAAGTTCATAATAGCTACATCAATCCATACATCATAAACCATAGAAAGAACATGAAAGAATGAGCAAGGAAACAGAAAATCTAGACACAGCAAAACTAGTTGTCAATGGAACACATACCAGTTCCTTGAAAATCCTAAAAACAATTAAATAAAAGTGACCCCAGTGGTTGGCCACATCTTCCCCCTCCCCTGTCGCATATCTATAACACTATGACAAGGCGGTGAGGTCTTTTCCAAGGTACTCCTTGCAAGAACCTCAGTCAGATGATTGAAGAAGTTAGTTCCACAGAAATCTCATATGGTCAGAGAAGTCAGTTCCACAATCAGAAACAGGAACAGAATTTCCTGAAAATGAGGGGTAATTCAAGATGAAAAAGCAAGTGGCTGCTTTCAAGTTGGGTCATCCTTTAGGTTCCCTCAAGAACTCTAATCTTAATTAAGTGGTATTTATTCATTCCTTCGTTCACTCACTGACTCACTGAATATATCAAATGCCTTCCATATGCCAAGCACAAAATGAGGACCAGAGAGTAAAAGTTACAAGGAGCAAATGACTGTTTAATATAAGAAAGACACTTTCCAACAAGCAGAAAGATTTAATCAAAATATGGTTAAACTCAAAGAAATAATGAGCTCCCTGTTTCCAGAAATCCTAGAGCAAGAGGAGATGAGAAATGAACACTTGCCAGAGTTTGCTCAAGAAAAACCTGCAGGTCCACTCTAACTCCAGTTTTATAGATACTTAATTTTTCTCGGTTCCTATGTGAAGGTGAATAAATGATCCCTAAGTCTCAAAATGAAATGCTCAAGAAAAATCATGATTATTTCTGTGCTATTATTTAAATTAAAATTTCAATGTACTCTGAACACCAAAAAATAAATTAAAAGCAATGGTCTGGCCGGGCGCGGTGGCTCACGCCTGTAATCCTAGCACTCTGGGAGGCCAAGGCAGGCGGATTGCTTGAGCTCAGGAGTTCGAAACCAGCCTGAGCAAGAGCGAGACTCCATCTCTACCAAAAATAGAAAGAAATTAATTGGACAGCTAAAAATACATACAAAAAATTAGCCGGGCATGGTGGCGCATGCCT
>NW_012154951.1:5555964-5584538 GCF_000956105.1 Propithecus coquereli | reverse complement strand
TTCTTTCTATTTTTAGTAGAGACAGGGTCTCGCTCTTGCTCAGGCTGGTCTCGAACTCTTGAGCTCAAACGATCCGCCCGCCTCGGCCTCGGTTCTTTTAAATTTTTTACTCTTATCACAAACATAAATTTCTATGTTTCTGATTCTTTCCTTTATACAAGGTTCTAGAAGCAGAATTACTAGATAAATGAGTCTGAATATTTTCTAGGAGGGTACATTCACCACTTTTTTAATTCAATTTGTTCATTTTTTTTTTAACCTCCCAAAATTAGGAGAAATAATTCATCATGTTAAAAAATATCTATTGCGTATCCACTATGGGCTGGGGACTGTGCCAGATGTTGGAGCTACAGTAATGAAAAGAGACACTGGTCCTGCTTCACAGAGACTACAGAATCCACATGATGACACAGACAGCCCAAGTATTACAGTAGGGGAGTACAGGGTCCCACAGGGAAGGCACCTGCGTATCTGAGATCTGGGAGTCAGAGAGCCCATCTAAACAAACTGTCATTACCTGCTAACCTAAACAATATCTAGAAGTTAGCTACAAATATATAGGATTGTGGGGAGGCCGTTTCAGGTGGAAGCAACAGCATAAGCAAAAATTCTCCTATTACAACAAGTGAAGGAGGTCAAGTATGATTAGAGAGAAAGAATGTTTGTTTATGTGTGTGGCAGGATGGGGAGGAGTGTGAGAAGGCAAGAAGAGATGGGACTGGAATAGTTAAGAGGAGTGAGATCACTTATAGCCTCGTAAGCCTTAATAAGGAATTTAAGCTCTACCCTTAAGTTGCGGAAGTTTTAAGAAGTGGAGTGACAATACAGAAGGCAGAAAGACCAATTAGGAAGGGGATGAGAACCGAAGTATTGTAAAATTAACAAAATTCTCATTTTTGCTAAGGTTACTGAATTGATAGAGAACAGGGTAAATTCAACCACATAGTATATCTTAAGTTTGCCTGAGCATTTCTGGGTTACACAGAGAAACAAGCTGAATATTATCAGGTAGTACAAATTCTGAAGCCAGACTGTCCAAGTTCAAATCCAAGCTCTACCACTTACTAGTTTTGTGAAGTTAGACCTATCTAAGACCATAAGAGTAACTCGCCTCAAAGGGGTGTCATAAATATTAAACGGTGAATACATGTAAAGCACTAGAATGGTACCTGGTATATAATTAGAGCTCTATGTGCTTACTAGTATTAGTTCACGAGAAAACTTACACATTTGGATTTATAACACTGTGGATCAGTTTTTTCACATACTATTTTCTCTGTAAGATATAGTAAAGAATTTTCCGAAGTATTTCACATGGAAATAGAGTTTCATGATTGCATATGTTTGAATAACATTAGATTAAATAAAATTAAACAGGTTTCTTTATTGTAGAACTTCTCTAAGCCTTTAACATGCTAAAATAAATTGTGGGCAACAAAATAAAGGAGTACTGGATTAATAATCAAATTATAAAATAAATATCCATGAGTCCACACTAACATAAATAATTGAATAAATAAATGGGAAAGAAAAGAAAATTCTTTTATGCAGAAGAATTCCAAATAATTTATACAGATACTCCTTTCTCAAGGTGGAGCATAACTCCTTACTCCTTAAGTGTAATACTTAATGACTTCCTTCCAAAGAGGACAGTATGGAAAGAAGGGAAAAAAGAGTAACATTACAGTGGAGACACCTCACAAATAGTCCCTCAGCCAGGTGATCAAGGTCAGCATCAACAGTATAAATCATGTTGATAGTATGTATACTGATGTGATGTGCTGAATGTGAATGGCACATTTTGTGGTCTTCCTCCAAAAAACCCACAATCCCAGTCTAATCATGAGAAAAACATCAGATAAATGCCAACAGAGGGATAGTCTACAAAATACCTGACCAGTACTTCTCAAAACTGTCAAGGTCATCAAAAACAAGGAGAGTCTGAGAAACTGTCATAGCCAAGAGGAGCCTAAGGAAACATGACAACCAAATGTAATGTGGTGCCCCAGATGGGATCCTGGAACAGAAAAAGGACATTAGGTTAAAAACTACGGATATCTGAATAAAGTATGACTTTAGTTAACAATAATATATCAATCAATATTGGATCAATAATTGTAACAAATGTACCATACTAATATAAGATGTTCATAATAGGGGAAAGTGGGTATGAGATCTATGAGAACTCTACTAGCTTTTCAAAGTTTTTCTAAAAAAAAATCAAGTCTATTAAAAATAGTAAAATCAATTCTGATTCATCAAGAGGAAAGCTGTGTGTCTAAATTCCCAAACTTATTTGTCCACAGAACCTTTTGTGTGGAGCATCTCTCAGGGCTAGTATTCAGCAGAAAACACTTTGGAAAATGCTGATGCAGAATAAGAAGCCTCATAACCTCATCAGCCTAGACAATTAAGTATCAGTCTAGCTTTCCAAAGACTTCAGAGAGCCGATTTACATCTCAAGTCTCAAGACATGATCGAAAGCTAAGTGAAGACAAAATAACTCATAAAACTTTAACAGAAAAAAAAGGAGTCGAATTTTTCCAGGGTGCAATTCCAAAATATTCTCTGCCCACATTTTACTGAATAAAATGGGGAAAGAAACACCAACTGGATTTTTTAAAGTTCTTTTTGATTGTATAGGGCAAAGAACAACCTGATAAGAAACCACCTGCACCCTTCTACTTCCCAGTGCTCCTACAAAACTTCCTAGCCACCTCCCTTTAATCACACAGCACTTTTTTTTTACAGCACTTTCTACCATGTATTATAGTCACTTGTGTCCAAGTCTTATTTCAACTACTAAACCATGTAGTTACCTAAAGGCAGAATCTGTATCTAATTTATTACTGAATCTCCACAGCAGAATGTCTTCTACTTAGTAGGCATTCAGTAAATATCTTTTAAATAAACATTGCAATAACTGCTGGAAGAGATGGCAAACTCCTATACCATTAATTCAACATAAACTTACTAAGCTCCTGCTACATAAAGGTCAATGTACTAGATGCAACAGGAATGTAAAAATATTTTTAAACTATTAATTCTTTCAAGAGTCAGATAACAAAAGTCAGGAAGATGTATATAGAAATCACTACAATAGAACACAATTTATGATAAGGGCCATAAAATAATAGATATCTATAAGAGATCAAGAAAGGTAGAGATCTCTTTCAACAAGTGTAATCCAGAAGAGATGCCATCTGAGCTGACCCTTACAAAGTAGGTGGGATTTTCATAATGCAAAGCAGTCAGAAAGGGTTTTCAAAGACAAGAAAACAAAACACGACAAGTGTTAATGATGCAAGAGAAAAAGGCAAAATGATTCACTTGGAGGGACACATAGGACAGTTATAAGACAGTGAAGATTGACAACGTGGAAGAGAAGCTGGGCACAGATACTAAAAATTCTTAAATGCTGAGCTTTGGAGTAGAAACTTCATTTGTTAGGCAGCTGCTAGTCATTGAAGATTTGTTAAAAGGGCAGTGAGATACATTAGAAGAGTTCATCTGCTTAAAATGAAAGTTAATAATATTGAGAATACATAAGGAGATGGGGAGAGAGAGAGATTGAAAGTTGGGAGGTATAAGAATAAGGCAAGAATGTGAATTAAAGCACAATGTCTGAAAAAAAGTAAATACTCAATAAAAGATAGTATTAATTATCAGCATTATCATCATAATCATTATCTGATCACTATGGCGATAGTCTTGATAACGAAAAGAAAGACTGTAAGACTATGGGAAGAAATAATTTGTGCAGCTTTAGTGACTATGTGGATATGGAAAACTGATATCAAAGATATCTCAAGTCTAAATTACCAAAATAATGGAAATCTACAAACAGAAATAGGAAAGTTAGGAAGAAACACTTATTTTAGGAAGAAGGTAATATAATCAGTTTTCAACATGTTGAACTTGATCTCACAGAAGAAATGTATGACGGATAATTGATCATAGAGGATTAGAGCAAAAAGAGATACGGCAACAAAGAAGATGGAAGCTGTGGAAACTTGTATGACATAATCTGAATATTAGTAAAGTAAGTGACGAATGTTAAAAATGAGTGAGATAGAGGTAGAATTGGGGGCCACACAAGCATGGAAAGGTTTTAGAACAACCTAAACAGAAAGCAGATAATGAATAAAGATTAATGAAAGTATTGGCAGGTAGCAAAAAGAATCTCTAAAAGTTAAATGAATTTATACTAGACTAATGGTTAACACAGGACTTGTGTGATTTTTCCCTGAAGTAGTCAAGAGTTTGGGAGAGAAGAGAAAATATTAAATAGATAGTAGAGTGGCCTTAGGCTGAGGACTACAATGGCAACAGAATAAAAGTCTGATGAGGCAAGAGATTATGAAATGCAAGGAGAACATGGTGGAATGGAAGTCATGTGATCCAGACTAGGTAGCTTTCATGCAAAGAGTAGAGAACTGCCCAAGAGAACAGGGAGCTGAAGAACTGGATGTTTCAAGAAGAACAAATCTAGAAAGATAGGCAGACATTAACTGGTAGAGGAGGTAATTAGTATGGCTGTGGTCAAAGAATCCATTAGTTCAACAAACATTTATTGAGAGTGTTCCTGTGGGCTAGGCACTATGCTAGATGCTAAGGATAAAAAACATAGTACCTGCTCTTAAAGAATGAATAATTTAGTGCAGGGATTGGCAAACTTTCTGTAAAAGGGCAGATAGTAAATATTTTAGGCCTTGCAGGTCATAAGGTCTCTATTGTAAGCACTTAACTCTGTCACTGTATTACAAAAGCTGCCACAGACAATATGTAAATGAATGAGCATGACTATTTTCCAATAAAACATATTTTATTAATTCATACAATTTTCCTGTGTCACAAGATATCATTTTGATTTTGATTTTTCAGCCAGTTAAAAAATGTAAAAAAAAAAAAAAAAAAAAGATTCCTAGTTTGCCAGCCCTATAAAAATAGGTGTCAGGCTAGATTTGGTCCATGGGCTATAATTTGCCAATCCCTGATGTAAATGGATAAATCAAAAAAAATAGAGTATATACACAATACACACACTTATCATCCATGTATATTCTCAGCAACTAGCAGTAGGCTTTAAGAATGGACTTATTATTTATCTCTCTATCTCTTCTTTTCAGTCATGATAGGAAACCAGACTCTGTGTTTTGTTTTCTTACACCTACCATGCTAAAACTGATATTTTCTCTATACCATTTTTAAGTTTTCAATTTCACCAAAAAATATTTAGACACAACCTTCTTAGTTTTACTATCTTGAGTTTAAATCTTTACAACAAAAGACCACACAATTCTTTCATACTAGTATCATTTAACTATCATGCTTTATGACAAATAAATAAATATTATCCAATTTCCAGCCCTAAAAGATACCACCTAGAAACAGAAATACAAATTTCTTCAAATATCTCCACATTTTTTATTTATATTGCCTCCTTTTGTCATCTAATTTTGATGGTTTTTTTTAAATGAAGATAAAAATTGAAAAATAAAAATCTGCCTAATATCCACTGTTGTGGAATGTGATAACTCAAGCAGCAGAAAATTTTCAAGAGCAGCAGAACTATAATGATAATTGTTGAAGCTGAGTCATGGTGATGTTCATGGGAGTTCTTCAAGGTATCTTTGAAATATTTCATACTAGAAAGGTTTGAAAAATCCATTTCTGAGGCTACGCTGGAGAATGAAGGTCAACTCTGACTGCGATGGCCATTAAACACCTCAGCAGTGGCGGTCACAGAGCCCCTGCCTGCACCACGAGGAAGGCTTAGGGACGGGACTATGCCGAGGAGAGGGGGACTAGGCTGTGCCAAGGTGAAGGGCAGTTAGAAGAGTTAGGGCATGTGATAGAATGTACTGAGCTTCTATTTTAATAGCTTTTTACAGTTTTTCTGTTTAAATTTCTTTATTTCATCCTTTAAAAGTGATTCTTAGTTGTTTGCCAGCCCATTTTGATAGCAGGTTCATCTGAGCCCTATAACAGAATACAATTAATATGTGACAACCTGCTGTGAGAACAAATATATTTTGAAGACAGTATCAGTAACACTGGCTTCAAAGGCCAAAATTTTACAGGAACAGGATATAAGTTCATTCACATTTCATTCCTTTACTATCATAGAGCATGAAGAATAGATTGTCACATAATACTTTCATCATATTTTAAATTTCAAGCCAGTATGGTAAATGATATTTTCCCTTCTACTCAATTTTTTCTAGGGTAACTATAGTTAAATAGGCATGATCCTTGGTTACTGAAAATAAAGACAGATATACAAATACTATTAAAATCAATTTAGTAGTTCTTACCAAGGCTTTCATAATGAATAATACATACTCCTGACAATAAGGATCTTTTACTCTGCATAACTCAGCATGCAAAAGTGAAATAAAAATGAAAAATAGCCAACCTGTGCCTTCCTCATGTATACCAAAGGTTCTTTAAGATGTTCAGGAGGTGCAGCAGGATGACTAGGTAAAGGAAATCTAGGAGCAAAAAGAGGCAGCTAAATATTACACATTTATTCTCTTGGTTAGACATTACTTACCTCTATCATCCATGTTATAAATGAAAAAGAATATTTGTTAGTTCTATATGTTTACACAGGTGCAAAGGCCTATTAAAACTTTAATTCTTATCCTACTAGTATTGAATTTCTAGATTAAAATTTCAATTACATACTAAAAGTTAAATTGCATGATAATCTGAATTTATAAATAGAGGCAATTTTAAAATTACCTATCTATATAAATGCTCACATAAAAATTGTTATAGCCATTAATTTTAGCATACAAATATAATATTTAGGGGAATTTTTACGGTTAAAAAAATCCATTAACTTACCAATGTATTAATTCATTTCATGTCTCCTAATTTCCTTGTCCACATGATTATATATATTTTTTACATAATTTAAATAGTAATATAAATAATACTTTTGGTAACAGCCATGTTTTAATATGTAATACATAAATTTATAAATTTAATACAATTTAGAAATTTTAATTCTTTCTGTTATCCAAGTACTATTATATTTTATATCCAAAATGTATTGTTTTTATTAAAAAAATAGATTTATTTAGTCAGCAAATATTTTAGCCATTCTAGGTACTAAGTATAAGGTGATGATTAAGAAAATATTCCCTGTTCTTATGGACTTCACAATCTAGTGAAGGACAGTCAATAATTATGAAAACAAATCAATAGAAAATCAGATAGTAATAAGTACCATGAGAAAATGAAAGTACAGTAATGAGATACAAGTAATTTGGGAAGCAGTGAAGCCCTCTAGGGGATATGATATTTGAACTAAGACATCAGTGAGAAGAAGGAGCCAACCAGGCCAACTTCTAGGGGAAGAGTATTCCAGGCAGAGGGACAGCAAGCACAATACTCTGAAGAGGGAATATTTGGAATGTTTAACAATCAGAAAAAGCCAGCATAGTGGGAACATAATGATTGAAGTACAGAGAGATATGAAATCACAGATAGAAAAGGCAGTAGGAAGACATAATGGTTCAATATTTACTTAGAGATTCCAGTCCTTTCTGCAACAATATGCAACTCCTACTGAAATCAGTCATAGGTCTTGTACCTATAGCAAAGCAACCAAGTTCCATTAATCAAGAGCCACAGACTGAATTCTCAATAAATTCCTGCTCCAAAGTGGGACAGCAGCATGTGTAAAGGGCTGATAATCGAAAACACTTGCATCTGTCCCAGAGCCTGAGTGTTAAAGGCTCAACTGTCCAGAAGAAACACTTCTGGAATAGAACAAGGCGACCTATCCCACCCCATCTATAAGACGATTTCACAAATTGATTATTTCTGGCAAATTATTTTTTCTACTAAAATCCGCATTCCATGTACGTTTCTCACTCAGAAATGAAAAAAAATTGAGAGTCTCTAGATACTTCGATATTTCTTGTCTTACATGCAAGACAGTTTAAAATCTATCTCTCATTACCCAATTTGCTTCCATTTTTAATGGCAATTATGTCTAAATTTAATAAAACTTAGAAATTTAGGATTGAAACTTAAAAGCATTTACTGATAATCTTAAGAGTTATTTAATGATCAAAGAAATTTACCCAAAAATACAGGTAACAAGAAGACGCAACTCAAAAGTCATTCATATTAAAACCAAAATCAAGTTAGATATTTATTTATGCAGAAATATTTAACAAAAACCTACTAAATGTTCAAAGTAAAAGAGATATAGAAGTGAACAAAACAGATCAAAAATCTCTGCCCTCATGGAGCTTACATTTAGTAATATGAAGAGATAAGGGTTGCCGGATAGGAACAATGAACAAAAATCTATGTAGCACCCTTGGCTCTGTTTCTTCTTGTCCCCCAAGTCCCTATATATGCCTCTCAGCTTTTCTACCCACTGACAGTATCCTATTTTAGGCAACCATTATCCCTTGCCTACATTCTGTTCCTAAGCAGTTTCCTCTGCTTCCATACTATTTTCATCCTATTCACCAATACGCCTGACTGTCAGCCAGGAGTGATCTCTTCCTTTATTCACAAGCAATTGCATTTCCAGTGTCCAGTATAATGCCTGGCACATACTAGATAACCAATACATTGTTGAATAAATAAAACGCAAATGCGATCATGTTACTACTTTTTTGATTAAATTTTTTAAATGGCACCCAAATGCTTTTAGGATCCAGTCTACAAAGCCTTGATTAAGAAGCACATCCCTGCGGACAAATCTAGCATCATCTGTTGGCAAGTCCCCTTCACTCGCTACCATCCAGCCATACAAACTTTTGTTCTCCTTTGTGCCACTTTCTTTTCTACCTCTAAATCTCTGAGCCTATTGTTCCCTTCTGACTAACGTGCTTTTCTTCTCTACTCCTTCCCCTGACTAACTCTACCTTAGCTTTCTGACCCCAGCCTGAATATTGTTTCTTTTGGTAAGCCACTATAGCACCCCCAAATCTAAGTTATGTGCCTGCCCCCTGGTTCCATTTACTTCCCCAATCACAGGACTTATTGTACTGTAAATGCCTCTTTAAAGTCTGTGCACCCAAATGGGATGTAAGCTCCGTGAAAGCAAAGACCACCTGGCTTGTTCATTATCCTCAGCACATCGCCCAGTGCATAACAAACACATAAGCAAATGTATAGTAGCATTTAAAACTAAGAGGGTTAAGAAGAACTACATGATTAAGACATTTTGGAGGTACCTAGGTCTACCGCCTGCGCACTCTCCCAGCAAAAGCCATGAATGCGTGTACAAGGACTTATCTGAATTTGTGCTCTAATGTGAAGTACTCATTATCTAAAATCCTTCCATTTTAGGGCCACTACTCTTCAACACTTATCTCTCTAAAGTATGGTAGACATGTGTATATATCAACTGTAACAGCAAACTATGGTATATGTTTTTATAACTTGAACATATAGAATAAGTTTTTTAAAAGGTTTATTTCTTTAATTTATGTTCCTTAAGGGAAAAGAAGAGGTCATCTAATTCTTTATAAACTGCTCTGTACTTGAAGACCAAGACACAGAAAGAAGCTGGTGCATTTTCATTTTGTGCATAAAGACTGTCTTAGTTAAATCTTTACAATAAGGTTAGGATTGATAATTACAGTTTCCTCAATTTAACAAATATTTATCATGTGTTAGTACTGGTACGGTTGCTCAATAACTATTTGCTGATTCAATGTCATTTTTGTGATGCTATTACTAAAAGAAACGCAAGACACAATTCGTGTTCCAGAATATTTTTAATGCAGTTAAGAGATAAGATATAGACATATGGGAGATATAGTAAAATGCATGGGCTTTGGAATCAGACAATTGAAGGTCAAGCTCTAGCACTGCCATTTACTAGCTATACAATCTTCAGCAAGTTACTTAAGTGTCCTGCCATAGTTTGAATGTTTGTCCCCTTCAAAACTCATG
The DNA here is from genome assembly GCF_000956105.1 of Propithecus coquereli. Lineage (NCBI taxonomy): Eukaryota > Metazoa > Chordata > Mammalia > Primates > Indriidae > Propithecus > Propithecus coquereli. Next base: position 5,574,605 of record NW_012154951.1, on the reverse strand, counting down.
CTGAAATTTAATTGCCATTGTAATAGAATTAAGAGGTGGAACCTTTGAGAGGTGATTAAGGCATGAGAGCTTCACCCACATAGGTGGGACTGGTGATGTTATAAAAGGGTGAGTTTGGTCTCCTCTTGCTCTCTCTCGTTCTCTCACCTTCTGTCACATGATGGCAAGAAGGCTCTTGCCAGATGCTGGCACCTTAATATTGGACTTCCCAGCCTCCGGAACTGTGAGCCAATAAATTTATGTTCATTATAAAGTACCAAGTCTCAGATATTCTGTTATAGCAGCACAAAACAGACTAAGACATAGTCTAAGCCTCAGTTTTCTCTTTTGTAAAATGGTGACCATAATAAATTCTACTTCATAGGGTTGTTATGAAAATTATATTAAATAAGCCAATGCATATAAACTGCTTAGCACAGTATCTGGCACAAAATAAACATTTTATCAATGTAAATTATCATTAATACTGAATAGTTATAAACAAAATAATAAACATGTAACTAATCATTTAAAATGAGTAGAAAAGATAACTAATTAAACAAAGTAAACATCCAAGTAGAAATAGCTAACCTAGGCTAGATTTACAAATTGCTAGTAAATAACAGGATACAGAAAATTTTCTAGTATATTTGTTAAATAAGAATCTGACTAAAATCTTTGGAATGCTTGGTAAAATGAAGTGTCCTATTTTTAGGTATGATCTGTATAGCTCATGTGATCCACACTTCTCTTAGGCATGAGAGGGTGTATGTATATTTTTTTAACCTCCAATTATTTGATATTACCTAATGAATATTCCTACTTTACTTTTTGCTTTCTTTACTCATCTATCTGTTGATTGCTGCCAGTGAAAAATGCAACTGAATGTGCTAAGTCCACTTTATTCTTTTGAGTTATGCTAGGGGAACACTTCTTCCCCACTCCCAATGTGCCCTTTCATGGAAAAAGAGCTCTATTACTGTAACATTCTTGGCCTCTCTTTAGGACTTAACTCACTACACCACAGAAGTTTAGTGCCTTATCCAACTTTTAAATTTGAGAATAATCTGAACATGCTAACCCTGATCCAATGCTATTTGACTGGAAGGTTAAGTCTGTTTAATCCTGGAGTTAAGAGATTCGTTTTGTTCTTACACTAAGCTATGTCCTTCTGCCTAGTCTTTATATGTAATAAAAGTATAATTTTGATCTCCTATCTGCCTTTCTGTTTTATCATATTTCTCAATTTATTCAGAACCCAAATGACAAGGAAAGGTAGTATTTATTATTGGACTCCTTCAAAAATCCCATTATTCAAAAAATATTTATTTAAAATTCTATTGTATAGTACACTAAAGATATGGTACTGAATGAAATGTAGTCCCTGCCATCAGGTAAGAGAGCAGTCTGTCACACAGACCAATTTTCAGGAATGCATTAGATCACAAAAATAGCAATCATTAGTAATATCTCCTCAGATTGAGAATCCAATATTTGAAATTTCACACAACAGGCATCTCTAGTACATATTGTAAACTTAAAACCTTACTTGTCATGATAAATGTCTATTCCTTTGGTGACTAGTGCTACCAAAGGTACGATCACGGTCAACTTCAATTAATAGACCGCACTTGTATTTAATGTTATTTAAGAATTCAAAAACCAACTGGGAAGATGGTGATAAGCAAAGAAGTAAACACTAATTTAAAAATAAAATTGCCTAAAGCACATATCTACAGGCCTTCATCTGAGTCTCTTTATTTTAGAAATGGTTCTGCTAAATTGGGTTATCTTACTTCCCAGTTAACAGATTAGAAAGGGCAAGTTGGAAATGGGAGTGTTAGAAACTAGAGAATACTACAGACACAGATACAGTGATAGCAATAAAAAACAGATTGAAGTAGAAAAAATGGAAGGTATAAAAGCTCTATTAGACTATGAACTCCATGAGGGCAAGAATTGTGTTTCTTGTTCTATACTATATCTCTAGTGCCTAGCATAGTGTTGGCACATGGTAGGTACTCAGTGAGTACTTGATGAATAACAGAATGTTGAATAAACTACAAAAGCTAACATTCTAGATCTAGAGTTTTTGAAATGGCAAACAAATACACCTTAATAGTCCCTGATGCTAAATCTAGATAAACAAAAACACAGATGCTTTTAATAATGACACCAATTTTGCAAAAAAAAAAAAAAGATAATTACGTTTAGAATGGTCAGTTTATAAAGACACAAAAAAGTGTAATATCCAAAATAGCAATAATAAAAAGAATGTTAATAAACTTAAGTTATCTGAAATATTAACTTAAGAGATATATCTTACTCCCTAATTTACTGGATGAATGTATTATTAATATAAAATATCAGGCAGTTAAAAAAAACCCATCCATTCACTATTGTCAGGCAAAACTATAGTAACTTTAAATTGCATTAACTTACTTGAAATGCTATATAACTACTAATGAGAAATAATAATACAATAAGTATACACAGCAATACCGATTTTATTACTCACAAAGTAAATATAGCTAAACAAAACAGTATCTCAAAACAGTGTGGGAAAACTCACACACTAAGTTCACTATAAACAGCATTCTGAAGTTTCTTCTCCCAACCTGTTTTAAAAAAAGAATAAAATATATGAACATATTAGCTTTTTAAATAAACAATATCATAACTAAATTTATCTCACTAAAATTTGGGTATAATATTTATTTGTAAAAGAACTTTCTCAACTGTCAATTGCTATGTAAAGTGTTATTAAGGAATTATTTCCTATATATATATATATATAATATAGGAATATAATATAGGAATATATATATAATAATATATTTCCTATTATTTCCTATATACTTATCAGATCCCTTGGCTAACACTGAGTAGCAAAGTCATCAACATGATATTATTTTTAATGGAAAATAATGGAAAAATGATATTACGGCACCATTTTCTCAAGTTGAGAGGAACATTTCCTTCTTTCACTACCAAGGTACTCAATGAATGCCAAACTCTTTGGATGCTGTACTACTAATTCTATGAGGAATGTGCCAAGGGAAAGTAAAAAAATCAGTCAGGCCCCTGATGAAGATAAATCACAAGTATGTAGTTATAATTAACTAGTCAATAAAGTCCCAGACAACAGAAGCAGATTATTTTGAGTTACCAACAGTCAGACCAGTTAGTTCAGCTGCTCAATAACTATCTGGGTACCACTTAATATGATGTCAGTTCGTATGCGCAGAGGTTGGAATAAGGAACCTCTCTCTTGCTCTACAAAAAATTAGGATTTTCTTTTTGTTTTCTTTGAAAGCATAGAAAAATAGTAGGAAGAAATTGTAAAAGGAAAAAAACCACAACTGAAAAGTAAAAAGACAAATTACTTAACTAAGGAGATAATTAATATATTCAGGACGTATTTTGAGCAGGAAGGTAAACAGTATTTAAAACTGATTAACGCGGCCGGGTGCGGTGGCTCACGCCTGTAATCCTAGCTCTCTGAGAGGCCGAGGCAGGCGGATTGTTTGAGCTCAGGAGTTCGAAACCAGCCTGAGCAAGAGTGAGACCCCGTCTCTACTAAAAATACAAAGAAATTAATTGGACAACTAAAAATATATAGAAAAAATTAGCCGGGCATGGTGGCGCATGCCTGTAGTCCCAGCTACTCGGGAGGCTGAGGCAGGAGGATCACTTGAGCTCAGGCGTTTGAGGTTGCTGTGAGCAAGGATGACGCCACGGCACTCTAGCCTGGGCAACACAGTGAGACTCTGTCTCAAAAAAAAAAAAAAAAAAAAACTAATTAACGCAAAGCAATCATTCTCACAGTGTTCCTGAATTTTTGCACCATTTTATTAAAACATCTGATTTTCCCCAAATAGAAACCTATTCAGCCACAGTTTTCACAATTTTGAATGAGGAATTGGAACCCTGGGGATAAAATATTATTTATTTTGCCTTAAAGAATTAGAAATAAATAAAACATTTCCTTTTTTGCCTTCAATAATTAGGAAAAAACTTACAAACCTGATATTTTAAAGAATTCCTTAATATCTTCTTTTAGTGATTCAAGTTTAATCTCAGGTCTCTGAAGACTGGCCTAATTTTTTTAAAAAGAAGAAAAAGAAGAAGAAAGGAAATGACAGGTCAAAAGTAAATCACTTAGGTTGATTTTTAACACAAATGAAATTTTTAAAAAGGAATGTCCAAATGTGTATACTATTTGAAAAGTCTTCTTTGAGGATAGAGCTTAGAACTATCTAGAATAGCTTATAAGAGAGAAGACTTCCTCACCTATTCTTAAAATAGAGGATCTGTGATAGTATACTCGAAATATACAAACTTGCAGCTTATGAGTACTTAACGTCTTTACCTAACATTTCAAATAGGAAAAATACTCAGATTTTATAAATTTATTCCCTTACTATTATATCCAGCATATATGGCACCTATACTTAATGACAAAAAACCACTTGCACACATGTAAATGGATTTTTATATAGGGTCTTCCTCTTTGAACTCTTGCTCAATGTAAACATGCATTTGTTGCATGTATTTATGGAAAAATACATAAAACTATACTAATTAATAAATGCTTATTATTAATATCTTATCTTCAAGTGCATGCTTTCTATTCTACTGGTTTTTCACACTGTAGTTTTTACCAAAAATAATTTTCCTATTTGTAATGGCTTTGATTGCTCTCAAAACATTAATGTTTTATCACCTAGCTCTCTATCAAATTCTAGCAGCCTGTTTCTTAAGGCTTAGGGGTGTCTCATAAGCATTTCAAACCTAAGAAATCAAAAATTGATCTTATCTTCCACTCATTTCCTTGTTCTTTCTACTTTTTTAATCTTCATCAGTGAAATCACCATCCACCAGATCTTCCAAGTCAGAAACCTCAAAGTTATTCTCAATTCCACTCTAACTCTTCCATGATTCAACCCCTTTCTGGGAAGATGGAAAAATTTCCACATAAAAACAGAGCAAGAAACTAGACAGTAAAACCAAAATCCCATGGAAAATACTTACAAAAAACTAGATGATAAGTTATCCCCCACAAATACAACCAGCTGGGGAGAAACCAACAGCCATAAGACTTGTTTGATATTAGCATCTGTACAGGAAAAAGCAGAGGAAAGCAATGGGGTATCTGATGTATATGAAAACAAGAGAAATCCCAAACTGCCAACAAATACACACCTGCACACATGATGAGCCGATTTTCAAATAGGAGCTAAAAATGGGAAACGTTTTGCCTAATCCAATATAGCAGGTGAGATCTGAAGAGACTGGAGCAGTCTAGCACCTATAAATTCTTATAACTACCAATCAGGGCTCCCTTTCCAGACAAAGTCTAAAAATGTTGAGAAAGTTATCAAAATTGAGCATGACAGAGAACTAACTCATTGCCTTGAAAACTGGCAAATAAAGAAAAAGGCATTTATCTTGCCTTTCTATTGGAAATATACTACTGAATAACCGAATAGTAAATGAGGGGAAATATCTCTTTAGAAAATATTATAGCTAATAGTTAAAACAGATGTAAATATCACAATTTTGCAACTCTCAATGAATTTCTAATTCTAGGCATTGAGCAGAAACAGCTACTAACACTGCAAAGGAGACAACCAGACATTATGTGGTTCTCAATGTCATGCTAAAGCCTGATGACATCTCTGGGTCCGGTGTCAATTTACAAGACATACAAAGGATAGAGGAACATGTTGAGCCATACCATGAGTTTGCAATCAGGAAAGTTCAGGCTATGGGAAATTGTAAGGTCAAGTGGCCCAGTTCTTCAGATGACAAATTGAAAAGGAGAAAAAAAAGAAAGGAGAGAAAATCTATAGATTGAAAAAAGACTTAAAACAAACATAAAAAAAAATAATTGGCAAGATACGGTATAGTGTCTAGGGATACACACTTGGTTAATGAAACTATCAAGAAATGCAGGAAAGTGATTACCATAAGCACCATAAACTGTCAGGGAGGGAGGAGTTTGTGATTGGGATTGGGACGGAGCAAATGGAGTGGTTTCTGGTATGGCTGGCAAAGTCTCACTTCTTCACAGAGTGAAGAGTGGTTGTTACAAAGTCCGTTTCACCTTATAACAATACATTATAGATTTATATCTATAATATAAATATATGCTTATATATTTATAGAACAATAAAAAGATCTAAAAAAGAAAGGAAAAAATATGTACCCCAATCTATTCTTTCTCTCCATTTTAAAGTCCCACATTTAGTCTAGGTCCTCACCACTTCTCATTTGGATTACAGCAATAGCTTCTGAAGTAGACATCTTGCCACCTTACTTAAATTGCAACCACTCTCCACCTGGCATTCTCAAACCCCTTGACTCTATTTTTCTCCTTTCTTAGCATTTATTGCCTCCTAATATACTATATAATTAATGTATTTACTATGTTTATTGGTATATTATCTCGTTATACTAGAAGAAGTATGTTCCACTACAGCAGACATCTTTATCTTTTTCACTGTTGTATCCCAAGTGCCTAGAATAGTTTCACATAGTAGGCGCTCAATGAATGTTCATTGAATGAATCAACCAATTTCTCCCTTTTCCAATCTATCCTCCAGTGTTTTCTTTCCAAAACATTAGTCTTTCCTGGCTGTGGCTCTTCATAGCATACACAAGAAGTCTAAATTTTTCAACAGGGCCCTTCGCAATGTAGACCCAACTTATCTCTACAAATTCATCTCCTGCTGCTGCTCCACCAAGTTAACAACATCCTCTTTTTTCTCACACCTCCTCCCCACACAAACCCTACTCTCTAGTCATAGTAAACTATATTTGCTGATTCCCCAAGTCAAGTCCTTAAGGGCCCCAGGCTTTTGTTCATGTTTCCTCAGATGGAAGGTACTCCCTCACCACTCTAGCAAACACCTACTAACTTCTAAGACGTCCCTCAAATATCACCTTTCTCTACTCCCCCCAGCAAGGATAGGACATTATGTTCCTCTGTTACAGTGCTTATCAAATTATAATGTAATTTCCAGCTTAGCTATTTAATCTTTTTAACTAGACTATAAATTCAAGGACAGGGGCGGGGTCTTCATTTTTGCATCCCAAATATTTACCCTGGCATTAATTGCTGCTTGACAAAATTATGTTGACCAAACTACGTTCCACCCTTTTAAACCAAATTTCCTCCCAAAATAAACAAGGAACTTGATAAAATTATTTTTAACTGAAGAGACTGGTTTCTAGTCTGTTATTTCTAGGAAAGATTTTAAAAGCTGCAAACCCCCTGCTCATTATTCAAAAGCACCAGAACAAAAGGAAATAAGCTTTCTTATACTAGTCTGTATTTGGAAATGATCCAGAGATAGCACAAAATAAAGAATTTTAAAAGAAAAAACTGGTTATTCTTTCTAAACATTTTAAATATTTCAAAGTTGCTAGACCTCCTACGTATACATTTTATACTGAAGGCAAACAAAATTTACTAACCACCTAAGCTAATTATTAAAAAATCTTCAGAAATTTGAGAATCAAAAGCAAGACCGTGACAAGAGGACACATGGAAAGGCACAGTGGTTTTCTAACCCAATTTAGCAGAATAACGCTTTCTGCAAATAAAATCTAAACCTATTAGGAATCCTACCATATAAAAACACATTGAAAGTGATATTACTATACAATGAGAACAATAAGCCTTTTCTCATTTACTAATGTTATGACTAACAATAAAAAGGTACAGCATTATTCTGATATAGCCTCAATATTCAACTTATTTCTGTATTTTGTTTTGGTTGCTCAACATAGAGAAAAATCCTGATCACAAACATAAGGGTTTGCATTTTTAATTCCCTTCCTGGCAATCTCAGCGCACTCCCAAATTAAACTGATATAGGAAATGGAAAAAGAAGTGGTTGGAAATTTTATTTTGAGGTAAATCCTAAAATTACTTATCATAAATACAAAAATCAAAGAGCTTCAGATATTGATAACTGCTAAAACTATGCATGACATGGTATTACTACCACATGACATATTACTAGCTCACTTGCCACACATCTCAGCAGTGTTCCATGATAGGGACCTGTGTTGAACAGATGCACTTGTGCTTTGCCTGGCCAACACCAAGCACAACGTACCCACTGCAGTAGTAACGTCACTTGTAAAATGTATTAATTCCATGAGCAAACATGCCCAAACCGACGTATTTTAACAGACCAGTGTAGAGTCACATCCTTCTGCATCAAGGACACATTTGTAAGCTGTCCCCAACATATGAAGAGAAATAAAAGAAACAGCTCTTTTTCTGGAATCACTCAGAAGAAGTTAATTTGGAGTACAGTAGTGGATTATGTACTAAGCACTTGATATTTAATGCATTTGAAAGAGTGTTGTTTCTTAATATAATTTTTAAATTAAATATTTTTAAATGAATAGAACTTTTCAGAATCCTTAGATATAACAGAGCAGTTTGAAAACCATTTGGGACTAAATGAGAATGGGATTTAGTATCAAAATATCTGGAATCTTCTCAGCCTTATTTACTGTCTTGGTCAAGTCACTTAACCTCTCTGCAATGCAGTTTTCATCTTTATTTAATAGGGAAAATAATACTTGAAACTAAGTTATTGTGAGGCTCAAATAAAGAAAAATTCAAAGTTATTTTTAGGTTGTGAAGTCCAATATAAATTAAAAGTTGTTGTGTTATGAAATATAAGATGTGTCTAGATGGCAATGCACTAAATATTTGTAAAAGATTGGCAGGGAAGAGGGTCAGGGGGACTATAAAGTTCTTCTATGTCAACTAACCATTTAATGCTCGCCTCCCCTTTGCAAATATTTTCTAGCTTACAAACTCTAACCTTGAAACTCTAAGTTAGCTTTCTAGCTTAGAAACTATCTACATCCTTACTTTAGCCAATTCCATTTTTGAATTATTCTGTTAAATGTTCTTCCTTATGATGAGCTAAAATTAATTCTCCTTAACGTCTGCCACCACCAGTACCCCTCCCACCCCACTCTGAGGTCACAGAAAATAAGCTTTATCCCTTTTCTGTGAGAGACCTTCAAATATTCGAAGAAATCTATTGCGTCTTCCCTCAAGATTTTCTCCTCAAGACCACATATATTCCCAGGAAGATAGCCAATTTAAAAGAAACCAAAAAAAGCCACTATAAGAAGAAAACACATTTCAAAGGAGGTATCTTCCATAGAAAAAGGAGCAATTAATTCTAATTAAAGAAACTGGAAAAGGGGAGCAAAACAATCTAGGCTGAGTAAACACATTGAACAAAGGTATGAAAATGGTTTTGTGCACTGTCACTTTATGGACTAGCAAAGATCCAATAGAATGTAAGAAGGGCTGGGCGTGGTGGCTCACACCTGTAATCCTAGCATTTTGGGATACCAAGGTGGGAGGATCACTTGAGCCCAGGAGTTTGAGACCAGCCTGAGCAAGAGTGAGACCCTGTCTCTACAAAAAATAGAAAAATTGGCTGGGCATGATGGCGCTCACCTATAGTCTCAGGTACTTGGGAGACTGAGGCAGGAGGATCGTTGGAGCCCAGCAGTTTGAGGTTGCTGTGAGCTATGATGATGCCACTGCATTCTACCCTGGGAGACTAAGCAAGACCCTGTCTCAAAAAAAAAATAAAAATAGAAATAAAAAAATAAGAAAGAATGAAAAAAAACTGGAGGATGAAGCTAAAGCACTCTCTATTTCTGTCTATCCTGCTCACCTGTGTCAGATTAATGTTCCTAAAACCAGCTCCATGCTTTCACTCTCCTCATAATACCTCAATGAACCCTTCACTACCTATAGAATCAAGGCAACCTCACCCAAGCATTTACAACCCTCTAAAAATCTAGTTCCACCCAACCTATAAAATATTATTTTCTAGAAATGCCCTACAACAGCAACCTTCTACTTAACCTCCTCCCTGGGCCTACATTGGGAATTCGCTGCCATCTTCCCACTTTGAGCGCCATCTAGGACTTTGCCAATCCCCAGCCATTCTCTCTCAGTATATTTATACGCTATTCATTTGCAGTCTTTTTCGAATAATTAATCGAACATTTCCTATGTTCCAGTTGCTGAGTATAAAAAGAAAAACAAGACATAATCCTCCCTCCTCTGAGGTACATACTAAAGGATATGAACAAAAAGCTGAGAGAAGTGCTATAAAAAAAATGGGTATAACACTCTTTCCCACATCAATCCCCAAATATCCTTATCATTAGCTTAATTATTTGGGACTTTGTCTAATTTCTCTCAAGAGTCCATCACCAACACGGATGAGAGTTTCAATTAAAGCATGTTGAATTAGGTATCTCCATTTCTTCCTAATAGTTTCGGTTCTTTCCAAAACTGTCCACCAGAGTTGTTTCTGCAATTCTAATAGTCCCAGTGGACACACATTGTAGCCAGGAATACGTTTTAGTTTCAAATTGAATGTTTTGGCTCTGCAAGAGCTGACCATGCCTTACACTCAATCTGTGCTGTATGATTCCAGGCCCGCTCTAGTTTCTCTCACCTGAGGATGGATCCCTCATAGTTTTCTGGGTTTTTTTGTTTGTTTGTTTTTGCAAATGAACTTATTTTTTTTTTTAAGGGTACAAATATTTAGGTTACATTTTATGACTTTGCCTCATGCAAGCGAGGATTAGAGGCATGCCCTTCCCCTCTACAATGCTCGCTGCATCCATTAGTTGTGAGTTTACCCCCACCACCCCCACAACCCCTTAATCCCTGGAGAATATTACTACTATGTGAGTATCATAGTGTTGATCAGTTAGTGCCAATTTGATGGTGAGTACATGTGGAGCCCATTCTTCCGATCTTGTGATACCTCACTTCGGATAATGGGCTCGAGCTCTATCCAGTAAAATATAAGAGGTGCTAGATCACCGTCGTTTCACAGAAGATTGAAAATGGATCCCCACCTCTCACCTCTCACAAAAATCAATTCAAGATGGATAACAGACTTAAACCTAAGGCATGAATTTCCTGCCTCCTGGACAATACGTGGATGGGCATTGCCTATGTCCACCTCCCAGAAGTGCCCTTTCCTAAGAATCCATGCTAACCAATACCCCTTCTGACAAATAGATCTTTTTCTTTAGATCTTTTCATGTAATCAGCCAAGTCCTAAGCCAGCCTTTTTTGTTATGTGCCAAGTATGTCTTGGTCTTATTGTTAATTTTCTATGATTATATGGTTGAGATTACTAATTGCTCTCTGCTGCAATGCCCTCCTTCTAACATTGTAGTAGAATTGTTAATGGATGCATGACTAAGAATAAAAACTACATTTCCCATCAAAAAAAAAAAAAACCTAAGGCATGAAATCTTAAGAATTCTAGAAGAAGATGTTGAGAAGACCCTTTCAGACATCGGCCTAGGCAAAGAATTTTTGAAGAAGACCCCCAAAGCAATCACAGCAGCAACAAAAATAAATAAATGGGATCTGATCAAATTAAAAAGCTTTTGTACAGCCAAGGAGACTATCATTAGAGCAAATAGACAGCCTACAGAATAGGAGAAAATATTTGCTCTCTACACACCCTCATAGTTTTCTTTGGCTGACATACCCAAGTTGACCCACTTCTCTGCCAGCACTAGCTGTCTTGTCCCCCTTTCATCCACATCTTTACTTCTTAGATTCCTTTCATGATATACTTTATGCCTGTCTTCAGTTCACAGGTAGTGATCAATTTTCTCTCTCTCATTTCACTTTGGTCTTACCTAATTCAAGAACCCTATATGACCTTCTCAAACACCTCAGTGCTGAAATAAAACATAAAGAGATATACTTACACAAAGCAAACCCACGTGTTAATATTTATCTTATACTTTAAGTACATATATTCTATGGAGATAAGAACTCCCTTATTTTGAAATCCTTTACACCATCATTCATTTCTTCACTGTTTTATTTTTCAGGAGTAAAAGACACAATAGCCAAAATAGACATGGGTAAGGATGACACCACTCCATGGTTCACACCAAATGCAATCGGAGTCCCTGAATCAATAATTTATATGTCAAGTGTAGTAGTCCAATCTGGAGGTCCCCTAGCATATGTCAAATCCTACCCTAAAGAGATAGCAAAAAAAAGACAAAAGATATTATACTCTAACCATGGCACAGGCCTTTCAATACCAATATATGTTTTATATATGTTCTATACACTTGAGATATAATTTTATAAGTTTTTTAGCATAGGGTCACTAGTATTGAGACGCTCTGGGGTTCTAGACTCATGACAACAACCTATTAGTTGCATTATTCCTTCTCTCCCCAAAGCCTATCTTCTTTCAGGTTCCTTCCTCTCGCAATTCTATTATTTATAATGACAATCTGGGTAACAAGACCTATTAAACACTTAATGGAATAGAAATAACATTTGGGGATTTACACAACATCCATTTTAAATACAAATAATGCATGATAACACAAAATAACAATGCCAATCTTGTGTTAGACATCAAATTTGGAATTAGGCTATCACTCCAGTGTCTAGAAGATGAGTGAGCAAATTGGATTTTAAGATCGAGGTTGACTTCACAAAGTAACTCAGGAAAACTCAGAAAACAAAAAAAATAATCCCTTTCCAGAGAACACAAATTCTATGTTATCACATTGTCAAATAATTAAACTTCAATATATAAAGGGATACATTAAAATACAATCAATGTCTATATATGCTAAGAAAAGAGCTAGAGGTGAGGAAAAAATCTAAAAAATCACTTATAATTGGCTTTGAAATATGCTACGTGATTTTATTTTTCTCATTAAGTTGGGCTGAAACTGCTCCAGCACTTTCTGAGTATACCCAAACAGATAAAATGGAGGCAATGCAGAAAATGCTGATGGCAGGAAAATGCCCTCCTAACTGAATTTTTAAAAGCATGTAACAAATAAAAAACCAGTTGTTTAAAAGTATATTATCAAAACTGATTGTTAAGTTGTCTTTTAGGAGTTATTTGATTTCCACTAAATGTCAGTGCTAATAGATATAAACTAAGGCAAAGCTAGTACCATATATTTTTCAAGTCCGAGATTACGTTATTTTAAAAGATCTATAATTATATTCTTTTAAAGTATAAATCTATATTATAGATCTCTCAATATAAAATATAGATCTTCTTTTACTTATCTGGTTCTTAGAACCAGCCAAACACATTTTTTAGTTTCTCATGTAATCATCTCCTTACCACTGCTTTACCTCTGTTTCCATTCCCTTGCCCAACTTTCTATTACTTCAAGGATTAACCTCCTGATGTTTTTATATGTACAGATCCATAATCCTTTATTTGAAATCCTGAAACCTGAAAAGCTTTGCAAACCAAGTTTTGCATGACTGAATTGGTGGCAAAATCTGTCCTGACTTGAACTCGTTTGGTGGCAAAAACCTAATCTGACCTGAATTGACATGAGACTATTTATAGGCCTTATTTATCACACTTAGTGTGAAAATTCACATATTTTGCTGCAGAAATATTAATGTATATAATTACAAGGTCCTGCCAGACTCTGGTAGGGATATTAAATAACATACAGAATATACATTAATTACCTTTTTAAAATTTAAAAACACATGAATTCCCAAACATATCTAGCCCCCAGATTTCGGATAAAGGATTGTGGACTAGGGCCGGGCGCGGTGGCTCATGCCTGTAATCCTAGCACTCTGGGAGGCCAAGGCGGGCAGATTGTTTGAGCTCAGGAGTTCGAAACCAGCCTGAGCAAGAACGAGACCCCGTCTCTACTAAAAATACAAAGAAATTAATCGGACAACTAAAAATACATAGAAAAAATTAGCCGGGCATGGTGGCGCATGCCTGTAGTCCCAGCTACTCGGGAGGCTGAGGCAGAAGGATTGCTTGAGCCCAGGAGTTTGAGGTTGCTGTGAGCTAGGCTGACGCCACGGCACTCTAGCCCGGACAACACAGTGAGACTCTGTCTCAAAAAAAAAAAAAAAAAAGGATTGCGGACTAGTATGTATTTATTTGTAATATTATCATCTTCCCATGAGGGCACAACTTTATTTTATTCACTGTTGTATTCCCTGGGCCTAGAATTATGCTTGACATATAGTAAAGTCTCAGAAATATTTGTTGATGATCACATTTAATTAACATAAGTAGAGTTCAAAATAGGAACAAAAATATTTCTTCACAGCAGTAATCACAAAATGAGGTTATATTATACACAGGTCCTGAATCTCTTACTTGCAATTCTGAAACATAAAAAGCTTTGAAAACAAAGCATTTTGTCGTCACTGCTTATTTTCTGGAACTTTAAGATTTTCTATAAATTTAGAAACCACTATTAATTTATTAGATCCCAAATTTGAACAAAAAATATTTAAAGGAGAAACATTTTCAAGAAGAGCAGAGCCTCACACCAGAATTTGAATTCCTTTAGGGCAAGGATGCTTTTAGTAATGTTATATCACCTAGTGAATGATCTGGCACATAGTAGGCACTCAATACCTATTGTTAGAATTGCATTAAAAGGCATGGGGATTTCCTCCATTTACTAAATACACATTGGGCACCTATCTCGTGCCAGTCATTTTGCTAGGTGTGGGATGCAGCAAAACTAGAGAGACATAGACTCTTCCTGCCTTCAGGAAACACAGACTTGGAAGCAACTAAGACATCTTTCAGTAGATCAATGTATAAACAAACTATGGTAAATGTATACAATAAGATATTATTTGGTTAAAAAAAAAACATTAGCTATCAAGCCACAAAAAGAAAGAGAGGAACATTAAATGCAAATTGCTACATAAAAGATGCCAGTGAAAAGACTACATACTGTGTAACTATAGAGACAGTAAAAAGTGATTACCAGGGTCCTGGGGTCGGGGAGAGGGAAGGGAGGAATGAACAGGTAAGGCACAGGAGATTTTTAGGGCAGTGAAACTATTCTGTATGATACTGACAAATACACTGTTTATTTGTCAAAATCCATAGTTGCCAAGTGCAGTGGCACACACCTATAATCCCAGGTACTCAGAAGACTGAGGCAGAAAGATCCTGGGCCAGCCTGGGCAACATAGCAAAACCCACAGAACTACATCACAAAGAATGAATCCTAATGTAAACTACGGACTTTAGTTAATAATAATGTATCAATATTAGTTCAACTGCAACAAATGTACGACACTAATGCAAGATGTTAATAATAGAAGAAACTATGTATAAGGGGAGAGGGATATATGGAAACTGTACTTTCTTGTTCAATTTTTTGTAAATATAAAACTGTCTAAAGTTTATTGACTTTAAAAATGTCCCCAGATCGAAAACCCCAGACACAGGCTTCCTTAGAGAATTCTCCTGAACATTTAAAAAATAACAAATCTCATAACACTCCTGCAGCAAATAGAAAATTATAAAAAGGAGGCAATACTGCTGTACTCATTTTATGAGGCCAACATAACCTTGATATAAAACTTGATAAAGACACTACAAGAAAGGAAAATTAGCTCTTCCCCTAAGCAGCCTGAGGTGATCTGTGAAAATGGTTTGCTAGTCACTTGATTTAGAAAACCCCACAAAATCATACAAATCAAGAGGTTCAAATCTTCATGTTCACTTTAAGACCACTCGTGAAACTGCCCAGGCCATCAAGGGTATGCATATACGAAAAACCACCAAGTATCTAAAAGATGTCTCTTTAAAGAAACAATGTGTACCATTCCGACATTACGACGGTGGAGTTGGTGGTTGTGGCCAGGTGAAACAGTGGGGCTGGACACAAGGTCGGTGGCCCTAAAAGAGTGCTGAATTTTTGCTGCACATGCTTAAAAATGCAGAGAGTAATGCTTAACTTAAGGGTTTGGATGTAGACTCTCTAGTCATTGAGCATATCCAGTTGAAGAAAGCACCCAAGATGCATCGCCGAACTTACAGAGCTCATGGTCGGATTAACACATACATGAGCTCCCCCTGCCACACTGAGATGATCCTCACTGAAAAGGAACAAATTGTTCCAAAACCACAAGAGGAGGTTGCACAGAAGAAAAAAATATCCCAGAAGAAACTGAAGAAACAAAAACTTATGGCATGGGAATACATGCAACATAAAATAAATGCAAATAACAGTAAAAAAAAAAAAAAAGAAAAAAAAATTACATACCAGTCTTTCTCATGACATAGTAGCAATCCTTAAACACTTATTACAGTTCTGCTAAGTTTACCATAGAAAGCCACTACAAGAGAATGTAATCCCTAGCCTAACAATGAGAGAAAACAATACACTCTTCAAAGTCAGATTCTAAACTACTTTATCTTTGGCAGAGTACAGGAGAAAAAGGAGGATATCATACAAGGGGGTTAGAAGAAATCAACTAAAATGTTAACTATTATAGACTATGTATGGGCTAGCATGTCAGTTTGGAATAGCTGGGAACCCAAAACACAAGGAGAATTCATACTCATTTCCATGCTCTTTTCCATGGGACTACACCAGGTACCCACACGAAAGACTGGGAGCAGAGCAGGAAGCTGCAGAGAGCATCCTTTTGTGGCATAGGGTACAAGAAGGCTGCCACTACAGGGCAAGTTTAAAACTGGCTACTTTGGCCAAACTCTCCTCTCATGCCAGGCAAAGGCCTTAACCACTGAAGGAAGGTTCAGAAACCCTCCAATTTTGAAGACAAAGTGATAATTTGTTGCTTCTGGGGGTGGGATAGATGCAAAAGCCCTCTTGCCTCATAGGAAGGTAAGAAAATTCTCTTGGACCAGGATCCTACACCAACACAAAGCAGAGGTAAACTGGCACTAGGGAAAGGGCAAGTATGACTCTTTCACCCAATACTTGCTACAGACACCAGGCAGAGCTGAGTTGCCAAATGGAGAAGGGAAAGGAACATCCAAAGGTGAGAAAAATCCACTCCCAAGGACAAGGCACATGGACTGAGACAGAAGAATAGAGTCCTACCGTGAGCCTAGGACTGACTAACAAACAACAGACTACTGCTGTGGGAAGGACAAGAAGAGAGAGAGCTCCATTTGTGTACACTGAAGACAATGACAACAACAGCAACAAAACCCATACTTGACCCTTGATTATATATATATATTTTTTTTTTGAGACAGAGTCTTGCTTTGTTGCCCTGGCTAGAGTGAGTGCCATGGCGTCAGCCTAGCTCACAGCAACCTCAAATTCCTGGGCTCAAGCAATTCTTCTGCCTCAGCCTCCCGAGTAGCTGGGACTACAGGCATGCGCCACCATGCCCAGCTAATTTTTTCTATATATTTTTAGTTGTCCAATTAATTTCTTTCTATTTTTGGTAGAGACGGGGTCTCGCTCTTGCTCAGGCTGGTCTCGAACTCCCGACCTCGAGCCATCCACCCGCCTCGGCCTCCCAGAGTGCTAGGATTACAGGCGTGAGCCACCACGCCCGGCCGACCCTTGATTATATTGACTAAAGCCCCCACACTCAGTAAAGATATAGAATACTTGAACAAAATTATCGATCTACTTGACCTAATTGACATTTATAGAACAGAAACAGCAGAATAAGCACACTTTTCAAGTGCACATGGAACATTCAACAAGGTAGACCTTATTGTGGGTCATAAAAGAAACATCAACAAATTTAAAAGAACTAAAATCATACACATTATGTCTTTTTTTCTTTTTTCTTTCTTTTTTTTTTTTTGAGACAAGGTCTCGCTCTGTTGCCTGGGCTAGAGTGCAGCAGCATCATCATAGCTCACTGCAATCCTCAAATCATGGGCTCAAGTGATCCTCTTGCCTCCACCTCCCAAGTAGTTAGGACTATAGGTATGTGCCACCATGCTCAGCTAATTTTTTTCAATTTTGTTTTTAGAGACGAGGTCTCACTATGTTGCCTAGGATGGTTTCAAACTCCTGGCCTCAAACAATTCCCACCTTGGCCTCCCAAAGTGCTAGGATTACAGGTGAGCCACTGTACCCTCCTATGTTCTTCACCATAATAGAATTAAGCTAGAAATCAATCAAAGAAAGCCATCAGCAAACAATGCATTTCTAAACAACCCATAGGTTAAAGTCACAGGAGAATTTTTACAAATTTTTGAATTGAGTGAAAATGATAATACAATATATCATAATTCATGAAACCCAGATAACACAGTATATGGAGGGAAATTTATAGCATTATAGCATTAGAAGAGAATGAAGGTCTCAAATCAACAATCTAAATTTCTACCTAAATGACTAGAAAAATGCAAGTTAAATCCAAAGCAAGCAAAAAAATAATAATAAATGGAAAAATCAGAGACTGAAAACAGAAAAACAATGAAACCAAGAGCTAGTTCTTTGAAAATATTAGTAAAATTGACAATTCTGTAGCCAGATTAATCAAAAAAAGATAAAACACACATTACAATATAAAGAATGAAAGAGGGCTTGGCACAGTGGCTCGCACCTGTAATCCTAGCACTCCGGGAGGCCGAGGCGGGAGGATTGCTTGAGCTCAGGAGTTCGAGACCAGCCTGAGCAAGAGTGAGACCCCCTATCTCTACTATAAATAGAAAAAAATTAGTCAAACAACTAAAAATAGAAAAAATTAGGTGGGCACAGTAGTGTGTGCCTGTAGTCCCAGCTACCTGGGAGGCTGAGGCAGGAGGATCGCTTGAGCCCAGGAGTTTGAGGTTGCTGTGAGCTAGGCTGAC
>NW_012154951.1:5532068-5555914 GCF_000956105.1 Propithecus coquereli | reverse complement strand
CTACAAATCCAACAGACACTAAAAGGAAAATAAGGCATTAATATAAATAACTTTATGCCAATAAATTTAATAATGTAGATTAAGTGCAGCAAATTATTGAAACATAAAAACTACCAAACCTTACAGAAGAAGAAACAGATAACCTGAATAGCCCTGCAAATATTTTTTAAATTGAAATTTTTTATTAAAAATCTTCCCACAAAGAAAACTCTAGGCCCTAATGACTCTGCTGGGAATTCTACCAAGTGTTTAAGGAGAAAATAATACTAATTCTTTTCAAATTCTTCCAGGAAATAGTAGAGGAGGGAATGCTTCCCAACTCATTTTATAAGATCAGCATTTACTTGATATCAAAACCCAAGAGAAAATGCTACAAGAAAAGAAACTACAAACCAATGTCTTTCATGAATATGGTTGCCAAATCTTCAGCAAAATATTAGCAAACTGAATCAACAGATATAATGCTACATAACCAAGTGGAATTTTTCTCAGGAATGCAAAATTGGTGCAACATTCAAAGCCAATCAGAGTTATTCACCACATCAACATGAACAGAAAAAAAATCACATGAACGTATCTACAGAGTCAAGAAAAGTATTTAACAAAATTCCATTCAGGATGAAACTCTCAGAAAACCAGGGACAGAAGAGAGCTTCCTTAACCTGATAAAAAGCAATACAATATTGCACTGGAGGCATTATCCAGTAAAACAAGTCAGCAAAAGGACATAAAAAGCATACAGATTGAAAACGAAGAAGTAAAATTGTCTTTATTTGCCTATGATACATGTACCTCACAATCCTAAGTAATCTACAAAAAGGTCCTATAATAAGTAAGTTTAGCAAAGTCTCAGGATACACAGTAAATATACGAATATCCATTGTATTTGTGTATACCAACAATAAACAATTGGAAATTGAAATGAGAAAAAAAATCACTATTTATAACAGTATCAAAAAATATTAAATACTTAGAGGAAAACCTTAACAAAAAGTATGCAAGATTTGCATACTGAAACTATAAAACACTGGCAAGAGAAAATTAAAAAGGTATAAATAAATGAAGAGAGAAACTATGTTCATGGGCCAGAAAACTCAATATTGTTAAAATGTCAGTTTCCCCCAAATTGATCTATAGATTCGACATAATCCCAATCCAAATCCCAGCAAGTTTTGTAGTAATTCACAAATTAACCTAGAATAGCCAAAACAATTTTGAAAAAGAGGAACAGAGTTAGAAGACTAACTACTTGTTCTCAAGGCTTATTATAAAGTTACAAAAGGCAAGACAGGGTAGTATTGCATGACAGACAAATCATCAATGGAACAAAATAGAAAGCCAGCAATAGTTGTCTGGATGTGTGTGTGTATGTGCAATTGACTTTCAACAAAGGTGCCAAGAAAATTAGTGGAGAAAGGATAGGTTTTTTGACAAATCAGTACTGGAAATACTAGACATCTATAACCAAAAATAAATTAATCAAGATAAAAAAAGCTCACATTGCACTATATACAAAAATTAGCTCGAAATGGATCACAGACCTAAATGTAGAAGCTAAAACTATAAAACTTCTAGGAAAAACATAGGAGAAACCTTGTTTTGAGACTTAGAGTGAGGCAAAGATTTTTAAGTAGGACACGAAAAGCACAAATCATAATAAAAACTTATATCACCAAAATTAAACATTTTTGCTCTTTGAAAGATCCAGTTAAGAAAATGAAAAGATAAGCCACAGACTGGGAGAAAATATTTGCAAGATTCATATCTGATAAAGACTTGTATCATATATAAAGAATCCTTACAACTCAATAATAAAAATACAAACGACACATTTTTTAAATGGGCAAAAGATTTGAACAGACTACTTCACCAAAGAAGATGAGAAAATGCACATGAGAAAATGTTTAATATCATTAGTCATTAGGGAAATGCAATTAAAGCTACAATGAGATAACACTATGCTCCTACTATAGGGGTGTAATTAATTAATAAAAATAAATTAAAAACTGGCAACATCAAGTGCTGTCAAGGATGCAGAACAACTGGAAGTCTCATAATTGTTGGTGAGAATGTAAAATGGTACAGCCACTTTGGAAAAGTTAGGCAGTTTCTTATAGAATTAAACATTATACTTACCACATAACTCAGCAATTCCAATCCAAGAAAATAAGAACACAAATATCCAAGCAAAAAACCTATACCAGAATGTATATATCAGCTTTACTCATAATCTCTAAAACCAGAAGACAACCCAAGTGTCCTTCACACAATTAAGGATAAACAAACCATAATACATTCAAACAATGAAATATTACTCAGCAATAAAAAAGAACAGAACTACTGAAATGCCAACAACATGGATGAATCCCAAAAGCATTATGTTAAATGACAGAAAGGAGGCACAGAAATTTACGTACTTATGATTCCATTTATATGACATTCACAAAAAAGGCAAAGTTCTCTTGATCAATCTGTGCATCCTCAGTGCCTAGCACGTTATAAAATACCCAATAAATGCTGGGTAGGTGGATAGAGAAGTAATCATTGCAGGGAGGGTAAAGTGCAAGAAAATGAAACATGGACGGGAAAGCAGAAAGATACCTGGGGACCAAGTCCTCTCACCCACAAGATGGAAAAATTGAGGGAAAGTGTGGTCCAAGCTACCTTCAGTAAGTCCAGCTGCTTAAAAAATCAGATTCTTGTATCTATGACCACAAGAACAGATAAATGAATGAGTAAACTCAGCGTCTCTCTGGCCTGAAGAAAGGTGTGATGCGCCCCACCCTTCTTTAAAAATCTATATCCTACGCCTGGGGCTGAGCAAGCATTGCTTGCACCAGAGGACTCTAGTATTTTTGAGAACCAGAGTGGAGCCGGAGACATCAGAGGCGAGCTCTGCCTTGGGTTAGGAGGGTGTAGAAGCGGATGAGACCTCACCGCGGCACCGCCCGTCTCCATCCCTTCCCACCCGGCCTCACTTACCCAGGCCTGCCGTTCCAGCTGAGCGTACAAATTGGAGCCCTTGAGCTTTTGGACTATCTGGGCAATAATGAGAGAGATATCCGACTCCTCCTGCAACATTTCCCCTGCCCTAGCCCGCCGAGCCGCGGAGACAGGCCGCCGGCGCGGAAAGAACGGGCTGCCAGGTCCCACTAAGGGCCAGTGACACTTCTCCGGGACCTTATTATGCGGGGACTCCTCCAGCGGGCGTTACCAGGCAACGGCCGGGCCGTGTGTCCGTTCCTCTCTGGTCCCCTCCGCGCTTGAAGGCCCCAGCACCTGTGTTCCGCCGGCGGAAAAAGACCCGGGGGGGAGGTAGCTTTTCATTCCATTGTTCCTGCCTTGTCTATGACTAAAAGGCGAGAATTGAAGCTCTTTCTTCCAGAGCCACAGACCCTCAGATGCACAAAGAAAACCCAGAGAGCTGTGTGTTTTACTACGTAAAGGATCATTCTTCCTCCATCTCTCAATCTCTGCAGAAACAGAGCTGCGCACAAGTTGATATGATACGGCAAATTATGCCCAAGAATTGTCAGGCTCTAACACTAGCTGTGTGGACATGGACGAGGTGCTTAAATTTCAGAACTTAGTTTCCACCTCTGTAAAATAATACCAAGTTCACAGGATGTTGTGATGTTTTACCTCAGCTAAGGTAAAAATGGTGAAAGTGCCTAGCACTGTTCATAGTAGTCCATTTTATTTCATTTTCTTCCGTTTTTATTCCCTGGAGTCTTATGCCAGAAATAAATAGGCAATCTCTTCTCATCTAACAACTACAAATTAACCACGAAGTATCACTGATAGCTATTCTGCAATGATTAGCAATTCAAGGATGAATAAGACATTGTCCCAGTCTTCAAGGAATTTACTGTCTAGATTCCTCCTCTTCCATGTATGCATTCATTCCATCAGTTATTCATAATTAACTCAGCTTTCAACGTATTGAGCATTTGCATACAAGGAACTGTGTAGACACAAAGGTTTAAATAAAACATGGTTCTTGCCTTCAAAGAAATATACAAAAGATTTTTAGGAGAATTAGAGGTAACTGATTTAAATAATTGAGTGACATTCCCAAAGTCCACTGGCAACCAGAAAAGGGTCTGATGAATAATACACATGTTAGAATAACCTCACCAAAATAATCAAGAATTAATTTCAAATGTGTGTATGCATGTATTTTAAGCAAAGCAAAAGTACGATTCCAGGAAAACAGGCCAAAATTGCTGCAAAAGCTACTCTAGATTAACTACATTAAACTTTAATGTGCTTAGGAACCACAAGAGACCTTGTAAATCAAATGAAGTTTCTGATTCAATAGGTCTCTGGTGGAACTTGGTAAAGTTCATTTCTCACAAGTCCCATGAGATGGTGATGCCAGTGATCCAAAGACTAGGTTCTGAATAGCCAAGGACTAATGCAGGTAAACAATAAGAATTCAAAGGGACTGGACCCCTGACATCTATGCACAACACTCTTAACATTCGTAACACCGCCATCCAGAATACCGTGATGATAAGTACAAGTTTTAAATAACCCATTCAGTCATGTGTGTTTATTAAAACAACTTTACAAAGAGGCAGTCAGGAAAGAAACAAAGCACTTAAAGGCATTTAATGGCAGACTTTATAAAACATGTAGTTTCTCTACAAAACATTCTTACAACTCAGAATTTCTCAAACCTGCAGATTAGTGAATCTCTCCAACTCTCTGTATTCCCTCCATCCCAACATTCCACCCATCCATGAATCTCTACCACGAACCTCACTTTGAACATAAAAAGAAAAATTATGGTGACTTCCTTTTTTAATTTATTTTTTATATGTCAACCCCTTGGTCAATTTGCAAATGGTGAGTTCCTTTGAGAGTGAAAGGGGTGGAGTGATTAGTAACTAAAGAAATAAAGATACTTAAGTTGACAAGGGTTATAGAACGTAGAGGAGAAATATTAATAGATGAAGCTGTGGAAAAAGAAAAAGCATTGTGCCTGGAGTCAGAAAACATTCTAGCTTCCTTCCTAGTATGTACCCTAGGAATCGCATGAGTCTCTTTCCCCGTCAGAGTTTCAGCTTTCTCATCTGTAACAAGAGAGTAAAATACCCACCTGGTGGGATATTATGAGGAACAAATGTACCAAGTATTAAAATAGTAATAAACATTAATAAATTAAATATTGAAGCATAGATGATTAAGTAAAAATAATGACCAGTTCTATTGATAAGGGCATGGAAAGTAACTAAATAAACATAGCAACATATACGAAAGTGTCTAGCACAATCCCTCACACAAGTAAAGACTTCAAATAATTTTTTTAAAGGAGAGAACAATTGTGGTCTTAAAGCACCAATTAAGAAGTTTAGATTTGATTCTAAAAGCATGTCCAAGCAAAAAAAAAAAAATTAATGCTACTATTTTAAAATTGGTTTTTACATACATAGAAGTAGGTGTTTCAGAGTACAATTCAATGCCAGAATGCCCTGTGCTCTCTTTTTCCAATTCAATTTAACAAAACTTTGCAGAACACCTGCTCTAGGCTAGAAATGGCAAGGAATGCAAAAATGAGTAAGTGGTCCCTTCTTTCAAGAAATTCTCAGTCTCAAGGGAGTAATGAGGCCAGTATACAAAGAGCTGTGATGGTAGACAGACTTCTTCAGTCTCCCACCTGTGTGTCTGGAAATTTTATTACTTTAAAGTCATTGTCCCATAAGAAATTGAAGGTGCAGGTTCCCATCTCCATCCCACAAGGGTGAAACTTTGCCTTAGAAATCATGTGCTAGCACAGGACCTGAGGCCCCTCTTCTTCATGTCTTCCCATTACTCCTGCGAGTCCTCAGGAAGTGACACGTGTGCTCAGGAGAAAGTCTGCTCCTGATCTGCTCTGCCTGTCTCGGTGATGCCTGCTGCCCTCAAGCCACTGTCCAGGCTACCAAAGCAGCAATTACCAAAGGTGTTTAAACCCCAGGGTTCACAAAGCCCCCCAGGAAAAAAGCCCCTCTGAATCTGCCTCCCACCTCTCTTTACAGTGGGGGTCATACCTTGTTTCTGAGTCCAGGCATTGTATAAAACTGTACTATCCTCCATATTTCCATCCTTCATGCTTCTGGCTCCAGGCAATCGCATGTGAATGGGAGGACGGGCTCCATGAGTAATCTTGGGGACTGTGTTGACTGTTTGCAAAATATAAAACTTATAGGAGAAAACCCAACTAGCAGTGGTTTAAATCAGAAGATATTTATTTTTACCAACAAGTCTGGAGGAGAATCCCAATGTTGGTTCAGTGTCCCAACAATGTTCTCGAGAATCTAAGTTCTTTCCTTCTTTTCTATTCTACCATCCTGAACACATTGGCTTTCCCCCTCCAGCTTCCTGCTTCAGTCTCAAGATTACTGCTGCAGTTCCAATTATCACATCCTCCTACTGCTGCCTTGAATGGCAGGAAGGAAGGGGGCAAAATTAAAGTTTTTAATGGCTGTAGTATGTCTTTCTTTTTTGAAAGAAAGGATATTTTTGCAAGAAGCTCCCCAAAAGACTTCCTTATACATCTTATTGCCTGAAGCTGTGTCACACGACCACCTCTAGTTACAAGAGAGTCTGGAGAGAGATTACCTGGTATTTATCCTCAATCCTGGGAGAGAGAAGAAAGAGGAATTGAAAGGCTTGATAGTTCTGCTATATTGTCCAAAATGACTTCCGTGTGAGAGTGATGCTACAATATGAACTCTTGTGAATGAGCATCCCTGACTGATATTTGGGCCCCAAATAAATTAAATTACTTAGGCAATATCCAGATTATTTACAATTCACACAGAGTTAGTTCTGTGCAGTTTAGGCTCAGAATCCAAATTCTAATACTTATCTATGCAGCATTTTCTAAGTTATCTTGGTGCCATTTTAAACACTGAAAACCAATAAGATTAACTTATTGCAAAATAAGATCTGTGAGTACAGAATAATATGATAAGAGCAGGACATTTGCAAATTTTATTGTAAAAAAGACAAAAATTGATGACTTGTGAAGAAAACAGCTTGTTGGTAAATTACCTTTAACTAAGGCCTCCCTGTATCTAGAGGCTACTCTACTAGAATTTGAGGTTGTTTCCTCTATTTCATTATACAGAAGAAATGAACATTGGAAATAGCCTATTCTCTAATGCAATCCATGCTGCTTGGGGCAAAAGAGGTTTATAGATATTAATAAAAAGCGATGTCCTAGTTTCTCTGAGCTCTTCCTCTAGGTTTCAGGTAACACTAGAGCAGGATCCACTGGCTCATTTTCTCCTCAATTCTCTGATCACAACTCTGCTTTCTCACCTCCTCCAAACTACATCTAACACACACACACACACACACACACACACACACACACACACTCATACATTTCTACTCCAGGGTGTTTCCTTTTTTATGGTTTTTTCTTCTTTTCTATGGTCTTTCCTTCACTGCTTACTGGGAAACTTTCATTCCTTCTACTGTCTTTTTTTTCTTCCAGTTCTCTTTTCTTTTTTTTTTTTTTTTTTTTTTCCCTTTTTTTTTTTTTTTTTTTTTTTTTTTTTTTTTTTTTTTTTTTTGAGACAGAGTCTCACTCTGTCACCTGGGCTAGAGTGTCATGGCATTATCATACCCCACTGTAACCTCAAAACTCCTGGGCTCAAGTGATCCTCCTGCTTCAGCCTCCCCAGCTGAGACTACAGGTATGCACCACCATGCCCAGCTAATTTTTTCTATTTTTAGTAAAGATAGGGTCTCGTTCTTGCTCAGGCTGGTCTCGAACTCCTGAGCTCAAGCAGTCCTCTGCCTTGGCCTCCCAGAATGCTAAGATTACAGGCATGAGCCACCATGCACGGCCCCTCCAGTTTTCTTGAAGGTATAGCAGCATGAATGAGACAAGCATATATATAAGAATAGGACAGGCCGGGCATGGTGGCTCACACCTGTAATCCTAGCACTCTGGGAGGCCGAGGCGGGTGGATCGCTGAAGGTCGGGAGTTCAAGATCAGCCTGAGCAAGAGCGAGACCCCCATCTCTACTAAAAATAGAAAGAAATTATCTGGACAACTAAAAATATATATATAGAAAAAATTAGCCAGGCATGGTGGCTCATGCCTGTAGTCCCAGCTACTCGGGAGGCTGAGGCAGTAGGATCGCTTGAGCCCAGGAATTTGAGGTTGCTGTAAGCTAGGCTGAAGCCACAGCACTCTAGCCAGGGCAAGAGCATGAGACTGTGTCTCAAAAAAAAAAAAAAAAAGAATAGGACAGCTATAAGGTTGGTACTGGAAATCAAATTGAAGATTGCAGATGGTCCTGGCTGTATCCATTATGGAAGTTAGCAAGTTGTCCACGTGGAAGCAAATGGGAAATTAGTATCAGTTTACAGGCCTAGAAATGTCAGAGATCCAGTAATCTAGGAGCAGAGTCAATGTGCGGGCAGAGCATGGAACTCTAGTGCATAACTGGTGGGCCTACTGCAGATGCCCTCGCCAGGAAAGGGCCCTGCGGCAGGGTTCAAGAGTCTGTTACTAGGACTTGAGCCTGAAACAAGCTCTGTGTAGTGGAAGGCGCAAAGCCATGGGCCCTGGAACAAAGTGGATGTCTTAGCAAGGGGAAGCATTTCAAATGGGAAACTGAATTAAATGTCCGATACAAAGGAGAAGAGAAGGGAAAAGGCGAAGACTGCACTAAAAAATCATCATTCTTAGCTCAAAATTTCCCTAAGTTCTCATGCTTTATCTCAAACATTCATGAGACCTATGTATTCCAAAATATGTGTTTATTGTGATATAAAAATGTTTTAAATAATGCAACATCCAGAAAATTAATGCACCATTCTTATCCTTGGTTTTCAGTACACTCTGTTCATGCAGCTGTATGCTCCATGGCATACAGTCTCCCAGAAGTCCCAGGGACATTCAATGCAGTGGCCCAAAGCTGTACCCTGCTTATTAAAATGCCTTGTTGTGTTTTCTTTCTTTCTCTGTCTCACTTCCCCATTCCTCTACCAATGTTTCCTCCTATATTTTCATACTCAAATTCTTACTGCAGTGTCTGCTTTCTGGAGGAATCCAACCTATGTCGAGTAGCTAATATGGTGCCTGGAAGGTAGCAGGTACTTAAGAAGTGCTGGGTGAGGGAAAGAATAACCATTTCCAGTTTTCTGCAGGAGGCATTGCTTGAATGGGTTTTTGAAGCTTTAAGCATGACTCTATAGCCCAGCAGAGTCCTCCAAACCTTACACCGGCAAAGAGGAATTCCAAGAGATGTGTGAGAGTCAAGGTTCTCAAGAGGAACAGAACTGGTAGGAGAGGGAGATCGTGGGAGGGTGGAGAAGGAGAGGAGGGTAGGAAGTGAGGGGGCTCAGAGAAAGAATAAAAATATAGAGGAGAGAGAGGAGAGATTTTAAGGATTTGGCTCATGTGATTGTGGGGTCTGGCATATCTGAAATCTACAGAGCTGACAAGCAAGCTGGATGTTCAGGCAAGGGTTGATGCTGCAGTCTTGAATCTGAAATCCATAGGAGAGACCAACAGGCTAGAAACTTGGGTGGAATTTCCACGTTGCAGCCTTGACACAGAATCCCCTCTTCTCTAGGAACCCTTGGTTTGTGCTGTTTAGGCACTCAACTAATTGGATGAGGCCCACTCACATTCTGAAGGGTAATCTGTCTTACTTAAAGGTGACTGATTATAAAAGTTTATCACCTCTACAAAATAACCTTCATAACGATACCTAGATTAGTGTGTGGCCAAATAACTGGGTGCCATAGCCTAGCCAGGTTGATGCGTAATATTCACCATCACAGCATGTCCAATAGGCTCCTGACATAGCCCTTTAATTGGCCCTGTCCTGGTCACACCTTCTTCACATAGTCTTATTCTACTTCATCTCCCTGACATCCTGACTCTCTCTACAATACTTACATTTTGATTTTCGGTCTTATGGGGCTCTGTGGCTCTGTGGCTCTCTACCATGCTACTTTGTTCTTCTGTCCATGGTTTCTCTGTTGAATTGGACTCCACTCTTGGGGACTGACATCTTGAGCTGGGTCCACAGCCCCTTCCAGGATGCACCTTGCAGGCGTTTCAGTCCAGTGGTCCATTGTACTGGCCTCAAATAAGCTGTGAGATTCTCTCCAGATGCCCAAAACAAAAATATGTTTGATTCGTGGAACTAAGCATAAAATATATGTCAAATAGCACTTTTGTTAAGAAAAGGAAATGGGGCAAAATCAAACTGAAGCCCCTGGGAGGAAGGGGAGGAGTAGCTGTGATTCCCCACTAGTATTTTTGCCAGATCATTTGTTGATTATTGATGTTACTCAATGTCAAAGCATACTGGAAACACTTTAAAAGAGCATCATTGACACATTACATCAGATAAATAAACATTTCCATCTCAACTGACTCATTTGCTGGAAAAAATTCCCTTAACAATACAAATAAAGAGAGGACAGGAAATGTGGATGGTTAAAAAGTACATTTTATAGTTTTCAGGATATGAGTAAAGGTGTAAAATTTTTTATAAATTTTAAGGGTTATTTTTATATTCTTGAAACAATGAATTTTTGTCCAAATTGGGACAAACTTTGGAAGTCAAATATTTCATTTCCTTTTGACAAGAGTAAAATTTGTTCTTTCCAAGAGTAAAATTAAGAGAATTGCTCCAAGTCACACAACAAGAAGGAGGCAGAGTTCCAAGTTCACTCCCAAGTTTTCTGACAGTTTGTCCCATGATTTTCCACTATTCTAGATTATTTTGGTGTATGCGGCTTGTTGCTATTATTGTCTTTTTTTCTTCTCTTTTCTTTTTTAGCTCCAGAGCTGCAGAGATTCAAAATGAGAGGAAAGAAACTAATATTATGTCATTTAACCCTTGTAACATCTCACAAAGTAGGGGTGATTTTCTAATTTTTACGGACTAGGAAACTAACACTTGAAAGTTAGATAACATGTCAAAAGTCACAATTAAGTTCAGAATAACAAAGCTGGGATTTGAACCCAATTTTTTTACATTTCTACGCTGGGAAAATGAGGGTAATTTTGGCCTCCAGAATGTTCAGATCCCACTTTTCTTCAACAAGCCGAACTAGTGATAAAAATGGCAACTCCAAAACTTTTCAGAAATCCTTCCTTCTCACAATCATAATATTTAAATTTGAGAACTTCTATAGACTAAAAAAGCTTACAAGATATAAAATGGGAGAAAATATTTTATATTCATTGTGCATTTCTGCACATCTTTGTAAGAACTTCCTTTGGAAATCTAATACCTTCCTCTGCATTATTAATTTCCAGATATTAGAAGAATAATAATATTTTATTAAGTCTTAGAGATGCAATCTTAAAAATGTGAGAGACATGATTAGTAAGAAAAAAAGAATGTGGAACTTTGCAGCTCAATAGTACTATTTTGATCTATTATTTTTGAAAATATACAATGTTTTCTCTAATAAATGGATAGACCTAACGGTCATTTTTGCTATTTCTCACTTTAAAGATAATAATAAGATTCAGGGAATTATTAGTTTTGTATCAGAGAACAATTATTTCTTCAAGCTATTTCTTGATTCAAATAGGTCTTATCAGACTTTGAAATATGTTGGCATTTACCCAAGAGACTATTGTTTCCTGGAAAGATAGTTGTGAGTCCAATTTTTTCTTTAGTAACTGAATGCCCTGGTCAGAGAGACTGGAATATTGTTAAGTTTAAAAAAATTATTTGGAGGAATCTGATTTAAATTTCAATGGGATTCATTTTTAGGCTCTACAAAGAGGGGAGATCATCTGAGCTCTGGTCATGTGCTTGGAGCTTATGCTCAGGTAGACACAGGTCAGATACTCCTACGGTTTGGATGTTCATCCCCTCCAATCCTCACGCTGAAATTTGATCCCCAATGTTGGAGGTGGGGCCTATTGGGAGGTGCCTGGGCCATGGGGCAGATCCCTCATGACTAGATTAACACCCTCCCTCAGTGGTGAGTTCTCAGCTCTATTAGTTTCCATGAAAGCTGGTTGTTAAAAAGTAGCCTGCCACCTCCCCTGCCCTTTCTTGCTTCCTGTCTCGTCATGTGATCTCTGCACTCCCAGGCTGCCCTTTGCCTTCTGCCATAAGTGCAAGCAGCCTGTGGTCCTCACGAGATGCAGATCTTGAACTTTATAGCCATGCATCAGTTAGGAGTCAGTTGCAAAAAGCAGAAACTACCCCAGTTTTCATATACAGAAAGAGATTTGATATGGGCCATTAAACACAAAATAGTTAGAAAGCCTTAGAAGCAAGTTCTAGACCAAGTCTCCAAAAATGACTCTCAAAATCACTCTGTCAAGCTGGCCCACCAAGGCAGCTGCTATCTCCACCACAGTCAGGGGGCAGAGGAATCAGAAGACCACCATCAGGAACCGCTGAGTTTGAGGCTATACTGCCTTAGCTGCAATCTAGTGCTCAAGAGGCAACCTCAGCCACCACAGCTGTCTCTCAATACCCTCAGAGCTAGGGACTGGATTCTACAATGCTGCTGCAGAAAGACCCAGAACCCCCATGATTGTGTTTGTTCCAGCAACATCTGCAGCAGCTGAAGATGTGAGGCCCCTCCCTCACTTCCACCTTCCAAATCTCAAATGAGGTCATCTAGTTGGGGAATTTAACTTACATTTGGAGATTGGAAGAGAATGTTCTTTTTATTTTGTTTATAATTTACCCATAATAATTGCACATGTTTATGGGGTACGGTGTGATGTTTCAGTACGCGTGTACATACTCTAATGACACAGTCCGGGGAGTTAGCAAGTCCGTCACCTCAAACCTTTATCATTTCTTTGTGGTGACAAATTTTAAAATTTTCCTTTCTAGCTACTTCAAAATATACAGTGCTTTTTTTTTTGAGACAGAGTCTCACTCTGTCACCCAGTTTAGAGTGCAGTGGTGTCATCATAGCTCACTGTGACCTCAAACTCCTGGGCTCAAGCGATCCTCCTGCCTCATTCTCCCAAGTAGCTGGGACTATATGTATACACTAATTTTTTTTCTATTTTTAATAGAGATAGGGTCTTGCTCTTGCTCAGGCTGGTCTTGAACTCCTGAACTCAAGCGATCCTCCCATTTCAGCCTCCCAGGGTGCTATGATTGCAGGTGTGAGCCACCACACCCAGCCTACAATGCATTATTATTAGCTATAGTCACTCTACTATGTAACAGAACACCAGGACTCTTTCTTCCTAACTAACTGTAACTTTGTACCTGTTGACTAACTGCTATCTCCTCCTGCTCCCTCCCCTCCCCACCCTCTGGTAACGACCATTCTACTATTATCTCCATCTATAAAATCAACTTTTCCAGATTCCACGTATGAGTGATATCATGCTGTATTTGTTTTTCTGTGCCTGGCTTATTTCACTTAACACTTTGTCCTCCAGGTTCATCCATGTTGCTGTAGATGACAGGATTTCATTCTTTTTTATAGCTGAATAATATGCCACTGTGTATGTACACAACATTTTCTTTATCTGGTTCATCTACCGATGGACACTTCTATCTCTTGGCTGTTGTGAATCGTGCTGCAATAAACACGGAAATGCAGAGAATGCAGAAATCTTAAAGAGAATGCTTCAAGTTCCCTGGCAGTACAGGAAGACACACTAGAAGGAGGTTGGGAGGGATTCTGAGTGTCAATCTACCATATTCACTGTAGATAAATGTGTTAGTCTGCTAAGGCTGCCCTAGCAAACTACCAAGGACTGGGTGGCTTAAGCAACAGAAATTTAATTCTCACAGTTCTGAAGTCTGGAAGTCTAAGATCAAGATGTTGCCAGGTTTGTTTTATCCTAGGTCCTCTCTGCTTGGCTTGCAGACAGCTGCCTTCTTGCTGTGTCCTCATACGGCCTTTCTTCTGTGGGCATGCAAACTCTAGGTGTCTCTTCCTCTTCTTATAAGGACACTATTCCTATTGGATTAGGGCCCCACTCCTTGACCTCATTTCATCTTAATTACTTCTTTAGAGGTCCTATCTCCCAATAGGAATGTCACATTGGATGTTAGGGCTTCAACATATGAATTTGGGGAGGACACAATTCTGTCCTTACAATGAGTAAGACAGACCTCTGCCCTGGAAAAATTTACTGTAGGAGAAAAGGTCAAAACACACGTATACAGTTGCAAGTGCTAAGTGCCACAACAGAAGTATGTAGAGATTATGGTGAAAATACAGTGCGAGATGTAGGTAAGCCTTTAATGATAAGTTATATGTGTATGTATAGAGCTTATAAGTAGAATTCCTTATCCTTACTAATTCTTCTTTTCCATTGCAGATGTAGGGTTCTAGTACAAACTTAAGTGTCCAATAGTGAGGAAGAGGGATGGTACAAAATGTACCTATAGGTGGTTGCTGAAGTTCTGCACAAACCTCCACTCCTTTGACTTTAGGAGTAACCTAGTGTGGAAGGAAGGCATGACAGCTTGGCTCATTAGCACCCTGTTTATTAATTTAAAAAGACATAAAGGTAACAGTTTTGAACACTCACTAAAAAGTAGGGACAGTGCTAAGACCCTTAAGTGTATATCTTCTTTAATCCTCGTCTCAGAATTATCTACACTTTACAGATGCTATTGTCTGTTTGTGTCCCCTTAAAATTCGTATGTTGAAACCTAACCCCCAAGGTATTAAGAGGTGGGGCTTTGGGGAGGTGATTAAAACCTTTATAAAAGAGGCCTCAGAGAGACCTCTGTCCCTTACATCAAGTGAGGACATAGCTGGAAAATGCCATTTATGAACCAGAAAGTGGGCTCTCACCCACAAATCTTCTGGTACCTTGATCTTGTACTTCCCAGTCTCCAGACCTGTGAGCAATAAATTTCTGTTGTTTATAAATTACCCAGTCTGAGATATTTTGTTAGAGCTGCTTAAATGAACTAAGACAACGCCGAGGAAACTAAGCTTAGAGGGGTTAAATGACTTATCTTGGGTCACACAGTACAAAATGGGAAAACTCAGATTTGCATCTGGGCTATTTCCAATTGACTGGGCTCTTATTTATGGCCAGAAAATCAGATCCTCTGTCTGACTTGCCTAGGATTTTAA
Source organism: Propithecus coquereli (assembly GCF_000956105.1). Taxonomy (NCBI): domain Eukaryota; kingdom Metazoa; phylum Chordata; class Mammalia; order Primates; family Indriidae; genus Propithecus; species Propithecus coquereli. The sequence continues at coordinate 5,540,850 of NW_012154951.1, read as the reverse complement.
CTCCTAAGGATTACCATAGGAAGTATCCCAGTCCTGCAGTTAAAACCTTTGAACCAATATCTGACTTTTTTATGGCTCAAATTTCTTTCTACTTTTTAATCTTTTTGCTTTCTTTTGAACATTTACCAGTGAAATCATTTAAAACTAATTTTTGTTCTTTACATCCTTTTAGTCACTAACTCTGCTTGTTTTATTCAGCCTTTTTTTTTTTTTTTGGTTATTCCTAATTTTTCCCAATTTCTCTATTTGTCATATTCTTCTAGGACTTTCTCTCCACGTATCTCTTGGATGGCAACTTGGAACTTAGTTTTCATTCCAGAGGAAAGAAAGAGATCTAATTAAGTCCATGGGCCTTAGATATCCAGACATTTATTTAACACATTCATTGGGTGTCTTTCATGCTCCATGCTCTGTCCTTAGACACGGATTCAGCAGCAAAATGAACAGTCAAGGAACCTGATCTTACTGTCCTTATATCCCGTGGAGGAAATAAACTATAAACACATAAGTGAACTTAATAAAAAAAAAAGTTGACTAGATAATCATAGTTGTTCTCAAGAAAACAACATGATAAGGGGATAAATGTGTCTGATATGTGGATTTGGTGGGCAGGGATGGTGTCTCTGAGGTGGTGACATTCAACAAGCCTGGCCTAGGCTACCTAACATTAAATTATATTCATCATCCAAATAATGAATACATATTGAAAGTACTTACCACTTTCGTGAACAAATGAAAAACAAAGGAAACAAAGCCCAAACTGCTAGTGGTGACAGGTTTGGTAGTTACGAGCAGTAAAGCTTCTGAAGACTGACGAACAGATGTGAATAAAAACAGACCTTTCTCATTTGGTCCAATCTCCTGCTTTAGTGAGCTTTTTTCTCCTATTTTCTGGAACCAGGGATTTCTTTACAAATCTCCCAGTGAGATGAGTGTGAATCCTTGAAACTACAAGTTATGTGTGAATATTCCCTCCTGTTAGTAATCAGTAGAACTCAAAGCTTACAGTTCCAGAGACACTGCCATTATATTGAAATTTTAAAAATGAGTATCTTAATGAACATTTACATTTAAAATACACCTTATTATGCTGACAGTGTGCTGGCTTCTGATTACGAGTTGCAGCTGGATTGGTTTGGTCCTTCTTGTACATAATATTTTCCTTTCAACTAATTTTTGATTATGTGAGTTGTGCTATTTCATATCCAACTAAACTATGTTCATTCATTAAGCTAGCAATCATCAAAATTTGTGGCTTAAATTTTCAATTATAGTCCTGGCAGGAACAAATTGTTCCTTGGTGATAATAGATTTGAATTTGACTAGGTCTGTGACTGTAAATCTGGGTGATAAAAACTGCAAATATCATCTGATATTTGCAAACAGCTATATATTTGTCATTATGTAGCCGAAATACCCAGATAATTGACTATTTTGTTTTGTTTTGTTTTGTTTGAATTTTCCTTCGGATGACTCAGGGTAGATACAGCCAAGGAAATCTTTGAATCTTAAATGCTGAAGTTTCATGGTAGATTAAAAACTTCTACAACCAGCATGAATCATCGATTTTTCTCAGAAAGAAGAGTTACTCCAAGGACTAGGATCTCCATTTCTCATTCAGTTTTCTTAGGAATTCTTTGATCTTAATTTTGAATGTAACCTTTGCTCTTATAATGAGCTGTTGATTTTTAAACACAAAATGGAAATACTGAGGAAAACAAAAAACAGACAATGAAGATTGTAATGGCTTTATCATTCAGCTAAGCATTTTCCTTCCTTGTAAAGCCAAGCAAAACAAAAGGGAGCTGAATGGAAAAATCAAACATTTGGAGACTAACACATCATCTGAGATCATTTCTAGTGATCTCATGAAGCTTGGGAAAAGAACTGGTAAGTCTCCTCTCCTCTTCCAGAATTGGTTTATTCCAAAGGAATCATGCTAGTCAACATTCCCTAGGTTTGAAGTATATGTGATAAGTGTCTTTCTGGAGCTACCAAAGGCTTCTGAGCTTATAAAACATGCCTTATGGTGTGGGGGATGGAGACCTAGAATGCGTTTAGAAGATCAGGCTCTCACGCTAGTTTTGCTACAAATTAGGTGTATAGCTCTTTGGGTCTGTGTTTCATCTGAAAATATGATGTGGCTAGACAAGATGATCTCTCAAGATCTTCCATCAAAAATCTATGATGGTATAAAGCTAACAAGTGGTCCAGCAGCTCAACAATCCTGTATTGTAAGGAAGGAGATATTTGGCAATGTGATGAAAGACCAGTATTAAAAAGAATCTGTTGGCCGGGCGTGGTGGCTCACGCCTGTAATCCTAGCACTTTGGGAGGCCGAGGCGGGCGGATTGTTTGAGCTCAGGAGTTCGAGACCAGCCTGAGCGAGAGCGAGACCCCATCTCTACTAAAAATAGAAAGAAATTAATTGGACAACTAAAAATATATAGAAAAAATTAGCCAGGCATGGTGGCGCATGCCTGTAGTTCCAGCTACTCGGGAGGCTGAGGCAGTAGGATCGCTTAAGCCCAGGAGTTTGAGGTTGCTGTGAGCTAGGCTGACGCCATGGCACTCTATCCCTGGCAACAGAGTGAGACTCTGTCTCAAAAAAAAAAAGAATCTGTTGACTTTTCTACTATTCTGCTATATATTAAGTGTCATAAATATGATAAAGAATTATAATGTAAAAGATTAATGCAAGTAATAACAATTAATCTAGGGCTATAAGGTAATGATTATACTAGATGAAAATAGCAACCTGATAGGCACTGGAATATGGTCAGATGTATTAAAGGGGGTGCAAAAGTAATTGCCATTTCAGATCATGAATTTTAAATCATTGTAACTAGGCTCAAACACATCTTTATTAATCAAAATACGAACTGTTACAATCAACACATTTTTGCCAATGAGAAATAAGTTTGTTTATTCCTGTAGCATAAAAATCCATACTTCAGGATTCAACAAACTCTTGGAAAGCATTTTCTGCATCCTGCTGGTGGTTGAAGCGTTTTCCCTGCAAAAAGTTGTCTAGATGCTTGAAGAAGTAGTAGCCAGTTGGCGACAGGTCAGGTAAAGATGGTGGATGAGGCAAAACTCTGTAGCCCAATCCGTTCAACTTTTGAAGGATTGGTTGTGTGATGTGTGGTCGGGCGTTGTTGTGAAGAAGAACTGGGCCCTTTCTGTTGACCAGTGCCAGCTGCAGGCATTGCAGTTTTTGATGTATCTCATCGATTTGCTGAGCATACTTCTCAGATGTAATGGTGTTGCCAGGATTCAGAAAGCTGTAGTGGATGAGACCAGGAGCAGACCACCAGTGACCATGACATTTTTTGGTGTAAGTTTGGCTTTGGGAAGTGCTTTCAAGCTTCTTCTTGGTCCAGCCACTGAGCTGGTTGGCCCCAGCTGTCGTATAAAATCCACTTTTCATTGCATATCATAATCTGATTGAGAAATGGTTCGTTGTTGTTGCGTACAAGAAGAGAACACGACACTTCAGAACGACGACTTTTTTTGATTCTCGGTCAGCTCATGAGGCACCCACTTACCGAGCTTTTTCACCTTTCCAATTGGCTTCAATTGCCCAATGATAGAACGGTCAAGGTTGAGTTCCTCAGCAACTTTTCATGTAGTTGTAAGAGGCCCAGCTTACATGATTGCTCTCAACTGATCATTGTCAACTTCCGATGGCTGGCCACTGCACTCCTCAACTTCAAGGCTCTCGTCTCCTTTGCAAAACTTCTTGAATCACCGCTGCACTGTATGTTTGATAGAAGTTCCTGGGCCAAATGCGTTGTTGATGTTGCGAGTTGTCTTTGCTGCTTTACAACCCATTTTGAACTCAAATAAGAAAAGTGCTTGAATTTGCTTTTTGTCTAACATTATTTCCATAGTCTAAAATAAATGTAAAATAAACAGCAAGTAATAAGTCATTAAATAAATAATAAGCAAAAAAGCATAAAGTGAGAAGTGTGCATTAAAATGATGTATAACATAACCACATTTATTTAAGAATGTATTCCAATATCAAATGGCAAATTTCTACAATGCTAAAACCGCAATTATTTTTGCACCAACCTAATAGTTTTGTTAGATTTATGCAGCAACAACAACAAAAGCAGACTGCACCTGGCCTGTAGGTCTATATAACAACAATACATCACAAGAGACTCTCTTGGTCAACTACAAGTTTAGTCCTCACATTATCAACTTCCTTGATTATTAAAGCATTTTGATCTTGTGGTTCTAACTAACTAGGATGATTCAGTATTTCTTGTCCTCAATTGTCTTATCTATAAAATAAGGGGTTTAGCCACAATTACTCTGAGATTCCCCAAATCTCTAAAATTCCAAGATTCTGTATTTTTGGGTAATCTGAAAATCTAGACTCTACTTAATTAAATTAAACCAATCTAAGGCATGTATGCCATCAGCTGTGCAGAGCCAGAATAAGAAATACCTTGCCAACAAGCAAAATGGTTTCCTAAATATGAAACTATTGGCAGGGTTGGGGGCGGGGATATCAAAAAGGACACTTCCAAGTGCTGTGGCCTCCCTTCCCTCAGAAAAACTTCTCTTGCTGCCTGACTTATAGAATTGGAGATTCATCTGCTTAACTCAAGCCCTTATCTTCTGGTAAAATACAAATGCCTCTGGAAAGGTCACATGTTAAACAATATCAGTCATTCTTATCTTTGTTTGAATGATTTTTTTTTCAATTTGACCCTGTCTTGTTTCATAAAGGATTTGAAGCTGTCTACTGGAAAGGAGTTAAGTAAATGCATTTCAAAGATTGGATTTTATAAAAGCCCGTGGGAACCAGGGGAGGATGTAAGAAGGAAGATGCCACCAATGAGGAAAGCTCTATGTAAATTGCAAAGGGCTGTAAAAGTATTAGAGATCATTAGTAATAACAGGCAGAGTCTGGTTGCTTAAATAGAAACCTTGCCCATTTCCCAGTGATTTCAACAGGTCATATTATTCTTCATTCTTCTTATGGGGTTTAATGTTCCTTGCCTAATTCTTTGGACACTTTATTAAAAAGAAATCTATTCCTAATTTGCTCTTTACCTTGCTCATGTTGCTTTCTTATTTCCTGAATGGCACAAAATTCTATTAGTCACAGTACTGCCTGGAACCATATTTACACAGTCTCATGATCTTCCCTATTTCCTGGAAATGCAATGATCCTTTCTCTGTCTTTTTGTAAGTAGGTATCTATTAAGATCAGGAAGGAAAAATTGACTTTAATTTTAAATGGCTCTCTCAACATTGCCAGAGCTGATTATAGCAAAATGGATAGTTCTGGTATAATCAGCAAAGAAAAATCATAGCCCATTTTTCAAAGAGACTAGTTTTAGCCAAACATAAAAGCTTACAGAAATTTTTACATTGGGCTGTAAAGATTTCATTTTGTTTTGGTCACAAAGATAACATATTCTTAAGAGAGAAAGAAAAAAATGAAGTTTTGAACCCTGAGAATGAGACTGAAAATATCTCATCTTACTGAGAGATGTAGGCCCAAGAAATCTGCCACCAAGTCAGAGAACCAAGAAAGAAAAGCAGGTTTTTTGGGATAGGAAGCTGGCCTCTTGGGGTGGTCTTTCTGCCTCTGCTGGTAGAACCTTATCTGGAACATATAATTAAAATATTCTATTAAGACACTGCTTTACCACTACGTAACTATTGGCCTGAATTAGCAGTCTCCAAAACAGGACTGTTAGATCAGGATTAGAAGTACTGTTTATATGCATTTATCTTATGAAAATGAAAATAAGATTCAGCGTTATTTAGTACAAGAACTGCCCACACTCAGTCACTTATTCTCTGGCCATATTGCATACTTAGCATGGGAGATGCATTGGGGGAAGCATCCCATGAGAAGCTGTGGTAGCCTCAGACATTTCACTTTCAGCAGTTTGGGGCATGTGGACTTGAGCCAGGGGAAGTAGATTTACAGACTGTGTGCTTGAGTTTCAATTAAATCACCCCTCGCAAATGGAACAACACATAAAGATACCAGCAAAGAAACCATAGAGCAATTATGGTATTAATAATGTAAAGACACACACACCAAATGACAAATCTGTTATTTTGGGACTCCTAATACAAGCCCCTTGTCAGCCACAGGAAAATTTAAAATGTAAAAAAAAAAAAAAAGATATAGCTAGAAGTTAGATAAAATTTCTTGCAAATATTAATATGTCCATATGAAATATATGTTTACATCACTTATAAATGATGACCCTCACCTTAAATGTATCATGTGGTTGAGATATTAGTTATTAATAGTCCAGAGGCATCACAATTTGCAAGACCTTTAAAAAATCAACAGGCAAGGAAGATTCTGGGAAGATGGCAGTGTAGGAAGCACAAGTAATCTGTCTCCTCACCTAGACAATTACAATGACAGAATCTGTCTGATATAACTATTTTGGAACTCTTAAGTCTATTGAAGGCTTGAAACTTCCAGGTGAAGGTTACAATAGAAATTTCAGTTAATTTCAGTCAATTTCAGGTCTTAGCTCAGCAGCAGCAATCCTGCAGGGTGAAATGAAAGGACATTGGGTAGTAACTTGAACATGTATGAAGAAATAAAGATCTCAACAAAGGTAAATACATGGGCAATTATAAAAGGTAGCATTATTGTAACTTTGCAACTCCACGTTTTGTTTTTTACACAATTTAAGAGGCTAATAAAGTAAAAAAAATACTAGCTTATGTTTTGGTGCACACAATGTAAAAAGATGTAATTTTGTAACATCAATAACTAAAAAGGGTGGGAATAAACTGGTAAAGGAGCAGAGTTTTTGTATGTTATTGAAGTTAAGATGGTATAAATTCAAATCAGAGTGCTATAACCTGAAGAAATTAAGTGTAATTCCCATGGGAACCACAAAAAAATACACAAAAAATGTATACTAAATGCAATGAAAAGGGAATTAAATATTTTACTACAAAAAAATACAGCCAAACACAAAAGAAGACACTATTGCAGGAAATGAGGGACAAGAAAACAACAAGTTTGGCTGGGGAAACCTTACAAGCCAGAAGGGACTGGGTCCCTATCCTTAATCTTCTAAAACAGAATAATGCCCAACCCAGAATTCTTTATCCAGCAAAATTAAGTTTCATCTATAAGGGTGTAATAAAGTCCTTTCCAGACAAGCAATCACTGATGGATTTTGCAAAGACCAGACCAGGCCTACAGGAAGTACTCAGACCTGCATTACACACTGAACAGCATAATAGACACTCTTCAAAGTAAAATCATTTAAGAGTTAAAGCCTAGAACATGGACTTCATGATGGCTCAAGGAGCAAAACAAAACAACAGGATTTCACCCAACAATATGAATGGAAATCTACCATAAATCTCAATCCTCTCAATAAATGTGAATGGCCTGAACTGTCCTCTGAAGAGATACAGACTGGCAGAGTGAATAAAAATCCACAAGCCTAGTATATGCTGTCTACAGGAAACGCATCTAGTCCACAAAATGCCTTCAGACTAAAGGTCAAGGGATGGAAAACTATCATCCAGGCAAATGGATGTCAAAAGAAAACAGGGATAGCTATACTAGTTTCACATAACATAAGCTTTAAAATAGCAAAAGTAAAAAAGGACAAAGATGGCCACTATATAATGGTGAAAGGGAAGATCCAACAAGAAGAGTTTACAATCCTTAATATCTATGCACCCAATACATGAGCACACAGTTCCATAAAGCAAACCTTGTCTGATCTAAATAGCATGATAAACAATAACACCATAGTAACAGGAGACTTCAACATTCCACTGAATGAACTGGACAGATCTTCCAAACAGAAAATAAGCAAAGAAATAATGGACTTAAACAGAGCTCTTGAACAAAAGGGTCTGACAGATCTCTACAGAACATTCCACCCAAATAAAGCCAAATTCACATTCTTCTCATCAGCCAACGGAACTTTCTCCAAAATTGATCATATACTAGGCCACAAATCAGACCTCAACAAATTCAGAAAAATAGAAATTATACCGTGTGCTTTCTTGGACCATAGTGGTATAAAATTAGAGTTCAATTCCAACAGAAATACTCGCCACCTCACAAAGTCATGGAAACTAAGCAATATATTGTTGACTAACTACTGGGTCAAGGAGGAAATACAGAGGGAAATGAGGAACTTCTTCAAACTAAATGATAACGAAGAAACAAGCTATCAAGACCTATGGGATACAGCAAAAGCATTTCTGAGAGGAAAACTAATAGCAATAAATGTTCATATCCATAAAACAGAACATTTAGAAATCAACAACCTAATAAATAGAATCAAGGACTTGGAAAAGGAAGTGCAAACCAATTCCAATCCAAGTAGAAGAAAAGAAATAACTAAGATCAAAGCAGAACTAAATGAAATTGAGAACAAGAGAACTATAGGGAAGATCAACAAAACCAAAAGCTGGTTTTTTGAAAAGATAAACAAAATTGACACTCCTCTTGCTAGATTGACTAGAATCCAAAGGGAAAGGTCTCTAATAAACCCAATCAAAAATGAAAAAGGAGAGGTCACAGCAGACACCACGGAAATACAAAACATTATTTTTGATTTCTATAAAAACCTATATGCCCAAAAACTATATAACAAGGAGGAAATGGACAAATTCCTGGAAACATACAACCTCCCTAAGTTCACCCAGGGGGTAACAGAATATCTGAATAGACCAATCTCAAGCTCAGAAATTGGAGCACCAATCAAAAACCTCCCAAAACGTAAAAGTCCTGGACCAGATGGCTACACTT
>NW_012154951.1:5529926-5530328 GCF_000956105.1 Propithecus coquereli | reverse complement strand
TGGAAAAGAATTTGGAGATACCTCAGAGAGCTAAAAATAGAAATACCATTCAATCCAGCAATAGCACTATTAGGCATCTACCCAAAAGAGTACAAGACATTCTATGATAAAGACATCTGCACCCAAATGTTTATGGCAACACAATTCACTATTGCAAGGATATGGAAACAACCCAAGTGTCCATCAATCCATAAGTGGATTATTAAAATTTGGTGTATGTATACAATGGAATATTACTCAATCATAAGAAACAACAGTGATATAGAACCTCTTATGCTTTCCTGAATTAAACTTTAGCCCATTATCCAAAGTGAGGCACCACAACATTGGAAGAATGGGCTCCACTTGTACTCGCCATCAAATTGGTACTAACTGATCAACACTAGGGTGATCACATGGCAG
>NW_012154951.1:5524608-5528618 GCF_000956105.1 Propithecus coquereli | reverse complement strand
TTACCAAGACTGAAGTACAAAGAAATAGAAAATATGAACAGCCTACAACTAGTAAGGAGATTGAATCAGTAATCAAAAATCTCATGACAAAGAAAATCCCTAGACCTGCTGACTTCACTGGTGAATTCTACCAAACATTAAAAGAAGAGCTAATACCAATTTTTCTCAAACTTTTCCACAAAGTTAAAGAAGAGCAGACACTACTTAACTCATTCTATGAGAACAGCAATACCTTGATACCAAGGCCAGACAAAGATACTACAAGAAAAGATAACTACAGATCAATATCCCTTATGAATATTAATGCAAAAATTCTCAACAAAATACTACAACTGAATTCAGCAACACAGTAAAAGAATTATACACTATGCCCAAGGGGAAATTATTCCTGGAATGAGAAGATAGTTTAACATATGAAAATCAATGTAATAATAATGCACCACAGTAACAAAATGAAGGGGGGGGGAAACACATGATCATCTCAATTAATGCAGAAAAAGCATTTGATAAAATTCAACACCCTTTTACGATAAAAGTCCTCAACAAACTAGGAAGAAGGAAACTACCTCAATATAATAAAAGCCATATATGAAAAACCCACAATGAACCTCATACTTAAGGGTAAAAGACTGAAAGTTTTACCTCTAAGATCAGGAACTAGGCAAGGATGCCTGACTTTACCACTTCTATTAATACGGTACTGAAAGTTCTTCTAGCCAGAACAATTAAGCAAGAAAAAGAAACAAAAAGCATCCAAATTGAAAAGGAAGAAATAAAATTACCTCTATTCACAGATGATATGATCTTATATGTAGAAAACTCTAAAGATTGCACAAAAGAATTTGTTAGAGTAAACAAATTCAGCAAATTGGCTCAATACAAAGATAATACACAAAGTCAGTTGCATTTCTATACACTAACAATGAACTATCCAAGAGAGAAATTAGAAAACTATTCCATTTACAACAGTATCAAACAAATAAAATACTTAGAAATTATTAATACTTAGTAATTGTTTCACCAAGGAGGTGAAAGACTTGTACAATAAAAACTACAAAACATTGCTGAAAGACATTAAAGGTGACATAAATAAATGGAAAGGTGTCCCGTTTTCATTAGAAGACTTAATAGTGTTAAGACATCAATACTACCCAAAGTGATCTATTTACAAGTTCAATGCAATCCCTATAAAAATTCCAGCAATGTCACAAAATCAGTGTGCACAAATCAGTAGCATTCCTATACCCCAACAACAGTCAAGCTGAGAATCAAATTAAATATTCAATATCTTTCATGATAGCTACCAAAACAATAAAATACCTAGGAATATATTTAACCAAGGAGGTGAAAGATCTCTACAAAAGGTACTATGAAACACTGAGGAAGGAAATTGCAGATGGTGCAAACAAATGAAAAAACATATCCTGCTCACGTATTGGCACAATCAACACTGTTAACATGTCCATACTACCCAAAGCGATTTACAGATTCAATGCAATCTCCAAGAAAATACCAACGTCATTTTTCACAGATCTTGAAAAAATAATTCTACACTTCACTTGGAACCAGAAAAGAGCCCAAATAGCCAAAGCAACCTTAAGCACAAATCTGAAGGCATCACTTTATCAAACTTTAAGCTACACTATGAGGCTACAGTAATCAAAACATCATGGTACTGACACAAAAATAGAGACATAGACCAATGGAACAGAACAGAGAACCCAGATACAAAACCATCCACATATTGCCATCTGGGATCTTTGACAAAGTAGACACCAATATACACTGGGGAAAAGAATCCCTACTCAATAAGTGGTGTTGGGAAAATTGGATAGCCACACGTAAAAGATTGAAACAGGATGCATATCTCTTACCACTCACAAAAATTAATTCAAGATGGATACCAGATTTAAATCTAAGACATGAAACTACAAAAATTCTAGAAGAAAATTTTGGAAAAACTCTTACAGATATCAGCCTAGGCAAAGAATTTATGAAGAAGACCCCAAGGGTAATCACAGCAACAGCAAAAATAAATAAATGAGACCTGATTAAATTTAAAAGCTAATACGCAGCCAAGGGAATAATCAACAGAGCAAATAGACAACCTAGAGAATAGGGGAAAATATTCAGATGCTATATATCCAATAAAGGGCTAATAACCAGAATCTACAAAGAACTCAAGCAAATCAGCAAGAAAAAAAATCAAACAACCCCATTAAAAAGTGGACAAAAGACATGAACAAAAACTTTCAAAAGAAGATAGACTAATGACCAATAAATGTATGAAAAAATGCTCAGCATCACTAATCATCAGAGAAATGCAAATCAAAACCACAATGAGATATCACCTAAGCCCAGTGAGAATGGCTTTCATCAAAAAGTCCCAAAACAATAGATGCTGGTGTGGATGCAGAGAGAAAGGAACACTTATACACTGTTGGTAGGACTGCAAACTGGTACACCCTCTATGGAAAATAGTATGAAGATTCCTCAAAGAGCTAAAAGTAGACCTACCATTTGATCCAGCAATCCCATTACTGGGCATTTACCCAAAGGAAAAAAAATCAAAAAGATACTTGCATTAGAATGTTTATTGCAGCACAATTCACAATTGCAAAGAGAGGCATCACCCAAGTGCCCATCAATCCATGAGTGGATTAATACAATGTAGTATTTGTATAACATGGAGTACTACTCAGCCATAAAAAAATGGTGAACTAATACCTCTTGCATTAATCTGAATGGAAGTGGAGACCATTCTTCTAAGTGAAGTATCACAAGAACCGAAAAACAAACACCACATGAACTCATCATTACGTTGGAACTAATCAATCAACATGTTCACATATGGGAATAATATTCATGGAAAGTCAAGAAGATGGGAGGGGGGAGAAGGAGATGGGTAAATTCACACCTAAAGGTACAATGTACACTATGTGGGGGATGGGCACACTTTGACACAAACTGTACAAAAGCAATTTATGTAACCAAAACGTTTGTATCCCCATAATATTCTGGAATTTTACAAAAAAACCTCTTTGAAGAAAGCATAGGGCTTCATGAGATTGGATTTGGCAATGATTTCTTCTTCTTTGTTCTTTTACAGTGAATACCAGGAGAGAGCATGAATGCAATTCCCCGCCTACCACAAATTATGCGGTCGAGTTTCCCATACTTGGGGAAATCACAAGGGTCAGCACATCCAGAGTGCAATGGATAAGTCTTGCCCTGGGAAAACCGCCTTCATGATCATGGTATCTCTTCCCTCCCAGTTAAGTATGGCAATGATTTCTTGACCAAAGGCACAGACAATAAAAGAAAAAATAGAAAATTGGAATTTATGAAAATTTGAAAATTTTGTACATCAAAAGACACTATTGAGTAAAAAGGCAACTCACAGAATGGAAGAAAACATTTTCAAATTATATAACTGATAAAGGATTAATATGCAGAATATATAGAGAACTCCTAAAATTCAAAAACAGAATACCCCATTCAAAAATGGGCAAAGGACTCGAATAGACATTTCTCCACAGAAGATGTACAAGTGACCAATAATCACATGAAAAAATGCACAACATGACTGACCATTAGGGAAATAAATACCACTTCACATCTATTAGAATGGCTACTAAAAAAAAAGTTTGGTAAGGATGTATAGAAACTGGAACCCCAATGTGTTGTTGGTAAGAATGAAAAATGGTGTAGCTGCTATGAAAAACAGTATGGTGGTTCTGCAAAAAAATAAAATAGAATTACCGTATGATCCAGCAATTCAACTTCTGTACATATACCCAAAAGAACTGAAAGCAGAGTCTCAAAGAGATATTTGTGGACCCATGTCTACATTATTCACAGTAGCTAAAACATGGGAAAAATTCAAGTGTCCATTGACAGATGGATAAGTAAAATGCATAAACATATTTGAAATATTATTCATCCTTTAAAAAGGAGGAAATTCTGACATATGATACACATGGCTGAAACTTGAGAACATTATGCTAAGC
>NW_012154951.1:5510468-5523689 GCF_000956105.1 Propithecus coquereli | reverse complement strand
AGAGAGAGAGAGAGAGAGAGAACCTCTAAGGAAAGGTGTCCAGTGGAAGAAAGAATGCAATAGGGAATTCAATAGGGAATGACTTTCATTTAAAAAAAAAAAAGATGTATATAATAGTTAACACCTGTGTTACCTGTGTTAGTGTAACTCCTGCTAGAAAAGAGCTTTGATGGGAATAAATAAACACATTTGGGGAAAGATTATAAAGATAAATGTCTGTGGTGGAATTTGTATAAATATGTTTTAGTGAGATGAGAAATGACCACAAAATTCTCTGGAACCTGTGGTAAACTGAATTATTGGTCTCAATTCTTCATTCTCCTGCTATAAAATTACACTTCTATACCCTTGACACAGACTTATGGTGGGCAGTGTTCTTATCACCCTTGACTTTGGGCTTAGTGTGTGACTCATTTTGGCCAATGGAATATTAGAGGCTGTCACATGAGCCGAGCTTGAAATGTGCTTGCCAGTTTGGCTTGGCTCTGCTCACTTCTGCTGTTGTCATGAGAAGAATAGTATTTTCAAACTTTAAGACGATACTCATTTTTGTGTTACAAAAAAAAAAAAACAACATAAATACTACAACTTTTCTGTCTTTTTCTGTAATGACAAGTAAATGTCACCAGAATGATACCTTGCAGATAGTTTTGAAACAAGTAAATACATTGAATTGGTCCCTTCAAGATAAAGGTGATTTTTAACAATGAGTGAAAAAGTCATTTTTTTAAAAAAATATATGTTTATGCTATGAAGGGATTATTTTCAAAACTGGATTGAAATTTTCAACAATTATTTCATGATACTGCTCCAAACAATTTATATTTGTTACCTGTAAAAAAGCAGCAATATATACACACTTGAAAAACTTGGAAACTAAATTTTCTACTGCTTAAAATTCCTCTGTTTAGTTTAAGATTAGTGTATTTTACTGTGCAAGTTATCACTTAATAAGAAAGAAATTTTTTTCCAAACAAAAAATTTCAGTGGGTTTTAAATCCATTTTTCAAAAATACAGAGATGAAACACCTTACAATTAGTTTGCAAGAACAAATGATTGACATCAGGGAAGATGGAAATTTCCTAACTGAATTTCAATAACAACTCTTGCATAATTGATGGATAGTAATGAAAAATGAGCATCATGATTTGGTAAGCAAAGCAAGTGATATACTCCTTCCAGTTGGATCTATGTGTCCTTACGAAGTATCTCTTTCAGCTATGACAGACATAAAATCAAGTAGCAAAATAAGCTGAAATTAGACACAGACCTCTGAATTACTATAATACAAAATGTTAAATCAAGATTTTCAAAAATAATGAAGTATATTCTATCATTTTGCTGCCACTAAAAATATTACTATTAATAATATAGAATAATGAATATAAATAATATTTTGAGTACAAAAGAATTATGTATCACAAATAAAAACTATTTTGAAAATATTTTATTTTTATATCATCCTTTTAAAATATCCATTTTTGCACAATTTTATAATGTATATAATAATGGTACATTTTAGTAATTTATAAATAAGTGAACACACTTGTATCCAGAGTAAACCCTCAAAAATATTTTACTGATGGGAGTGGTACAATCAGAAAAGTTTCAAGACTACTCACCCAAAAAGATGCCTATTTTTCTTACATTGGTGGGCTCACACCTACGCCTTTCCTCTCCAACATCTTTAGTACCCATTGGTGCCTTCTTCCTTTTTATTCAAGCATACACACCTCCATCCTGCCTTGAAATCAAACAGACAAAAGCATCATCACTTGATCCTGTAACCTCCTCTTGTTGAGATTCTATTTCTTTCCTTTTTGTTGCCAAATTCTGGGACCTAGTGGCCATCGATGGTGCCGATGTTGCTTGGATAATTGTACTTCCATTGTTTTTTTTGAACTCACCGCCATTCCCAATCCATGCATGCTCAGACCCTGTTCTTAAGACTCGACATCATGCCTCTGAAACTGACAGCCTGGATGTTCCCACAGATCTTAAGTCCAAATGTAAAAGTCTTTCCTTGGTCCTTCTCATCCCCAATCAAATTTCTTGCTCCTTCATGTTACTTTTTAGAAATATATTCCAAAAAAATTTCTTGCTGCCCTTCTGCATTACTATGGGGAATCCAGTTCCTTACCAGATATAGCTGAATATTACTGGAGTTAGGGATGTGTGTCACTTATCTCAAGATGCTCATACTGGATTGCTCTGTTGGGCACCTCTTACCATCCCGACATTCTTGCCCAGGTTTGGACATGGCCACTTTCCTCATTTCTCATGACCCTGATAAAAGAAGTTTATTGTGAAGAATTATCACATAGGGCAAGAAAAATTAAATATGATATCAGTCATAAATCAGATGCTACAAATCCTAAAGTTCACAGGCTGTGCCTTTTCACAGTGGGCAGGGAATGGGAATGGAAACGGGACTTCAGGGACATCCAATATTGGCTGTCTACCTCCTCAGCCCTAGGCCAGTCACTGTGCTGCCCACTCTTCGATCAGATTAAAGACCTCTCTCTCATGTTCTCTCTTGCCCAAGTTCCAGTGCCCCATATTTAGCCCCATGCAAAGGAAGCTAAACTTCTAAAAGTCTCATACAATCTCTGCCCCCCAAGGAAGACCATGCTTTTACTTTAATAAAACAGTTTAAGAGTGGTGGGTGTAGAAAAATAAATAAATAAAATAAAACATTTTGATTCAAGGTCCTCAGCCCTGGCTACACATTAGAGTCACCTGGGGAGCTTTTAAAAAATTCCAGTGATTGGACCAGATGCAATGGCTCATGCCTGTAATCCTAGCACTCTGGGAGGCCGAAGCGGGAGGATCACTTGAGGTCAGGAGTTCGAGACTAGCCTGAGCAAGAGCAAGACCCCATCTCTACTAAAAAAAACAGAAAAAAATTAGCTGGACAACTAAAAATAGAAAAAATTAGCCTGGCGTGGTGGTGCATGCCTGTGGTCCCAGCTACTCGGGAAGCTGAGGCAGAAGGATTGCTTGAGTCCAGGAGTTTGAGGTTGCTGGAGATAGGATGATGCCACAGGACTCTAGCCCAGGCAACAAGGTGAGACTCTGTCTCAAAAAATAAAAAAATTTTTAAAAAATTTCAGTGATTGAACTGCACCTGTGGAGGTTCTGGCTCACATGTTCTGAATTGGTGCCAGGGTACGGTGCTATTTTAAAAGCTCCCTATGTGGTTTAATATGCAGCCAGAATAAAGAAGTCCCAGTTTCCTTGCTTATTGTTTTAGCTTCTCAATTCCAGTGTAAGAGTTTGCATTCTTTTGCATAGCTAAAAATCTCATCACTCCTTTCACCCACCAGAAGTGGATCCCAAGTTGTGACCTTTAATAAAACAAATAACAAGCAGAAGCTTTGAAATTATTCATTTTCATTAATGGCTGCAAAAACCCCAAATCTAATTCTTTGTAGGCTGGGTGCAAGACTAAGTGTTCAACTTTTTTCTACATGGGGAGCTTTTCCTAACCAATGGGAAGGCCAGTCCCTATATGAATCTGGGATTGTAGTGGCAGGTTGAGTCCCGTCTCTCTTTTCTAGAACAAACCTAGGGGGATGTTATTTTTTAAAATTTTGTTCTTTCCCAATTTGCTGCACTAAACATCGCCATCTCTTCCTTTTCATTGAAACTTTATCCTAACTTGATTAGAATGATGCTTAATAAGCAAAATCTCCCTCCTCATCTTCTCTTCTTCCTCTTACTCAATTTAAGTTAGGTTCTCCCCAAGGTTTAGTAATTGGTTCTCAACTTTGCTTTTTCTCCGAACTGCCTCAAATAGGTAAGTCATGATAATATCTTTAGCAATTACATCCATCCTTTATTCTCGGCATCGTGGCTGGTGCTGGGAATACAATAGAAGGTCTTAAGCAAGATAGCCTAAGCCTCACATGGCTTATACTCCAGTGGGAGGGAACCAATTTATTCTTTTAAAAAGAAAAATATATAAATGCAGATTGCCTTAAGGAAAGGAACAGATTTCTTTAACAGCATATAACAAAGGGATGTGTCTACTTTGGGAGATGAGCTTTGACATTTGAGCTGGGATCTGAAGGATGAGTAGGTGAGATCAGCATGTGCAATGGCTTTGGACCTCCCCAGTTGGTTTGTGAGCTTCTTGAGGAGAGTCTCTGGGTCTCAAGCTTTTGCTGTTTCCATCCTTCAGTGTCAAGCTTCAGAAGCTCAGCAAATATCTATTGATTTATTCCAAATGGGAAAACATTTCTGCAGCATTAGGTCATTAAATATGAAATGTCCGATTTCAAATCCAAAGTTTAGTTTCTTATATTTCAAACAAGAAGCAGTACAATTAATCAAAGTATGCAACTAAACTATCGACGTAGTTTTGCCATCTTAATGGTAGCTTGTTTATGCCAGCTGCAAAGAAGCCTAGACAGCAAGTGGCGATGAAATTGAGAAAGGCATTTTCCATAGCTTGTTGAGAACTGAATATTTTTCCTTGCAAGAAGTGGTCCAAAGCCTGGAAGAAGTGGTAGTGAGTTGGTGCAAGGTCTAGTGAATATGGTAGATGACAGACAGTTTCCAAGTCCAGCTTCCGTAGTTTGAGCAGTGTTGTTTGCGCCACATGTGGTCGAGCATTGTCTTTCAAGAGGATTGGCCTGTCTCTATTGACCAATCTCGGCTGTTTAATCGCAACCTCATCATTTCGTCCAGTTGGTTGCAGTAGACATCCACTGTAATTGACTGACTCGGTTTCAAGAAGCTGTAGTGAATAATACCAGCTCTGGATCACCAAACACAAACCATTAGCATTTTTTTGATGAATATTCAGTTTTGGACTGTGTTTCTGTACTTCACCTTTATCCAACTGTTGTGCCAAATGCTTGTGATTGTCAACAAGAATTGGTTTTTCATCACATGCAGCAATACGGTGTAGAAATGGTTCACCTTTATGTCATGACACCAAAGAAAGGCAGGTTGCACAACAATTTCTCTCCTGACGCTCCTTTAATTCATGTGGAATCCATCTATCCAGTTTCTTTACCTTGGTGAATTGTTTCAAATGGTCAAATATTGTTGGAATAGTAACATCAAACCTTGCTGCAAAGTCATGTGTAGGTTGAGATGGATTCACTTTCAGCTCATATTATCCACCTTGGTCTCAGATCACCCACTGGCTCATTTTCAAGATTAAAATCACCAGAATGGAACTTCTGAAACCATGCACATACTGTGCATGAGTTCATTAGTTACATCCTTCTCAAATCCTTCATTGATATTTTGAGCTGTCTGCAGTGCATTGGTTCTGATAGAACTCACATTCAAAAATAACGTGAATTTTTGACTTATCCATGGTTTCAAAAAAATTGCTCTAAAAAAAAATTGAAAGAGAATCACAAGCCAAAACATGCATTTGAAAGATGGAGGATGTACCTTCACAATCAAAAAAAAAACAAAACAAGAAGTGTCAAAGTGAAATGTCAGAGATATCAATTGTCAAACTTAGTACTGAAGGAAATCGGACATTCCATACTTAATATCCTAATATTTGTTATTTTTGCCCATCCACCACATCTCCTCCAAGTAGAGGAGCAGATCTTCCCCCTCCAATTGAATGACACCCCTACCCCAGTCCCTCAGCCATTCTTCTGGCCATGGAGAATGGTTCCAGGATGGGAAAGTGAACAGGCCAGGCCAAACACAGCCTTTCTCCAGGATTTTTCCATTTGGAGTTGAAGGGACAAGGAGATAGAAATTGCGAAACTGGAGCTGCTGGTAGCCCTCTTCCCTAACGCATCTTCAGCAGGTGAGAATAGCAGAGAGAAACCAGAATATATCACATACAGATGAGGCAGACTCCTAGAGCACTGGTATGCAGTTCCAATCCCAGATGCCACTGGAGCTGCCTCGATTCCTGAAATACCTGCTTTACTTTTTGTGAATTTCCCCAGTTACAGGATTCACAATTTGCTTTGCTTCAGCCAATCTGAGATTAGTTAAAATTCTACCTCTTTCAACTGACAGAGTCCTGACTAACTAGACTCAACACCTGTTCACAAACAGATTTTTAAGCGGTTTAGTTTGTCTTTAATTAATAGGAAAATGTGTAGCCATGAGTTATCATAAGTTAAATCAACAAACAGTATGGCACCAAAGCTATAGAGAGGAAAGAGAAGTGAGTAGTACTGTTATGAACAATCAGTAGTGGAAACACTCAACAAATAGTTACAGTACAGTATGACAAAGATGATGACAAAATTAAACACAAGATACAGTAATGTATGATTACATTATAATTCCAATTTCATCTTCTCATTTATAATTTATGGAGAATTAGTATTGAAATGGTATTTGTCTCTGTCCTCTCAATACTCTAAGTGTACAGGTGGAAGATTTATTTTAAAATGCAAGGAAGTTTTTTTTTAAAAAAAAAACCTTGCAATTAACCTTTTCTATTGTATGCCCATTGTGATGTTAATTTTAGGTGTCAGCTTGACTGAATTGAAGGACTCCCAGATAGCTGGTAAAGCATTATTTCTGGGTATGTCTGTGAGGGTGTTTCCCAAAGAGATTGGCATTTGAATCAGTGGACTGAGTAGGGATGACCCGCCTGCGCCCAGTGTGGGTGGGCACCATCCAATCTTCTGAGGACCAGATAGAACAAAAAGGCAGAGGAAAGGTGAAATCTCTCTCTCTCTTTTGGAGCTAGGACACCCTGCTCTCCTTCCCTCAGACATTAGAACTCCACATTCTCTGCTCTTTGGACTAGACTCTGGGACTTGCACCAGTGCCCCCAACCAGCGTTCTCAAGGCCTTTGGCCTTGAACTGAGATTTATGCCATCAGTTTCCCTGGTTTGGAGACTTCCAGACTTGAGCCGTACTACCAGCTGCCCTCGTTCTCCAGCTTGCAGATGCCTATCATGGGACCTCTCAGCCTCTGTGACCATGTGAGCCAATTCCCCTAGTAAATCCTCTCTCATATACATAAGTATTATATATGTGTGTGTGTATACATATATATAAAGTCATGCATCACTTAATGACGAAGATACATTTTGAGAAATGTGTTGTTAGGCCATTTCATCATTGTGCAAACATCACAGAGTGTATGTACACAAACCTAGATGGTATGGCCTACCACACACCTAGGCAGTATGATATAGCCTATTGCTTCTAGGCTATAAACCTGTACAGCATGTTACTGTACTGAATACTGTAGGCAGTTGTAACACAATGGTAAAGATATCACAACATAGAAAATGTACAGTAAAAATATGATAGATTTTTTAAAAAGGTACACCTATATAGGGCAGTTCCATTATTATCTTACGGGACCACTGTCATATATGCAGTCCATTGTTGACCAAAACATTGTTGTGGCATGCATGACTCTATATACATCCGATTGGTCTTTTGCTTTAGAGAATCCTGACGAATACAACCATTCATAATTTTAAATCATGCAGTCAATCAGCATGACTTTTTCTTTGTTGCAGAGTGAAGAATTACTTTAGAACAGGAAGGTTTAGGAAACATATTTGCTATAGACTAAATGTATGTGTCCCCCCGCCCCTTCCCAATTCATATGTTGAGACATAATCTCCAATGTGATGGTATTAGGAAGTGGGGCCTTTGGGAGGTGATTATGTCATGAGTGCAGCGTCCTCATGAATGGGATTAGTGCCCTTCCAAAAGAGGCCCCAGGGAGATTTTCCCCTGCTTAGGAGAGCCTTGATCTTGGACTCCCCAGCCTCCAGAACCATGAGAAACAAATTTATGTTGTTTATCAGCCACGCAAGTTTATGGTATGTTTGTTATAGCAGCCTGGATGGACAAAGACAACATTGTTACAGCAGGAAGGTTGAGGAAACACCTTGTTTCAAACCTTCCCCTCCTCTACCAGGAACAGATTGGCTTTTATGCTTTCTTCACACATTTCTATCCCTTTAAATCATTTTCCTTGGCTCCTTTGCAAGTTGTGTCAAATCCTTTCTAAAATAGAATGAATTAGGACCCAAAGCTCTAATTCAAGATGAGAAGAGCGTCTTCCCTTTGTTTGCAATTCCTCTGGGATGTATTCAGTGCCAGGCTGGGTGTGCCAGACAGCACTGAGACAGCCAGAGGAGTGCTGAGGAGCTACACTCAGCCTCTTGTAGCCTGGGTGGCGCGGGGCCATTAACTAGCCTCCGCGAATCTCGGTTTGCTGAACAGGTAAATGGGATGATAATATTACCTCCTTAGAGGACTCTATAGTGCCTGTCCCGTAATTCAATAGGTGGCCAGTGAATGCTGCCTGCCACCTTTCTATGGTATTAGGGCCAGCGTGGGTTGCACTATACTGCCAATGCCTCCATCCGTCCTGGGCACAGTAAAGTCTTTCACGACCTGAGTCACAGCCACTTGTTTTTGTCCAAAATTATCTCATTTGTTCCTTTCGAAGTTTATTTTATTTTTGATGGATCATTTTCTCTTTGGTAAAGGTGACTTTGAGTTATATTTATTTTCCCCAATGTGTTAACAACAAGGTTCAGCAGAGTAACCAACAAGCAATATAAACAAGCTTAAAAATGTTTTCGTCTGCATAATAAGAATTAAATCATTTTGACCTCTATATCATGGGATACCAATCAGCGCGATTCTCCAGGGTGGCTTTTAGCCTCCTGTCAGTCTACTTGAACCACATCCTCCTGATTTAATGAGGAAAATCATTATCAGATTTTTATTAACTGCCTGAAGCAGTGTTAAGGAGAGGCGATAGAAAAAGGGACAGAGACAGAGACAGAGATAGACACACAGAGAGAACCAGGAAGACATGATCTTGGTAACAGACATTGGGAATACATACACTTCAATACAACATATAGGTAGCAAAAAGCAAAACAAAACATCATCCAAATGAGTACTTTCCCCATGGAGTATTACATCATAAACAGGCAAGGAGCTTAATCAAGGAACTTGAATTCAAGGATAATATATTTAACTGCCTTTTAGGGGTGAGAGCCAAGTTTGAGTATACAATTGACCCTTGAGCAACATGGGTTTGAATTGTGAAGGACCACTTAAACATGGATGTTTTTTAATAAATATATTGGAAAACTTTTTGGAGATTTGCAACAATTTGAAAAGACCATAGACAAACTGTGTAACTTAGAAATATCAAGAAAATTAGGAAAAATTAGGTATGGCATGAATGCATAAAATACATGTGGATACTAGTTTCTTTTATCATTTGCTACCATAAAATATCACAAATCTATTGTAAAAAGTTAAAATTTATCAAAACTTACACACACTTACAGATCATACATGGTGTCATCTGCAGTGGAGAGAAATGTAAACAAACGTAAAGATGCAGTATTAAAACACAACTGCATAAAATTAACCGTACTGCGTATGGTAATACAAGTATTGTCATAATTTCAGAGCCACCTCCTGTTGCTATTGCAGTGAGCTAAAGTGTTATGAGTATCTGCTTAAAATGCCTCATCTCCACGTTAGCAATTCGCCTCTCCAGTAAATTGCGTGCTGTCATAAAGAGTGATTTCTTGCTGTTCTCATGTGTTTTTCATCGTGTTGAGTGCAATGTTGTAAACCTTGAATCACCACGGGACCCATACAGTGTGCCAGTAGTGACGCTGGAAGTGCTCTCAAGAAGCAGAGAAAAGTCATGACATTACAAGAAAAAGTTGAATTGCTTGATATGTACCATACATCGAGGTCTGAAGCTGCAGTTGCCCACCATTTCAAGATAAATGAATCCAGCCTAAGGACCACTGTAGAAAAAAGAAAAGGAAATTCATGAAGCATTGATGCAGCTATGCCAGCAGGCATGAAAACCTTTTTTTTTTTTTTTTTGATCTTTTTTTGACATATCTTTTTTATCTAGTACTCAAAATGTAGCTTTTATGTGGGTACAGGATTGCTATAAGAACTCAGCCACAAAAAACAATAGCACTTCTTGTATTGTCCTGGACAGAGCAGGAGCCCATTCTACTAAGTGAAGTGTCACAGGAATGGAAAAACAAGGACCACATGTACTCACCAGCAAATTGGCATTAACAGATCAACACTTATGTGCACATACAATAATAACATCCAATGGGTGTCAGGCAGGTTGCGGGGGAGAGGAAGGATGAGTATATTCACACCTAATGGGTGGGTTGCACACCGTCTGGGGGATGGACACACTTGAAGCTCTGACTCGGGTGGGGCAAAGGCAATATATGTAACCTAAACATTTATACCCCATAACATGCTGAAATAAAAAAAAAAAAAGGATTGCTATAAGAAACATATACCTATAGACTTTAACATAATTTAAGAAAAAGAGAAGTCATCATAAAGCAAAAGGAAGGTGAAGGATCTAAAGCTGGAGAATTGAATGCCAGCAAAAGATGGTTTGATAATTTAGAAAGAGGTTTGGCTTAAAAGATGTCAAGCTAACAGGAGAAGCAGCTTCTGTCCACCAAGCAGCAGCAGAGTTTCCAGACACCATACAGAAAACCATTGAGGAGAAAGAATATCTGCCTGAACCGGTTTTCAATGCAGAAGAAAGTGTCCTACTCTGGGAAAAAAATGCTACAAAAGAAATTTATTAGTAAAGAAGAGAAGTAAGCACCAGGATTTAAAGCGAGAAGGGATAGGCTAATTAAACTGCTTTGAGCAAATGCAGTCAATTTACCATCAGGACTGTTCCTATCTATACAGCTGCTAACCCCTGAGCTTTAATGGGAAAAGGTGAACACCAGCTGCCACTCTTTTGGTTGTCCAACAAGAAGGCCTGGACAATGAGAACCCTTTTCTGGATTGGTCCCATCAATGTTTTGTCTCTGAGGTCAGGGAGTACCTTGCCAGTAAAGGACTCCCTTTTAAAGTTCTTTGGATATTGGACAACGCTCCTGGCCACCCAGAACCCTATGAGTCCAACACTGAAGGCGCTGAAGTGGTCTACTTGCCCCCAAACACAGTGTCTCTACATCAGGGGGTCACAAGGACCGTTAAAGCTTATTACACATTGTACTGTATGGAAAGGATTGTCAACACTACGTAAAAGAACCCCGATAGAGAGACCATCACGAAAGTCTGGAAGGATCACACCATTGAAGATGCTATTGTTGTTATGGAAAAAGCCATCAACTCAAAATAATGAACTCCTGTTGGAGAAAACTATATACAGATGCTGTTCATATGTCACAGGATTTACACAGGATTTCCTTTCAGTCAAGGAAATCTTGAAAGAGATTGTGGATATGGCAAAAAAAAAAAAAAAGTTTTTGCAATATGGATTTTGGAGAAACTCAAGAGCTAATAGACACCACACCAGAGGCATTAACAGGAGATGACTTGATGGAGATGAGAGCTTCTGAACCAGTGCCAGGCGATGAGGAAGATGACATAGGAGAAGCAGTGCCAGAAAACAAATCGACGTTAGACAATCTGGCAGAAAGGTTCTGATTATTCAAGACTGCTTTTGACTTCTTTCATAACACGGACCCTCCTATGACATGGGCACTGAAACCAAAGCAAATGGTGGAAAAAGGATTGGTACCATGTAAGAATACAGTTAGAGAAATGAAAAACCAAAAATGTCAGATGGAAATTATGGTGCATTTCTGTAAAGTTACACCGAGTGTGCTGCCTCTCCTGCCTCTGCTTCCACCTCCTCCGCTTCTGCCTCTGCTGCCCCTGAGACAGCAAGACCAACAACCCTCCTCTTCCTCCTCCTACTCTGCCTACTCAAAGTGAAGATGACCAGGATGAAGACATTCATGACGATCCACTTTCACTTAATGAATAGTAAATATATTTTCTCTTCCTTATGATTTTCTTAATAACATTTTCTTTGCTCTGGCTTACTTTATTGTAACAATACAGCATATAATAAATATAACATACAAAATATGTGTTAATCAACTGTTATCGGTAATGTTTCTGATCAATAGCAGGCTATTCGTAGTTAAGTTTTGGGGGAGTAAAAATAGAATTTATGATCGGTAATGATTTTTAAGTTTTAATAAACTTGTAGTGGGTCGAATGGTGGGCTCTTAAAAAGATATGTTCAGGCCGGGCGCGGTGGCTCACGCCTGTAATTCTAGCACTCTGGGAGGCCAAGGCGGGCAGATTGTTTGAGCTCAGGAGTTTGAAACCAGCCTGAGCAAGAGTGAGACCCCGTCTCTACTAAAAATACAAAGAAATTAATCGGACAACTAAAAATACATAGAAAAAATTAGCCAGGCATGGTGGCGCATGCCTGTAGTCCCAGCTACTCGGGAGGCTGAGGCAGAAGGATCGCTTGAGCCCAGGAGTTTGAGGTTGCTGCGAGCTAGGCTGACGCCACGGCACTCTAGCCTGGGCAACACAGTGAGACTCTGTCTCAAAAAAAAAAAAAAAAAAAAAAATATGTTCAGGTCTTAATCCCCAGAACATGTGAGTGTTACTCATAAAAATCTTGAGACGAGATCATTTTGAATTATCCAGGTGGGCCCTAAATCCAACAGCAAGTGTCTTTGTTAGAGTGAGGCAGAGGGTGATTTCAGATAGAAGAAGATGAGGTCATGTGAAGACAGAGGCAGAGATCAGAGCGATGCAGCCACAAGCCAACGAAGCCAAGGAATGATGACATTCACCGGGGCCACAGGGGAGAGGAAGGATTCTCCCCCAGAGCAACCCTGCTGACACCTTGGTTTTAGACTTCTGCCCTCCAACACTGTGAAAGAATAACTTTCTATTGTTTTAAGCCACCAATTTGTGGTCATTTGTTACAGCAGCCTCAGCAAACCAATATAAAACTCTACGATGAAGGTGCGAGGAAACCAATTCTCTCACACGTGACTATGGGTGGTAAACTGGACCGTAACTTCTATGGAGGGCAATTTGGCAGTATTTATCGACATTGCAAACTAGGAATTCCAACTTCAGGAGTTTATCATCCAGCTATACTCAACGAGCGTATAAAATTATATATGTGTAAGATTATTCATTGAAGCATTGTTTAAAACAATATACTGGCAACCATCTAAACTTATCTTTTATATTAAATGAATTTGACTCTATAGAGTACAATAAACACATAACCCTCTTTTTTCTCTCATTGTGGAACCAGGTCTTTTCTGCCCCTGGATAAAATTGCAAGCTACTTTCATATTCTTTCCCCAGACGTTGAAGATAATAAAAAGGCCTTTCATAATTTTAATTACGAGATTGGTCCTATTGTACTTGCCTGAATATCAAGCCCAGAGTA
>NW_012154951.1:5481275-5510418 GCF_000956105.1 Propithecus coquereli | reverse complement strand
CACCAGAGGCATTAACAGGAGATGACTTGATGGAGATGAGAGCTTCTGAACCAGTGCCAGGCGATGAGGAAGATGACATAGGAGAAGCAGTGCCAGAAAACAAATCGACGTTAGACAATCTGGCAGAAAGGTTCTGATTATTCAAGACTGCTTTTGACTTCTTTCATAACACGGACCCTCCTATGACATGGGCACTGAAACCAAAGCAAATGGTGGAAAAAGGATTGGTACCATGTAAGAATACGGTTAGAGAAATGAAAAACCAAAAATGTCAGATGGAAATTATGGTGCATTTCTGTAAAGTTACACCGAGTGTGCTGCCTCTCCTGCCTCTGCTTCCACCTCCTCCGCTTCTGCCTCTGCTGCCCCTGAGACAGCAAGACCAACAACCCTCCTCTTCCTCCTCCTACTCTGCCTACTCAAAGTGAAGATGACCAGGATGAAGACATTCATGACGATCCACTTTCACTTAATGAATAGTAAATATATTTTCTCTTCCTTATGATTTTCTTAATAACATTTTCTTTGCTCTGGCTTACTTTATTGTAACAATACAGCATATAAATATAACATACAAAATATGTGTTAATCAACTGTTATCGGTAATGTTTCTGATCAATAGCAGGCTATTCGTAGTTAAGTTTTGGGGGAGTAAAAATAGAATTTATGATCGGTAATGATTTTTAAGTTTTAATAAACTTGTAGTGGGTCGAATGGTGGGCTCTTAAAAAGATATGTTCAGGCCGGGCGCGGTGGCTCACGCCTGTAATTCTAGCACTCTGGGAGGCCAAGGCGGGCAGATTGTTTGAGCTCAGGAGTTTGAAACCAGCCTGAGCAAGAGTGAGACCCCGTCTCTACTAAAAATACAAAGAAATTAATCGGACAACTAAAAATACATAGAAAAAATTAGCCAGGCATGGTGGCGCATGCCTGTAGTCCCAGCTACTCGGGAGGCTGAGGCAGAAGGATCGCTTGAGCCCAGGAGTTTGAGGTTGCTGCGAGCTAGGCTGACGCCACGGCACTCTAGCCTGGGCAACACAGTGAGACTCTGTCTCAAAAAAAAAAAAAAAAAAAAAGATATGTTCAGGTCTTAATCCCCAGAACATGTGAGTGTTACTCATAAAAATCTTGAGACGAGATCATTTTGAATTATCCAGGTGGGCCCTAAATCCAACAGCAAGTGTCTTTGTTAGAGTGAGGCAGAGGGTGATTTCAGATAGAAGAAGATGAGGTCATGTGAAGACAGAGGCAGAGATCAGAGCGATGCAGCCACAAGCCAACGAAGCCAAGGAATGATGACATTCACCGGGGCCACAGGGGAGAGGAAGGATTCTCCCCCAGAGCAACCCTGCTGACACCTTGGTTTTAGACTTCTGCCCTCCAACACTGTGAAAGAATAACTTTCTATTGTTTTAAGCCACCAATTTGTGGTCATTTGTTACAGCAGCCTCAGCAAACCAATATAAAACTCTACGATGAAGGTGCGAGGAAACCAATTCTCTCACACGTGACTATGGGTGGTAAACTGGACCGTAACTTCTATGGAGGGCAATTTGGCAGTATTTATCGACATTGCAAACTAGGAATTCCAACTTCAGGAGTTTATCATCCAGCTATACTCAACGAGCGTATAAAATTATATATGTGTAAGATTATTCATTGAAGCATTGTTTAAAACAATATACTGGCAACCATCTAAACTTATCTTTTATATTAAATGAATTTGACTCTATAGAGTACAATAAACACATAACCCTCTTTTTTCTCTCATTGTGGAACCAGGTCTTTTCTGCCCCTGGATAAAATTGCAAGCTACTTTCATATTCTTTCCCCAGACGTTGAAGATAATAAAAAGGCCTTTCGTAATTTTAATTACGAGATTGGTCCTATTGTACTTGCCTGAATATCAAGCCCAGAGTAATATTAAAATTGGGATATTCTTATTCTAATGAAGGTTCTCTCCTCCTCCAGCTGTAGGTTGGAAGTCTGCCTCGGAGGAGGGGGCCTGGCTGCTGCTGCTGCTTTTTGCCCTATGTCCCCTCCTCCTGGCCCCACATCAAGTCTGCCTCCAACTTCTTTAGGGCTGCAGGGCTGGAGAGAGGTAAGGGGCAGAAAAGGTCTTAGCTGTTTGTCACAGATAGAATCTAGCAGTTGTAGGTGTCAGAGTGTACTAGTCAGATTTGCACTGCTGCAATAACAACCCCAAATTAGAGCGGCTTCACAGTGAAGCTTCATTCCTCACTCGTGTCACAGGCAACAGGCATCAGCATCTGAGTGGGGTAGGGAAGGCAGGACTCTGCTCCACTTGGTCATTCGAAATCCCTGCTTTTCCCAGCCTGTGGGTTCTCCGTTTTCTAGGGCCTCTTCTTGCTCTACTGTTGGTGGGGAAAGTGAAAAAGCATGTAGGATCCTGTGGAACATAATTCAGGGCCGGGTGGGAAGGTGTCTGTCATATCACTTCTGCCCACGCTCCATTGGCTGTGACTCAGTCACATGGTTCCACCAACCTGCAAGGGCAGCTGGGAAATGTGGTCTTCAAGCCCAGGAGTTGGAATGTACAGCATTGACTCCCTGTATGAAGATTCCCAAAGGTGATCCTTTCTTTTGTGGGGAGCTTTCATGGATTCCCCAGAGTTACCTCTTGTGATTGTAGCTTCCTTAATGTGGGGAATTTCCCCCTTTGGCTGGCTACTTAAAATTCCTCCGAAACCTCTGGGCATCTAGCCATCCACTCTCTCTGTTGGGGTCATATTACTCCTCCAAAGAGTCATTTGGGTGGAATTAAAGGTGACCCCAAGCTGAATTCTTCCAATTTGTCCCCCAGTGTTTCCCACAGAAGGCATCTTTGTTCCCTTTCTATGACGTACATCTTGCTCCCAGTGTGGAGAAAAGACCAACCAAATTGATGTCATTTACCTCAAGGAAATAGGAAGAAACATCATAATAGCCTTTGATAAGTGGAGAGACTGTCTACAACAGTTTGAGTAGTTACTGTCTCTCTTTGGTTGAGATGTTGGTACAGCAAAGACTGTTACTGGAATTGAGATTTCTAGAGGAGTCCACGAATTCCAAGTCAATAATGAGTCAAACACTACTTTTTTCTTTAAAATGACTTTCTTATTTCAACACATGTTCATGTTTTCAAAACAATCAAAAATGCAGAAAACTTTAGAGAAAAAAGTTAGGCTTGCCTGAAAACCCATCACTCAGAAATGACCATTGTTAATATTTTCATGAATAGTCTTCCAGAACTTTTTTCTGTACATTTCCTCTTACGGAGAAATTCTTGAGACATGTCCTCACATTGCATCTGACACATTTGGCATGAGATTCTAATATTGTCTTCCTCTCACTGAAACAGATGCGCAAGGTATGTCAGCCAAAATCACTGCCTCTTTTCCTTGAATGCAGGAAAATTAGTGTCATCCACAAATCTGCAGTGTAGAGTTCTTCTTTAGCAAGCTTATTTATTTGTTTTTGTCTCCTTAAATTGGGATGAATTTATTTCTTTTCATCCAAATAGGAAAAAAGAAATTTTAAGTGGATATCTTCATTGGTGCACAGTTGCTGCCCTGTGGAGAATTCTCTCTCCGCTTATTGGAGGCAACCTGACCACTGCAGAGAGAGAGTACACTGCCTCTCATTCCCAGTCCAAACCAAGAATACCAGCACCACGCTGCAGGATAAATGAGAGAATTTTTCCATCTTCAAGCAGGGACCGAAACAGAGCAGGGAACATAATCACAACAGCAAATTCTTTTGTAGCATTTACTCTGTGCTGGAGAACTTTAGGTATTAACTCATTGAAACCTGCCCACAAACCAAGGAGGTTGAAAACATCATCCCCATTTTACAGATGAGGAAACAGAGGCACAGAAAGGTTAAGGAATAAGGAACTTGCCCAATCTCACAAAGCTAGTAAGCGGAGAGCTTCGCACCAAGGTAGTCTATGCACATGACCATTAGGTAAACAGCCTCTCAAACAGCATCTAAGTATTATTTGGGCATTGCATTTATAGAGAATAAAAGGCTCGAGAAATCCAGATATAAAAAGCATGTGAAACCTTTGCTTAAATCATTAAGATTGCTTGTCTGAACAGGAAAATATGAGAAGAGGAAACAAGGCAAGGTGGAAGGAATTAAGCACCGGTATTAGAAGGACATAGGTGTGAATGCCAGTGCTACCATTTCTAATGTTTCTTACTTTAGAAACATTACTTCACATGTCTACACCTCAGTTTGCTCATCTGCCAAATGAGCATAATGATGCCTGTCTCAAAGGGTTGCTGAGAAGATGAAATACTACATAGGTGCCTGTGCCCTGAGCCCTGCCTTCTCGTCCTGTGGCTCCCATGAAACCACGTACAGCACCATGTCCAGTTGCTCCACACTCACCCATATTTTACTTGCTACTTAGTCATCCCTTTTGAGTTTTCCCCAAAGAATGCACTTGCACAGGCGCATTTGCAAATAGACTGTACTAAGGATTCTGGAGGGGAGATGAGGACAAACTTTACCATAGCGATGACTTAGTGTCTCTCTCCCCAACTCCCCTTCTCTGGGAACCTGCCACGGGGCAGTTTAAGTTCAAGGTCTCTCTTTATTTCTCCTTCTCTCTCTTAACTTTCTCTCCCCAACTCCATACATGCTCAGCCTTCAGACTCTTCCTTCTCCCTCCAAGGTCTTTCACCTCAAGCAATTTTATCAAACCATATTACTTCGGCTCCAAGCTGACTCAGAATTCTACAGTCACATATGCGTACTTGACACCCTGCTTGGCAAATAAGGGGTCCTCCAGTTATTTTATCAGGACCCACTATCTTCATTAGCTATTACTGCATAAAAAGCCATTCCAAAACTTATGGGCTTCCCATAACAAGCATTCATTATCTCTCTCACTGTTCTTTGGGTAGACTGGGCTCAGCCTGGCGGTTTCTCGGTTCCACATGGTGGCAGCTGGCATTACAGTCATCAGGAGACAGGAATGTCCAAGATGGTTCACTCACATGGCTGGCAGTTGGAGCTGGCTCTCTGGAGCAACTCAGTTCTCCTCCATGTGGCCTCCCACTTGCTGGGGCTTCCCATAGCATGGAAACTGGGTTCCAAGCAGGAGCATTCCAAGACTTAAAAGCAGAGCTGCAGCTCTCCTAAGACACAGGCTTGAAAATTCTACAGTAAGACCTTCTACCACTTTCTATTGGTCAAAGCTAGAGCCAGCTCAGATTTAAGAGGAGGGGCAAAGAATTTGTGCCATCTTTAATCCACCACACCCATCATCTTTTTTTTTTTTTTTTTTTGAGACAGAGTCTCGTTTTTGTTGCCCGGGCTAGAGTGAGTGCCGTGGCGTCATCCTAGCTCACAGCAACCTCAAACTCCTGGGTTCAAGCGATCCTTCTGCCTCAGCCTCCCAAGTAGCTGGGACTGCAGTCATGCGCCACCATGCCCGGCTAATTTTTTGTATATATTTTTAGTTGACCGATTAATTTTTTTCTATTTTTAGTAGAGATGGGGTCTCGCTCTTGCTCAGGCTGGTTTCAAACTCCTGAGCTCAAACAATCCGCCCGTCTCGGCCTCCCAGAGTGCTAGGATTACAGGCGTGAGCCACCGCGCCCGGCCCACACCCATCATCTTAAAAAAGGGTTATAAGTAGCAGAATTTTTTTTCTTTTACCTATTCAAAGTATTTGGCAAACAAATGCCGGAATGAGATTTTCTTTTTCTGTTTCTTGCAATGAAACATGAACACTGGAAGGTTATACTGGCAAGGAATAGACCTCAGTTTTCGTATCTGCATATACGTCCTCTCTTTTGCTAAATCTTAGGTCACAAACTCCAAAACAATTAGGATCACGTTGATCGGCTAGCCCTTCTTTATCTGCTCCCCATCCATGGCACGCTGCTCATCGCTTCACCCCAGTGTGCGCCGGAGTGGGGGGTGCACCCTCTGCACCCGCTCTGCTCACGGGCTCAGCCCCACCAGCACCACACCCACCGGCTCATCTCTGTGCCAAGACCCTGACTTGCTCCTCTCCTTTTCTTCATTATCTTTGCAGATTAAGTTTCTTATCATCTGAATGACACATTTAAAATCAGATAGGAAATCAAAAGGCAATATATTTTGTGTTGCTGGTAAAAAGCAGATGTCAGACCCTGGCTAGCCACGAGAGCCAAGGCCAAACATTCTCCAGTAGCTGTAATGAAAAGGAATAAAGAGGATTCTTCTGAACTGCCCCATGTCCGCCTCTACTTTAGCAATAATACATTCAGCAATAACCTTGTAAACAGAGCTGAGGGAGCTGGAGGAAAAATCTACTTTGTGACCCAAGTCATTCCTCTTTCTAATTAAAAGAATCTCATAAGTCTAGACGTAGATTAACTTACATTCCTCTAAAAGTCAGAAAGTAATTTGGACAATAAAAATAATTAAACTTTCCAAATATGTAAGAGCAATTCTTAACCGACTGGGAAAAACAAAAGCTTTTTCCTTAGAAATATAAATAATCTTTTAGAGTAGAACAAAGCTGGATTTTAGGTAATTCTGAGAAGACTAAAATAGCTTCATTTCGGACTCAAGTTGCGTGATCTCTGATGACCTTCCAAACATATTTTATTCAGTTGTCTTTTGCCCTATGCACGTGCAAATTTTAAAGGGGGCAAACAACACCATAGGGTGATCAGTCACATTGTTCCCAGTGTGCTGGTTGCAAGAAAGATTGGCTTTTTAAATAGTCAAATCTATTGATCAGTTCCTTTGTGATTTCTTCTATTGCTTTTATGCTCAGAAAGTCTTTCCTCATCCCAGGATTGGTTCAATATTCCCCTACATCTTCTTCCAGTCCTTTTAGAGTTCCTCTTTGAACAGGTAATTCTTTAACTCTTTAATTCCTAGAATTTATTTTAAAGGACTGTAGTGAACATTCACTATGCTTTGGGTTGCACGGCAACTTTGATACAACCTTTCTGTCTGTGCACATGTGTGTGCATGTGTGTAGGGCGTGTTCCCACCATGTCGGTTTGTACTTAATCCACAGTAGAAACCAGAAACTGGATGTCCCAGATGCCTTTGCAAATAGGCATGTGACCAAGGCAACAATCAGATAGTTCCACATGAAATTTCAATTTAGAAACCAGTGATGAGCAGACGTAAGGACCTGCAGAAATCCATTCTGGGGAGGGTGGTGGCACAGGCCTTCAGGTCTTAGAGGTAGTGGTGGCAGAGGTTATGTGGCACCACCCTTCACCTGGCTACCATGGTGAGGTCAGGGGATTGGTACCACGGAGGGAAGCTTTAGGGTTTCCACAAGAGCTGGTCTGTGCTATAATTTGGGCTTTGCGCCTGGCTGCATAGTCCTCAGGCCCAATTCCTGTCCTTCTTAGAGAGTTTCAGGGCTCCTGGGTCCTTTAATACTTTCCTTTTCCAGCTTAAATTAGCTAGAGAGGTTTCTGTTGCCAGCAACCAAAAACACTGACTAATTCAAGTATTCCGTAAGATAAGAACTTATTTCTTTTCCCAATAGCTGATCAATTGCCCCTATATGGATCGTGGAATAATAACAATAATCTATTTTTCCCCCAACTAACCTGAAATGCCATCTTATTTTCTTAAATACACAGGGGTCAGTTTCTGTGCTCTTGATTACGTTTGATTGATCAACAGTCAGTTAAATTGTCTGGAAAAGGAAGGAAAGCAGACGACCACAAACCTTGTTCTGGGCTGTGACAGTGAATCTCTGCTTTGTGATTCTACCCACAGATAATTGTGTTCTTGCCTTGACTGCTATTCGTATCGTTTAAAGTAATATGATTTTTACATTCTGAGTCACCACTCTGATTTTTTTCTTTAGACAAAGCCAACAGGGGAGACGTCTAACCCTCTCCATACCTGTGCCAAGCAAACATGCTCATGGCAGTTAGAGAATTCTGTTATTTAGAGGTTTGGGGCTAGCAAATAAAAATTGGATGCTGAGCAGAATTTTTTTATTTCCTTATGTAGAACAGGTGATATAGACAGCTCTCTTTCTTCTTTTCCTTGTAAGAAGGCTGGAAATTACAGAGCACATATATGCAACCAGTAGCCCTGTGATGAAGTGGAGAACGGTAGGGTTGATATTCAACCAGAGAAGGAGGATCCCTGCTGCCTCATTCTCTTCTTTAACCAGGTGTTTCCACATTTTCCCACAAGTCTCAAGCTTGAGAGGTAGAGGGAAGAGTCTTAATTTGGGCATCCTAAGAACCAGGTTCAAATCCCTGTTCTACCACTCATGGGCTGTGTGACCTCGGGCAGGAGGCTCTATGTATGGGACAACAGCCACAGCACGGTCTTGAGGGGTGTATTAATTTCCCTGCTGTAACAAATTACTTCACACTTGGTGGCTTGAAACAACAGAAGTGTATTCTCTCACTGTTTGGCCATAAAGCTGAAATCAAGGTGTTGGCAGGGCTGGTTCCTTCTAAAGGTTCTGAGACAGAACCTATTCCACACCGCTCTCCCAGCTTCTAGTGGTGGTTGGCAATCCTTGGCGTTCCTGGGCTTCCAGACACATCACTGCAGTTTCTGCAGCATCTTCACATCACCTTCCTCTCTGGGTGTCTCTGTGTCTTCCCCAGTTCTTACAAGGACATCAGCCATTGGATGTAGAGCTCACCCTAAATCCAGGATGATCTCATCTCAACATCTTTAATTATATCTGCAAAGACCCTGTTTCTAAATAAGCTCACATTCTGAGGTTCTGGATGCAACATGAATTTTGAGGGGACACTATTCAATCCATTACAAGGGGCAAGAGCAGATCAAAGACTAGAGTCTGGCTGAGGTTGGGGCCAGATCAGGTATTCTGACCCAAACCCTAACCCTAACTCAAACCAAGCTACGGCTCAGAGCCAGATAGTTAATGAAGGGGACAGGAAACCCAGCTCACCACAGAGGAGCGAGGCGAGAGGGAGATGCGGGGAAGCCAGCCAGGGCAGCAGGAGGGGCAGGACACTCGGAGAGGTATGAACGTAACCAAAGGCCCGAGGCAGGTCCGGCAGAAGAAAGACCTTGCTGCTCTAGCTACCTGCACTGCCCCCGCTTCCATGAGAATTACTCCCAGATCCACTGGATCGGGTCCCAGCCTCTTTGCCCCCATAGGAGCCAAGTGTCTCATTCCCGTGCAGTCCCTGAGCTGATGCTGAACAGACAGCTCACACCCCCAGCAGCCAGAGTCTGGAACTCATTCTGCAGGACAGGTGTCTGCTGTGTCTGGGAAAGCTCTGGTTCACCAGGCCAGCTTCTCGCCCAGAAGCCCTCCCCGTGCCTGTTCCCAGGAGTCCTCTCTGCTTCACCCTCCTGACTTCCATTACAGTTCCCCACTGGGAACCAAACCCCTGCTCATCTGCTGAGTTAGACCTTCCAGCCTATATGTGGCTCCATCACTGGATTGTCTGGACAAAAATAAGTGTTTACATCATTAAGGCAAGTAACTATAGCTACTATAGCACATCTCAGTGACTTAACAAAAAGAGAAACATTTATTTCTAGCTTATATAAAGTCTGATACAGGTCAGACGACACTACTTGGCAGAATGTGTTCAGTGGTGACTCAAGGGGTCCACGTTCCTTCCATCACGTGACGCCATCATCTTTGGAGACCTTTGATTCTAGCCAGGCAGCTGGAGAATAAAATAGCCTGGAGAATGGCACAGTGTATTAGAGTTTCCCAGAGAAACCGAGCCAACAGGGTGCATGTGTGTGCGTAGAAAGAGATTTATTTTAAGGAATTGGATCATGCTATTATGGAGGCTGGCAAATCCCAAATCTGCAGGATGGGCCAATAGGCTAGAGGCCAGAAAAGAGCTGATGCAACAGTTCAAGTCCAAGGGGTGTCTGCTGGCACAATTCCTTGTTGCTTGTGGGAGGTCAGTCTTCTGTTCTGCTTAGGCTTTTGATAGAAGAAGCCCACCCACATTAATCTGCTTTACTCGACATCCACCAATTTAAATGTTAATCCCATCCAAGACACCGTCCTAGAAACATCCAGAATAATATCTGACCACATATCTGGGCACTGTGGCCCAGCCAAGTTGACATAAAAAATTAACCATTGCACATGGTATATTTTATTATCAGACCTGGAATTGGTATTACTCCTGACCACATTCCACTGGCTGTAACTCATTGCGAGGCTGCAATCTATCCACAGGGGAAGCCAAGGAATATAATCTTCCCATGTGTTTAGGAAGAGGAACCTGGACTGGTGAACTCCTCCTGGCGAACAGTAGTGGGTTTTCAACATAGAGAATCCTGAAGGAACTATCTCGGAAGTGTTGGAACCAAGTGAGGAGGATGCCCAACCAAACACCAAAAGAGCAGTGAGTGGCGGGATGCAGGATGAGCTGGGAACTCAGAGCAGAGGGCAAAGCAAGATCACACTGACCAAACCTATTACCAGTAACCTCATTTCAAAAATTCAATGTAATTAAAATAATCTTAAGCTTTGACCAACAGCCTATACAAAATATTCTTTTTGGATGACATACCTGTGAAAATCACCAGAATAGAAAATATATTACTATGTTTTAGGGTTTGTTTTTTTCCCAATTCTCAGTGGAAGGGAAGTCCCTTTTGAGAGCTAACTTTGACACAGGCATCCTTCCTCAGCATGGAAGCCATGGAGTCAAGACAGTATAAAAAGCAATGGTTTTCAGGTAGTAAGAATATGATGGTTAGAAAATGTAAGAATTTGAGTCACAAATTATCACTACTGCCTAAGGCTTGTGATTTAAAAGGAGAATAATATAATGAAAAAAGCACACATCTTCTAATGGGACAAATACGGTTCAGATCCACGGTTCCACCACATCACACATCAGGCAAGTTACTTAATATTTCTAAATCTTATTTGTTATGTTTTAAATAGATATTTAAAAAAAACCCACCTACCCACAAAAAGAGTATGTGGCACATGGCAAGTGCTCAGATTTGAAGTAATCTAGCAAAGTACCACTTATAATGAGCCAGGCATTCTATTAAATGCTCAGCATGTCTTATTTAAACAACATTATGAGACCAATATTATTATTGGTCACATTTTCCAGATGAGGAAAATGAGATCAAGAAAGATTTAGTAACTTGCCCAAAGTCACATAGCCGGTAAGTGGTACAGCTGGGTCTTTAACCCAGGCAGTCTGATTACAGAGCTTGTGCTTTTAACTAACTATACAGTATCTACAATGTATAACATCGAGTGTAGATATACTCTGATGCTGGTTGAGAATACACAAATCCATTACTGTTGGAACAGAACAGGGAATCCAGAAATAGAATAAAGACAGGTTTAGGAAATAGGATAAAGGTGAGGCATTGCAAACCAGAAGAAAAAGGATGTACTTGCTATTTAATAAATTGTCTTCAAATAATTAACTACCAATTAGAAAATTAAAATTCAGATCCTACTTCACACCATATAAAGAAAACTAAAGAGTATTAAAAATGAATTGGAGAAAAGTGAATTATTGATTGAGGAAGATTTTCCTAGCCATGAAATGAAATCAAGATCACTGTATCAGGAAAAACTGATAAATGTGACTACATAAACAAGGGGAAATCTTCTATTTGGCAAAATAGAGTTAAATGAGTCACCATAGGATATATATAACAATATAAAGAGTCCCTATAAAATCAATAAGAAAAATTCAAACAATTGACCGTAGAAATATGGTCAAATGATATATTAAAGCAATTCACTGAAAAAAAATATTTATCGTTGGTAAATGGTAAGAAGGAGTGGATTTAAAATAGCAACAAGATTCCATTGTCCACCTGTTGCCCGGTGAGACGTGGCAAACATGTTGAGAAACAGGCACTTTCCTACACTTTGATGGCAGTATAAACCATACAGCCCTTTTGGAGCATTATTTGATGATGTTTATCAAAAATATGTATATTCTATGACCCAGAAACTCCCTATTACAGCTTGAATCTTCAGAAATACTGGTGACAGTGTTTAAAGATGTATGTGTGAGGATATTTATTGCTGTATTATTTATAATCATAAAAACTAGACACACTGGAGAATGGTTACTATGGTTAACCAGACTTTGAAACTACTATGCTGACTTTGGAAAGAATGAGGTAGAGCTATATATGTTGATCTGGAAAGTGTCCATAATATACTCTTAAGTAAAAACAAACAATTGCAGAACAGTATAAAAATAGTCTCAATGACTATCTTAAGGAAGCAAAAATTGAGAATGAGCAAAGGGAATATTTTCTTTATACATACATGCACTGTTTTATTTTTTTAAAAGAATATGTTTGAAATGCACTTAAAAATTCTCTGGAAAGATTCAAATGTAATTTGTTAACAGTGATTATTTGGGGAGGGTTGGGCTGGGAAGAGTGGGTTAATGGAGGGTAGGATTATGGTTTTAATTTTATATTCTTTATTGTTTGAAACGTTTGCAGTAAGGATGTATCGATTTTGTGAATGCAAAAACCATAGAGGAAAAAACAATACGAAACAAAAAGCAAAAGGAATACAAAATATCATCACTAAGTTCGGCAGCTTTTACTCGTTTTTCTTTAATCTCTGTCTCTACAAATAGATTGAATGGCTGAGAGTATTTCAAAGCTGAACATACTCCGAACAACCAGGCTTGATGGCATTTATTCTAAGGTACTCAGGGAATGGGAAGATATTACTGCAAAGCCATTAGCTATTATTTTTCAGTTCCTTGGAAGGATAAAAGAAGCTCTCGAAAAATGAGAAAAGGTCACCATTCCACTCAAAATGAAAAAAGGATGACCTTGGGTATCACAAGCTAGACATTTCTAATGCTGTTTTTATCACTGGAAAGATATTAGAGAAGATTCTTGAGCAAGTGAAAATGCAGCTCCTAGGAGAAGCAGGAAGTTCTTGGGAGCAGGTGGGAGGGTGATATCATAATGAAATGGCCCCTTAGGCTTTCTAATCACACTCACTTGGGTGGGACCGTCCTTTGGTGGTGGCTCCAAACAGAGTCAAACACGCCGGTCTTGGAGTCAGGTGAGCTGGGTCACACAGCTCTGCCACTTCCGAGCACATGGGGTGTGATCAGGACTCGGCAGCAGATCAGGACGGGTTCACCTGGCAAAAGCCAGAAAGGGAAGTGTCTTGGCTTTCTCAACCCAAACTCCCAGCTGGGTTATAGAGATGCTGACTTGTTATAAGCTCCGCATTCTTCTGCAGCAACTCCATTTTCTGTTGCCTTTTTTCTCCTGTGGCATCTCCTCAAGCTTCATGTCCAGTAAGAAGAAGGCCCTTCTCCGCGTCAGCCTCAAGATGAACTTTGATTGGCTCAGGGCAGGGGGCGGGGTCACTGCATGATTTTCACCCAGTGGTAGATTACATTAATATCCACTTCTGCAGCCATTGGTTGGCTCAACTTCCCCAGGACCTCGCACTCAAAAGTGGAGAAGCTGACTCCAATAAAAATTGGGATGGTATCAGAAAAAGGGGGAATGGATGCCGGGTGACCAACAAATGTCCACTATAATCGCACATTAGACAAGTCACCAAAAATAATTCAGCCTCAGTTTTCTCATCTGTATAGTGGGTATAAAAAGCCCATCTCATGAAATTACTGAGAAGATTAATGTGAATGAAAGCACTTATAATTCAGAAAGCACTATTCAAATATAAGATAGTATCACTACTGACCTTGAATGACAGGAAGAAAAACCCAAATGAGCAAAGAAAAAATAGGAAGAGAAATGAATCCAGAAAAAGCTATGTCATTCACAAGAGATATGAATATGGCAATGGAAAAAAATTTAACTGAGCCACAGATTTAGAACTGAAGAGATAAACAGGCAAAGCTATGGAGACAGTAAAAAGATCAGCGGTTGCCAGGGGTTATAGCAGGAGCTAGGGATGAATAGGCGGGGCACGGAGGATTTTTATGGCGTAACACTATAGTAGTAAATACACGTCATTACACATTCATCCAAACCCATAGAATGCACAGCACCAAGA
Source organism: Propithecus coquereli (assembly GCF_000956105.1). NCBI lineage: Eukaryota > Metazoa > Chordata > Mammalia > Primates > Indriidae > Propithecus > Propithecus coquereli. The sequence goes on along the minus strand of NW_012154951.1, from coordinate 5,496,425 downwards.
GTGAACCCTGATGTAAACTATGGATCTCAGGTGATACGATGTGTTGAGTAGGCCCGTCAGCTGTAACAGGTGCACCACCGTGGTGGAGCACGTTGATAACGGGGGAGCTGTGCATGCACAATCTGTTGAAGAATTACTCCTGACACTGGCATAAGGTCTGTCTGGAGCTGGGAACAGGGAAGTCTCAGCATTGTGAGGGCAAAGGAGGAGTACTCAGTCTTGGCAGCCAGCGATTGGGAACAGAGGTAGCAAACAGTGGCAAGAACCCAAAATGAGCTCTAAAGACAGATGTTAGTACCAATCTGTAGACGGGAAAAATGCCGAACTCTCTCCTCAAAATGTAAATAAAAGCTTACTGGGCCTGCCTCTGTTCCCTGGCTCCCCGGATGGCCTTGGGTCAGCTCTACACACATTTGGAAAGATAAAGGCATTAAGGTTTGTTTTATGAAAAGCAAACATTTGTCCAACATTTACCTTGTTAAGGCCTGCGTGGGCAGGGCCATTAGATAATGCTTGTTTCTCCAGAGGGAATCAACCTTTTTCTCTCCAGCGGTAGAATGGAGTCTCCATGAAGAGTAGCAGCTTGGAAGGCCAACTCTGGTTTAGATCTCACCTCTGCCAAGACTTTGGCAAGTGCTTCGAGACCTTCTCTGGGCTTCATTTTCCTCATCTACAGAATAAGGATAATATGGCTATTCACTTTATAGGCATGCTGTGAGAACAAAATGAGTTAACACATGGAAACTCTAAAGTACAAGGAAAAAAAATTAGTAAAGATCATTATTACTATAACTAATCAATATCATAACAATCAGGGGAGAGCCCATCTACACAGGTGTGAAATCAGCATTGCAATGAAACTAAAATATTCTTTTTGGTGGTATTATTTCCTAAACTGAAAAGCCTCCTGAGATTGAAAAAAGGAAGATAAGAAATATTACCATTTATTAAGATCCTTAAGGACCAGGACTATGTCTGTCCTGGTTATTGCTTCGTTCTTACCACATGGAATAGTGACAGAGACAGATCAGATATTCAGTATATTGTACATCAAGCAATTCTACTTGCATTGCTTTATTTAATCTTTATGACACCAAAAGGTAGATGTTATCACCATTTTACATATAATCCAAACAAAACAAGGCCACCTTAAAAGAAGCACAAATTAGTGTTTGAAAAAATGCTCAACATCACTAATCATCAGGGAAATGCAAATCAAAACCACAATGAGGTATCTCCTCACCCCAGTTAGAACAGCTATTACCAGAAAGACAAAAAGTAACAAATGCTGCCAAGGATGTGGAGAAAGGGGAATGCTCACACACTGTCGGTGGGAATGTACATCAGTGCAACCATTATGAAACAGTGTGGCATTTTCTCAAAAAACTAAAAATGGAACTACCATATGATCCAGCAATCCTACTACTGGGTATTATCCAAATGAAAGGAAATCAATATATCAAAGAGATGCCTGCACCTCCCCCTCGTTTATGTCAGCACTATTCACAACAGCCAAAAGATGAGGTCAACTTAGGTGTCCATCAACAGATGAATAGATAAAGAAAATGTGGTATATATACACAATGGAACACTATTTATTCACCGCTAAAATAAAGGAAATCCTGTCATTGGCAGCAGCATGGATGAACTTGGAGGACATTATGTTAAGTGAAATAAGGCAGACACAGAAAGATAAATGCTGCATCTTCTCACTCATGTAGGAGCTAAAAAAAAAAATGAGCTCATGGAAGTAGAGAGTAGAATCATGGTTATTAGAGGCTGGAAAGGGTAGGGCAGAGGGGAGGATGGGGAGAGGTTGATTAAGGGACATAAAATGGCAGCTGGATAGGAGGAATAAGTACCAGTGTTCTGTAGCACTGTAGGGTGAATGTAGTTAACAATGATTTATCGTATACGTTCAAAGAGCTAGAAGAGAGGATTTTGAATGTTCCCAACACAAAGAAATGATAAATGTTTGAGGTGATGGGTATGCTGATTACCCTGATTTGATCATTACACATTGCATGTATGTATCGGAATGTCACTCTGTGCCTCGTAAATATGTACAATTATTGCATGACAACTAAAAATAAAAGAAAAAATAGATTTAAAAAAGAAGCACAAATCAAACCCAATGGCACTTAAAGCAACATAAATCTTTATTGGAGGTTGGCTTAGGATGGGAGGAGGATGGGGAGGCAGAGTGGATGACGGCAAAGAAGGAACATCACAGAACCCTCCCCAGACACTCTTTCCAGGACTCAGGAGTCCACCCATCGAGGAGCGGCCTGCTCATCTCTCCTCCCTCGCTCCAACAACAAACTCTCTCAGCTGCTTAATGTTCTCTCTTCCTCTCTCCTCCCCACTCCCAAATCTTTTTCCTCCTGCAGTAAGTCCAATGTCACTCCTCCTTGTGCTGCTCCCAGCCAATGATTGCAAATGGTGGGGCGAGAGCCCAGCGTTCCTGCCAGCAGGGGCTGCTCTGATGGGCCGTCTTTGGTCTGGGTACCCCATCCGCCTCGCCAAGACCCCCTGCACACTGAAGCTCTTCTCATTCGGTCCTCCTTCCTTCCCACTCTTTCTTCTCAGGTGTCAAGCCTCCTTCCTGCTCCCCTGTGCCCCTCCTTTTTATCCCGCGGGCGCTTCCCCTCAAAAATCTCCGTTCTTCTAACTCCATCTTGGCCTCTGTTTCTTGAAAGACCAAAAATGACACATCTGCTAAAGCCTAGCTGCAAACACCCATGTCTTCGTATTTTGCCTGGAAAAGGGCTCCCACTGGCTCTTTTCTGGCTCACCACTCACCTCTATGTTTTTCTTAAATAGTGTAATCTAGTCCCTCTTGGTTTTTTAATTCTCCTCCCTACCTCTCACCCTGCTGGAAGCCATCCAAATTCCTGTAACTGATCAAGCAGGCAAAGAATCCTTGCTCTTTGCAGCTGTGTTATAGTGTGTGGGTCTGCGTGTGCGCGTGTGCGTGTGTAGAAAAATACAAATATTCACAATCTCATATCTTTCCTTCTTTCTCTGTCACATGAACATAAGGGACCCAAGGCTCCAAAAGGTCAAATAACCTGGCCAAAGACACACACTGAGCACATGATGAAATCACTTTGAATTCCAGATCTTGCTGACTGCAAAGCCCATGCCATTTCACCGTGTGTATACAAGTGTGTGTCGGGACTCCAGTGGGTGTTTACTCTAGGGTTCAGATGCATCTGGAGGAGTAATGGGAGCACCATATCAAGACCCTATTTGCAAGAGGAACTGCGGATTCTCCTGGGAGAAAACTCATTCCAGGCTACAGTCAAGGGCACAGGTGTGATCCAGACTTGGCATTAGCATGGAGGAAAAGCTTGAGCCCAGCGCGGGGTCCCCGGTCACTTCCACAATCTGTCCTCTCACCCAGCCCCCAAGGACTCATGCCTGAGTCCTGGGGAGAAGGAATTATAATACGCACCACTTTTCTATATATTAATGAAGATGAAAAACCCAGTATTAGCATATCTAGTTTTAATAAAGCAAAGAAGAAAAACATCCAGAGCGCAGATGCAGTGTGGAAAATGTTGATCACAAATAAAGTCCCTCTCAATCCAGCCAGAAGCAAGAGCCGACTGTCAGTTCCTGCAAGTGCGGGAAATTGCCAGTGAGACAGGGGCTGGAGGAGGGCAGGCAGGATAACAAGGTAAATATTCCAGGAAGCAGCTGCCTACCGTTCCTGTGGTGCCAATGCCGCTGAGGTTGTGCTCAGAATGTTCAATGCCCTATAAAATGCTCTCCATGATCTATAAGCAACGAAGAACGTCCCATATCAATGCTTTCCTCTCTTCTCTTTTGTTTTGTTTTGGTTTTGGTTTTGGTTTTTCTCATGTAAAAGGTGCTTCCTAGCTTTGGAGAGCCTCGTCTTTGAATTTAATCATCAGCTTAGCACAGTCCTGGCATGTGGGCTGTGTTTAATAAATCAATGATAACTAGTCTATTTAAAATAAAGGCAGCTCATGCACACTTCAATCTGGAAATTAAAGGAAAGAAGAGATCACCCCACACTAGCCCCCAAACTCTTCCACTAAAGGTTTTCAGTTGGTCTGAAAGCTCGTGCATATACTTTTGTTATTTCATGGCTATGGATTCTATATTGCTTGGTTAGAAGAGTTGGGTCCTTGAACCATTCACCAGGGTAAACAGCTGCCAAGAATTATTTGCAGCATCGGCAAAGATTTGAGGAAAGACGATGCCCTTGAAGATATGTGATCCAATAAATCACTGCTGACTTTGCACTGGTACCTATATTTCTCCCTCTGTCCCCAATGTCAACTCTAATCTAGGCCTCCTCTTACCTCTGTCTACAATTCAGTGAATAACAAAGTGTGTGCATGAGACAATTCATTGAGGGATAGGATGCTCTATTTCTATTTTTCATCTCATCCTTTAAAAATTCCTACAGGATTTGTAAATATTAATAAATAAATGAACTATAAAGAGAGCATATGCCCAAAAATGTTTGGCTGATAGAGAGTAGATGAACAAAGTTTAGATACCTCTTTTAGTCTCTTATATTTCAAACTTTCCAGATCTATTAAGGCTGTTAATGTTTTTTATTCTCTCACTCATCAAATATTTATTGAGTGCCTACCATCTGCCACCCCTGTTCTAGGTATAAGAATATAACATTAAGATTGAAAGTGTACTTGCCCTCATAGAACTTACTGGGAGATTTAGAAAGAAAAAAAATATTTTAAGTATTATAATGCTGCTGTATAGTGATAGGTACAATCAAAAAATCAAGCAGGTCATGGGGCTAGAGATGATGGGTGGTGCTATCTTAGGTAGTTAGAGAAGCTCTCTCTGAGAAGGTGGCATGCAAGGACATATTTTAAATAAAGAGGCAAGACAAGCGAATACAGAACAGGCTGCTATAACAAAGAGACTGCAGCACAGCTGCCTAGACAAGATAGATCTTTATTCCTCTTGCCCAAAAGACTGAACATTAGGGACCCAGAGCTGATATGATAGGAACCTGGAATCTTCCTCTGGCTTATCTGCCATGCCCAGCACAGGGGTGGGCAAACCATGACCCACTCAACAGGCCAAATCCAGGCCACTGTTGGTTTTTGTAAATAAAGTTTTATTGGAACACAGCGATGCCCATTCATGGCTGCCTTCACAATCTAGGTAGAGTTGAATAGTTGTGACAGAGACTACATGGCCTGTAAAGCCAAAAATAGTTACTTTTTACAGAAAAAGTTTGCTGATCCCTGCTTCAGCTTATCGGTTTGGAGCACACATTTGAAGTGTAGCCTTTTCCCCTGGTAAGCAGTTAGCGTCCCTGAAGTAGGAACAGCCCTGCAGAGAGCTGTGGGCCATTTCCCTGGTCCTCTGTTTACAGAGGTCATTCAGAATGGCTTGGGATGAAGTGCAGACTGTAAATTCTGCAGCCCCCATTCCCCTCTTGCCACCCTCCCACCATAGGATTTTTGCATCGTAACCCCATCAGATTCACCATCCCCAGAAACGCCCTCGTCCACACTCTAGTCCTTCCTCCTAACTGTCCACAAGCCCAGGGGAAAGGTGGCGAAACCCAGCTGTAGGAGCTTCCAGTGTGCCTACTGCCCCGTCAGGGCAGTGTGACCACAGCATGAAAGACTCTCTGAGCTGTAAGCCTGGGAGCAATTTGCTTCCTGAAATGAGAAAATCCCAGCAGGCCAGTGGAGGAGGAGCACTCCGGCCAGAGGGGAGGAGGGGACAGAGGGGAGCGGTGAGGCAGATCTGCCTGAAATACCACCCCCAGCCAGCAAGCACCAGCAGGCTCTGCCCATAAGGTCCCGCCACCTTTACACAGGCCCAGAGCTAACATGGCCTTCACTGCCTGATCACATCACTGCCAGGCTGGCCAAAGGCCTGTTAGAGGAATTTGGATCTGCACTGTGTCAAGATTTCACAGAGAGAGAAAGACAAAAGGAGTCTCTTCTTTTTATCCCCTGTGTTTATGAAATTTGTCAAGAATGAAGCAACTCAAATAACATCATGAGTTGCAATAAGGTCTGACTTAATTGTATTTCATTGACAAGACTGTGTTTAAAATCACAGATAAAATGAAGAGCATGAGGCTTTAAATATTACACATAGATTATTTTAAGAGGCAGTGCACCTCTTCCAAAGTTTTGGGGGTCAGCTCTCTCTTCCATCTTACCATCCCTGCCTCCCCTTCACCACCACCTGGGTGTGGATTCAGGAGGGATACATAACTGGACCCAAAAGAGAAGCCATGGTAGGAGATGTCATTGTACTTGAGGCTTTATAATCCCTTAATCTGCAAGTGTCTAGCTTGGTTCTCTGTGCTGACCACAGGGTCTGAAAGGCTGGAAGACAGGACCCGTCGTGCTGTGTTCATCGCAGTGACATGAGAAGGGAGCACTAACAGAAGTGTGCAGGGAAAAGGAGGGAGGAGTGTGGCTCGCACTGACCCATTACTAAGAGTCAGAGTGTAAGTGAGCAAAGTGGCCTCAGGACAGAAAAACAGAGTTGGACACCTCTGCCTTTTCTTTCAGGCCCTCTTCCCTTAAGGCCCGCTGATTGTTCTTCTTTCTATACCCAAGTCCATACTGGGATAGCACTGAATGTGGTTTATTCTAAGGAGAATATGACTGATAAGAGCGCAGTGTGGTCCCAATACTACCAACTGCTCTTTAACAGGGAGGGAAGATAGGATCTGGTGCTATGGCAGGGAGGGCATTTGGCAGGCAGAAGGGAAAGTCTTGGAGGGAGGTTACCTTGCAGTGCCCCTTGGTGCACACCACTGTGGATGGCGCCTCTTTGGCTCTGAAGGTCAGGGAGGCACGTGGAATTCTGAGGGGTGCAGGGAGAGGAAGTTAGACAAAGGGAAGCTGGGGAAAGGGATCCTGTTTCATGAGAAAAATTAGGGAGAGAGGGATTTTTTTTTTAATAGGTTGTGTGGTACAAACGTAAGAATGTTTGATATGGCTGCCGTAGAGAACAGTTTGACAATTTCTTAAAAAGTTAAACACGCACTTACTGTGAGACCCAGAAGTCCACTCCTGGGAATTTAACCTAGAGAAGTTGACTTGGGTTCATACAAAACCTGTACAAGAAAGTTCGTAGCAGCTCTACTTATAATCGTCCAAAACTGGAAACAACCCAAATTGTCTTCTGTAGGTGAATGGGTAAATGCATCCAAAATGGTACATCCAACCAAAGGAATACTGCTCAGCAATTTAATAAAAAAGAACAAACTATCAATACACACAACCACTTACATGGATCTCAAAGGTGAAGTGAAAGAAGCCATTCTCAAAAGATCACATACTGTTGGATTCCATTTACAAGACAACCTTGAAGGGCCGGGTGCAGTGGCTCACGCCTATAATCCTAGCACTGTGGGAGGCCGAGGCGGCAGGATCGTTTCAGCTCAGGAGTTTGAGACCAGCCTGAGCAAGATCGAGACCCTGTCCCTACTAAAAAGACAAAGAAATTAGCTGGACAACTAAAAATATATAGAAAAAAAAATTAACCAGGCATGGTGGCATGTGCCTGTAGTCCCAGCTACTTGGGAGGCTGAGGCAGGAGGATCGCTTGAGCCCAGGAGTTTGAGGTTGCTGTGAGCTAGGCTGACACCATGATGCTTTAGCCCAGGCAACAGAGTGAGACTCTGTCTCAAAAAAAAAAAAGACAACCTTGAAGGACAAAAAGATAGTCATGGAGAACACTGTTTCCCAGGGGGTGGGGTAAGGGAGAGAGTGACAATAAAGGAAAACATCAGAGAGCTTCTTTTTGATGATGGAACAGTTCTGTAACTTGATTGTGGAGGTAGTTACACCAATCTATACAGGTGTTAAAATTCATAGAACTCTACACACACACCAAAAAGTCTATTTTACTGTATGATAATTTAAAACATTATTTAAGATTTTTAAATACATCTAAAGAAGGAGTGCTTAATATGGCTAATGGAGATCTGGGTACCACTTTTTACCAAGTATGACTTTGAACAAGTTCATTTATCCATTCATCCATCCTTCTTCCATCCATCAATCCATTCATCCCTCCATGCATTCACACTAGACAGAAGGTAGAGTTTCTGCTCACAAAGAACTCCTCTAGTGGAGGAGGGCAAGACGTATGCCTATGACCTGAATGTGGTTTGACAGAGGTTTGTACATGGTGGGATGAAGGTGCGTACAAGGGAACCCTGGCTCAACTGGGAAGGTCAAGAATGGCTTTGCCCTCAGAGCCTGTTTCCTCATTTAAATATTTGGAGGAAATAGCTCTTCCTGCCCCCCTTATTCTAGAGGCTCACTGGGGGAATCAAGTTCATAAGGAAGGTCTGTGACCTAGAGAGCGTGGTTGGTTATACAGAAAGGCTTGTGGTCGCCCAGACTCAGAAGGAGCTGTTTGGTTTCCCAGAACAGTGTGTTTTTAAGAACAATGATTTTGTTGGTAATGTTACAGGGGTAAGAAGAGGACTGTCGCTGCATCTCCCCAGGTTGAGGCTGTTATGAAAAATGTTTTTATAAATTTGCTTTAAAAGTTTTTTGAATGAAAACACAATTTTACTTCTATTTAGACTTTTCCCTGCTGTATTAATAATTTGATTTCTACAACATTGGCTGGAAGCGAAAATAAACAGACCTATTGTAGAAGTTATAAACTAAAATCAGATGTGATTTTTTTCTACTATTCATCCTAAAAGATCTTTCAGACTTTCATTTTTGTTTTCCTGTAGAAAATAATTCTATAACCAAAAGGTGAAAGTTGAAGGTAGACAATATTTTGGCTTAAACAGGGAATAATTTTTTAAAATTAGCAATGAATAATAATTATCTTTGAGCACTTACTGTATGCCAAGCACTGCCAAGCCCTTACTGTATGCCAAAAATTTTATAGTCATTATCTCATTTAATCATAACAACAACTCTAAAGGTGGATACTTTCACTACTTCCGTATTACAGATAGGAGATCTGAAGCTCAGAGTGCTACTATGCAAGTCATCTAGAAAGTCAGTGTTAGTGCCCAGATTCCAATCCAGGTGTGTAAACTATAAGGACAGGAGCGAGACTGATAGAAAATATTTGTGACATAGTTAATAAATGTTTGGCATCAAAATGTAATAGTGAGCTCATAAATCAATGACAAAAAGAAGACGCACGGAAAAATAAGCAAAAGAAATGAGCAGGTAATACACAAAAGAAAAATGCAAATGAGCAATAAAATATAAAAAGATGCTCAACATCACTAGTAATCAAAGATGCAAACTCAAATAAGGAGATTACTATTTTTCATCCATCAGTTTGGAGAAAGTTGAAAAGATTGATAAAATAATGGCTGAATATGGATAAATTATGGGCATTATACATTGTTGGAGAAAGTACAAATTGGCACCACTGTTTTTAAGGGAAATTTGGTGCATTCACATTTTTTTAAATGTACATGTTCACTGACCCAGCAATGCCAGTGGTTTGGTGTTTCTTCTAAAGAAACACCTGCTCATGTACTTGAGAAAGGTGAACAAAAGTGTTCACTGCAGCTTTGTTCACAAGAGCAAAAAGCTACAAACAACCTAAAGTTATTTAGTAAGAAAATGGCACTAGTGTGGTACCTCCATATTATGGAATACTACACAGTAGCTTAAAAGGATATGGCAGATCTATACAGGCTGAAAAAATCTATAAGATGATTCTTAAAAGAAAAAAAGCAAGTTGCAGGGGAAAAATGCAATACAATTATCATTTGTGTAAACTCCCCAATACCACACAACCATACCAAGTAATTTCTGTGGCTACATAGTTAGGTGTTTAATGTATAGAAAAAAGATACAAAATGAATGGGTAGCAATGGTTCTAGGATGTGCCTAGAATGAATTGGTCAAAGAGAATGTAGACATCACCTCTAATGCTTAAATTTTCACTGGAGAAGATACAGTTCTCTATTATCATACTTCATAACTAACACAATACTTTAAATTTTAAAAAGGAAAAGAAACCAAATGTGTCTGACCCCAGAGCCTAAACCTATGACTTACAGTTAGGTTTTAGCAATTTCGTGAACTTCCTAAAATTGTGCACACATTGGGTGTGTGCTGGGGAGTACACATTTTTCCTTAGGTGGAGGTTCACAATATTGGATTCCCAAAGGGCATCTGTCTTAGTCCATTCCGGTTGCTACAACAAAATACCATACACCGGATGGCTTAGAAACAACAAACATTTATTTCTCACAGTTCTGGAGACCAGGAAGTTCAAGATCAAGGATCAAGATGCTGGCAGCTCTGGGTCTGGCGAGGGCCCACTTCCTGGTTCACAAATGGCTATCTATCGTCTTGCTGTGTCCTCATGTGGCAGAAGAGGGAAGAAAGCTCTCTGGGGCCTCTTTTATAAGGGCACTAATGCCATTCATGAGAGCTCCACTCTCATGACCTAATCACCTCCCAAAGCCCCCACCTCCAAATACTAACACTTTGGAGATTAGGATTTAACATATGAATATTGGGGCAACACAAACATTCAGGATCCAAGGCCAAAAAAAGGTCAAAAATGATTTTAGTGAAAAATGTTCTTGTTCTGTTGTGGCCTTAGGTAAGTTACTCAGCTGTTCTGGATAATGGAGATCATAATATTACTCACCCCCTGGGGCTGATGTGAGGATTATATGAGTCAATGTGTATAAAGCACTTGAAATAGAAGCCAATAAATTGTAGCTATTGTTATTACTTTTGTCACTACCGCTATTATTAATAGCTGGGAAAGAGCACTTCATTCAAGAGACTTGAATTCTCAAAATAGTTATATCACAAACAAAACAGAGAGATAAATCTATCCAGTCTAAAAATCCCACAATTTCAGACTCTTAAAATTTCTTCCATATATAAATATGAAAAAATGACATCGATTCTCCCGTCTGTTCATTCCTTTACCCAATAAACATCCAGTGAATGCTTACGATGCACTAGACATTGTAGAAATAGCTGGAGATACAATTTCAGCAAAAGTGACCCACTATGGTGACAGGGCCCGAGGGCACAATGACATCTAACACTGTGCACTTAGGGGCTATAATTACTCTGTGACCTGTTGATGCCTTTCAAAGGTAACTGAATTTCAAGCCCAAGCTTTTATTATTTACAGGCATAGAAACTACTACTTTAAACCTTAAGTCTGACTTTTCTCCTTTAATTTATTGGGTCAGGAAGGGAGCTGAAATCAAGAGTTCCATTCTGGCCCTACTTTCCCAATAATTGGGCCAAATAAGCCTTATGGTGCTTAAACCTTGCAAGGCACTTGTGTTTCCAATTGCTTTCACTTTGAAACCAGTTAACGGATTTGGTAGCTGTTACAATTACAAAATATTAATAGCAAGTGGACATGTGGTTGGATCAGATGCCACCAGGCACAACTCTAAAAGGTTCCAGTAAGAGCCATGACGCTCCCCACACCTCTGAGAAATGTGATCTTCATGGTCTTAGTGACCTAAGGGTGTAGCGGAGACTCCTCCTGGCTTAACTGGAACATGATAACAATGATTTAATAGGACATTTGGCTGGCTGAGCTGGGACACAGGCCTTTCACCAACCCCACACAGGCATGCCTAACTCTTCGCATCCTCTGATATTCCTGGGAGCTTTTGTCTCTTCATTTCCAAAGGGAAAAGGAGTTCGGATGGGGAGTGCAGCAGGAGAGTGGGGAGATGTAGGATACGGTGGGCCTCAGGCTGGATTTGAGGGCCAGAGCTGGTGGGACTAGCCCCAGTGGGGCCGTTTGGGTGCCCAGTCGCCACCTCTGCACACAGGTGCGGAGGACTGGCCCCTGCAGGAATATACAGAGACAGTGTCCTTTCTGCGGCCGTGGTGGTCTCATGATGGGGTTCCAGGGGCTTCAAGGGTAGTATTGTCCACAGTGGGATCCCATGGGATCCTCACACAACCCCGTAAGGTTCATAGTATGATCTATACTTTGTGGGTGAAGAACTGGGAATTCAGAGGGATGAAAGTCAATGACGGAGCCCGACGGAGGTCAGATCAGTGGAGGCGGCCCAGTGAGGATGCACGCTGGAGTCCTCACATGTTCACCTCGTAACAGTTGCCTCTTGGCATCCTTCTCTGAGTAGTTCTTGGGGAGCCTAAGAAAGCCTGAGAAAATTCTAAGCTAACTCTATTTTGGCTTCCTGTTGACTCCCAAGTTAACAGACCCCTCAAGCATCTCCTGCAACATCTACCACACACTCTGAAATTCCACTCAGAGATCCACGCCCGTGAGGCTTACAGACTCAGAAACCATCGCGTGCTGAAGACTAGGTGGGAGCAGGAGTCAGTCGGTGGCCTCTGTTTCCACCAGACTCTGGGAATCGCATGGTGACAGTTCATGCTCCGGCTGTGTGATGAAACAAGCGTGGACGTTGGCGCCGGTCCTCCTTGGGTCTGCGTGTTGATTCTGTGTCTGTGTTCTCTTTGAGACTCATTTTCCTCATTTGCAAAGGGCGTTATGATAGTATCTACTTCCTAGAGGCTTGGGGAGGAATGGGGATTGCTGCTCAGGTGGAGGAGCTACTGCAGTGATGTGCAAAGCACAGCTCTCGGCTTCGTGGAGATTCAGTCTGGTGGGGAGGCGGAGGATGACCTAACAGCCACACAAATACAGCACTGCAAACCATAGGAAGGGCTTTGAAAGAAAAGACCTGGGAGCCACGTGAGCAGCCAACAGGGAAACTTGTTCCAGCCTGGACTTCAGGAGAGATTTCCCTGAGGAGGCAGCACCAGAGCGGGGGGGTTAACGAGGGTACGATAGTCCGGGCAGAGAGAACATGTGTGACAGCTCTGGGGGAGGGGAAGGGAGTGGACTGAGCACAGCCCAGGGGAGAAGAAAGTCCATGACACACACAGAATGGGAGACGGAGGTGGGAGGAGCATGAGACGAGGCCACAGAGGTATGCAGGGGCCATCCCGGCCATGCAGGGCCTCGCTGGATTGGGCCGGAGAGTTTTAAGTAGGGAGTGACATTCTGGTTTCTGTTTTAAAAACATCACACACGCTATTGCATGGAGAAGGGATTGGAGGATCAGAGGAAAAGTAGAGAGACCAGTGGAGAAGAGGTCCTGCAGCTCCCCATGGGAGAGATGAGGGTCATGTGCACTAGGACGACAGCCGCGGAGACAGACAGAAGTGGGAAAATGGCGCCAAGACTTATTTCTGACCCATTAAAGAACAAGACCATTTGATTAAGGCCCAATAAGTGGGATCTGTGGTAAGGGCTGTGGAGGTTGAGAGAAAAGACAGAGCTACAAGGGCTGTACACTGGAGAAGGCTGCTTGGAGATGGGCTGCAGTTGGGCCCTAAAGAACAGTAGACTCTGATGAGGTGGTAGGGAATCAGACAGGCACGCTTGGGGGCTTGGGGCTGGGGAAATACCATCCAAGTCAACGATGTGAGAGCTACCATGATGTATCCTGAACACAGCTGAGGAGTAGTGTGAAAAAAAAAAAAAGGCCAGAATATGCAGACTCTAATTCACAGTGTTTTAGTTAGGAGCAGGCTGCAAGTAGCAGAAAATCCAACACAACACTGGCTTTATAAAATAAGAATTAATCTTTCTTTCTCATATAAATGAAGTCTCAAGACAAGCAATACAGGGCTGGCTAGTATATCAAGTCTAAGATCATCAAGGATCCAGCCTCCTTTGAGCATCTTGTTCTGCTACACTCAACATAGGCAGCCACCTCCTGGTACAAAGTGGCTGCTCCAGCTCCAGTGATAACATCTTCATTCTAGCCAGAGAAATGATGAAAAGGAAAGGAAAAGGCATACTCTTTCTTTGTAAAGATACTTTCTAGAAGCTGCATGTTCATTGGCCAGAATGTTGTCACATAGCCACATCTAACTGCAAAGAAGCTGGAAATACTACTATTAATTATAGATAGTCAGGTACCCAATTAAAAATTGGGGATTCTATTACTATACAGAAAGAGAAGGGAAGAAGTCTGTGCCACATCAGCAGTTTATGATAGTAATTTGTAAATTAAACATCATCCTTAGCTCTTTAAATAGAATTCCTACCAAGTGATAAGAAAAACATTAAGACCACAATAAATACCCTATCTGGAATGTTCTTCTCCCGATTGTCATGAGACTCATTTCCTCAATTCATATCGCCTCCTCAGAAAAGCCTCCTCTGCTCACCCATCACTGTCCATCCCCTAACCTTGCTTTGTTTCCCCTCCTAGTACTTTTCACCATCTGACGTCATACTCTAACCATTCATTTGTTTATTGTGTGTTCCTCACACGATGAGAACTTAGTAAAGGGAGGGACTTTGCTTTGCTCACTGATGTGAACAGTACCTACATCAGTTCCTGACGCATAGCAGATGTTCAGTAAATAAATTCGTTGACTGAATAGAGAGAAGGGCAAAGCACGTAAACGATTCATAAACGATATTTTGGCTTAAGTTTGATTTAAAAAGAAATATGAGTAGTAAACAAAGGTGGGCAATATTGAGCATTTTTGGTAATAAAAGGCATGCAAATTAAAGCCACAAGGGGGTGCCTTTTTCAATTACTAAATTAGCAAAATGAAAATGTTAAATGATAATAGCCAATGCTCACAAAAGTATAATAAACCAGTACTAATATAATAAATAGCAGCCTTATAGAATAGTAACCATCTTTTGGAAAGTGGTTGCCAGGCCTGCCAGGCTCCCAGCCCCAGGAGCCACGCACCTTGCGTGGGCAGCGGCAGGGGGTCACATTTGCTTGCGTTCAACATGAATGCTGCTGCTTCCATGCAGTTGCGCTAACGGCAGACTGGAAGTCACCCGTGCACAAATGCCACAAAAATATGTGTGCGTAAATGTTTACCACATTGTTGCTGATAAAAACAAAAAGCTGAAAATAAAACCTAAATATCCAACTATATGGAAATACTTTAGTAAATTCAAGTACATATTCTTGATGGAATAATAGACATCAACAAAAAACAATACTATAGAGAAGTACTAAGATATGGTCATGCAATAATGCTAAGTAAAAAAAATATACAAATAGAATATATGTAAAAGATTTTTTAAATTCTCTGGATGATGAGATTATAGATTTTTTTACTTTCGTTTTTATCTAAATTTTTTAAAAACCACATTTTTCCATAAAGCCAT
>NW_012154951.1:5450533-5480972 GCF_000956105.1 Propithecus coquereli | reverse complement strand
AACTCCTGAGCTCAAACAATCCGCCCGCCTTGGCCTCCCAGAGAGCTAGGATTACAGGCGTGAGCCACCACGCCCGGCCTTTATCTTAAAATTACATTTTCAAAAGGGACAAGTAGAATGAATGAATACTGTATATAGGCTATTATTCAAAATTTGTTTTTGTAAAAAAATGTGTTCAGAGGAAAAGGCTGAAAGGACATCCGCCAAACCATTATCAAAGGTTGCCTTTAGGCAGTGATGTTAAAGCATGATTTTGGTGTTCCTGTCAACATAGTTCTTGCTTGTTCTTATCATGTCTTGAGCCCTTATGACATGCCAAGTACTCCGTGGGGTGCTTTATACACACTGTGACAAGTGGGATCCCGGCAGCCTCTGAAGTGGGTGTCAGCACTGGGAATCCATCTACCTGTGAGGAAATGAAGGCTCAGAGACAAGCGACTTGCCCAAAGCCCAGCTACCGCCTGCTGAGTGACAGCCTCTTCAAACAGATTTGGTGCTGGCTTTCCTCTGTTGGAGGAGGAGGGGGTTATTCCTCAGAAAGGATCCATTATGCTTTCTCCAAGGAAGGTGGCCCATGGGGAAGGAACTTCAGGGGGTGGTTTCACACTGCCCTCTGTAGGGACCAGGGGTGCAAGAGAGCCTCAGCCCACCCACAAATCAAAAGGATTTGTTCTGTAAAACTTGGATTCAATCCAGAAGCCACACTCAAGGATCCAGAAGGCTACGTGTGGCCCCAAGGCCACCGGTTCCCCAATCCTGAGAGGAGGGAGGGAAGTCCCAGTCAATCACTTCCGGAAGGCTGACATGGTAGAGGAAAGAAAAGAGGAAAACCCTGTGGGCAGCAGTCTGAGTGAGCTTGGCGAGAGAGTGAGAAATGAAGAATTTAGAGAGTGACATTCTGAACATCAGAGTGTGGGGGGAGACTGCAGAGAAGCGAGAGAATTTTAAGAAATGTCAGGCTTCCCTATAAATTGCGTCTCCCATAACATGAAATTGCCTGTAACTACCTGTGGCTTCCGGGCTGAATTAAGTGATACCACATAGAGAAAAAATCATGTAGGGCCCTGAAATGGATTTGTGTTACATTTATACCTATTTGTCTTTATTTAAAAAAATTTGCGGCTGGGCACAGTGGCTCACGCCTGTAATCCTAGCACTCTGAGAGGCCGAGGAGGGAGGATGGCTCAAGGTCAGGGGTTCAAGACCAGCCTGAGCAAGAGCAAGACCATCCTCTCTAATAAAAATAGAAAGAGATTAGCTGGACAACTAAAAATACATAGAAAAAATTAGCTGGGCTTGGTGGTGCATGCCTATAGTCCCAGCTACTCAGGAGGCTGAAGCAGAAGGATCGCTTGAGCCCAGGAGTTTGAGGTTGCTGTGAGCTAGGCTGATGCCACAGCACTCTAGCCCAGGCAACAGAGCGACACTCTGTCTCCAAAACAAAACAAAAAAAAATTTGCAATGAGCATGTGATTAAAGTTATAATAAAGGAAAAAGTACATATTAATCTTTTAGGTGTTTTGGAACAATTGTTTCTTAAGACAGAGAATGGTTTGGGAAAGAGTTAATAATTTCATGACCCAGGAGCCCACTGAGATTGCTCATGATCTTTGTCTCCTTCTGGGGTGGGGTTTGGCAGGGAAGACGGCCCCTGTACTGAAAGGGCTCCATGGACTGTGGGCGTCACTGGGCTTCTGCCCTGTCCAGTACTGTGTGTTTCAGACAGAGAGGAGACATTGAAACCATTCCGATTGAATTTAGTCAATTTATATCAATTCACCCGGAACTGTGCCCAATCAGAGGACAGGGCTCTGAGGTGACAGGACATTTCCACTTGGCACAGTCTACTAATCACCTCTCTCCCACAGTGGACTGGGATTCCACGAGAGAGGGAATTCCATCTACTTGGCTCATGAGACCCTAGCACCTAGCCCAGCACCTGGCACAAGGCACTCTGTGCGTGTATGCTGAGGAATGGAACCAGGGCTGACGCTCGGAAAGTGCCTCAGCTTCTCCCTTGAAAGTGCACTGGAATCTTCCACTGGAATTCTCCTTTTTAGTTGAACGCTAATGGAACGCAGGCTCAAACTCAGAGTGAAAAATCTAGAGTTGGCCAGGAAAAAAACCCAAAGTAATGGAGTTATAACAAGCAATGAAATATTGGCTCCTCTAACTTTTCCCTCTTTATTCATGCATATTTACCAAGCACATACTATATGGCAGGCACTGTGCTAGAGTACCGAAGATATAAACCCGTAATGTGGCCATGATATGGGATAAGTAGAGCATTCCCAGAATTAATCTTATCTATTTATAATAACAATTAATATCCAGCACTATGTTCCAGTTCTTGTTCTAAGTTCTCTCCGTGTATTGTTTTGTTTATAGGTAGCATTATTTTATCCCTATTACACATGAGCAAACTGAGATCCAGAAAGATTAAGTAGTTGGTTCACATTCTACAGCTGGCCAGGGGCGAAGACCAGGCTTAGGTTTCTGCAGTCTGACGCCTACCCTCACACTCTTAATGGCTCCCAGGGGGCTTAGGTTATCCTGAGATCACTGGCCTCCAAATCCCCTGGGATGCTGGATTAACATGCAGATTTCCGGGCCTGGGACTGAAGGATCAGAAATTCTGGGAGGGCAGTCTGGAAATGCCCATTTTTTAAAACCATGAACCCAGGTAATTCAATGTGCCCTGAAGTTTGTGCAATATGGCACCCAAATTTGCTGTCCCCCTCCTTGTGAGTTCACAAAATCTCTAGCACCCTCTTCACCACCCACATCCACTTCCTGACAGCCAATGAGCAGAAAATACCAGAATAGGAAGGAAGGAAGGAGGGAGGGAGGGATGGAAGGATGGAAAGAGGAACTTGCCCCAAACTGGGCTCCATTTTGGTTCAGGGCAGGTCAAACCTGGCCTGCTCTCTGCTCTCCCGGCCCTTGGACCTGCAGCAGCCCTGTCCCCCAATCTGTTGAGGCAGCTGCCGAGAGGCCAGATGAACCTCGGTAGGCAGCACCCCCGTGGCTGGTGATGTCTGCCCGGTTGAAGCAGTTGAAGCAGCCCGCTACTGGCAGCAGCAGGGAGGCGAAATTTGACTGCACTCAGGGCTCAAAACCTGGATGCTTTTCCCTTTGCAAGTCAGAACACTGCTATTCTGGGTCAGCGCCCATAGTCTGTAGGCAGGGAAGATTCAGCTAAAAGGATGTGTGGCAGGAAGAAGGAGTAGAGACGGGAACCCTGGCTCCAAATGGGCTACAAGATACTAGAATGACGATGAAAAGGTCCAAGCTGCAGGAACTGGTGTGTGATGGGGTATGCAGGGTCCTCGAGGGGACATCCGCCACTGGTTCTCACCAGCAAATCATGCAGCCACTCTGAACCTCAGTTTCCTCATTTGTAAAAGGAAAATAGTAAGCATTATGAGAAGGCTATTAATACCGTCTGTGATTTATTGAACACTTTTTGTATGTTAGACACCGAAGTCAATTAGGTGATTTTTATAACAAATATCTGTGAAGTCATCTTGATGAAGTAAATGAGCATCAGAGAGGTTAAGAAACTCACTCAGCATTTCCCAGCAGGTGACCAGTGAAGACAGGATTTGATCGCAGGTCTGTCCGATGCCAAAGCCTGTCCTCCTAATAACTGCCATAGCTTCACCAATATCCCTTCCACTTCCAGTTTCTGTGACTAAGTGCCCCGAACATGAGGTGTTCATGGTTTCAAAGAAAAGAGATACCACTGTTTTCCCAGCCCCACATTGACAGTAAAAATGCCAATTAGTTCATCTCTGTCCAGCTGAGACTCAGCAAAGATGTGGCATGAGGCTCTGTTAACACAAGCACTGCCAGTACACAAGGAGCCCCAGGGATATCTAACAAAGAGGCCAAATCTCAGCTCAGACGAGCAGTGTGTCAGAAACACGCCTTCCACGGCTGTCATCCGCTTTTCAAAGGATCCGAACTGAGGGGACTAGCTATGCAACGAGTGTTGAGGGACAGCACCACAGAGCTTCAAGGAAAACCCAGACCCCCAAGCTGGTCCCCTTCTCTAACTTCTCTCCTGCTGTCTGCCCCTCACTCATTTCTGCTTCTATCTATCTGTACCTCAAAGGGACCAAGCTCATTCCCACCTCAGGACCTTTGCACTTGCTGTGACGTCTGCTGAAAATACCACTCCTTCTGCCTGGAAGAAGCTGTCCTCCGATCTCCATAAGGCTTCCTCCTTGTCATCCAGGCCACAGTCCCTTCCTTGAGGAAGCCCTTCCTGACCACTCTGTCTAAATTAGCACCCCCGATCCATTCCTCCCCATCACATCTCCCTGCTCTACTCCTTCCATGATACTCAACAAGACCTGAAAAGATTTTGCTCGTTATTTGCTGACATGCTAGCAAAGTATTAATATCTAGCAAATGGCTGACTCTCAAGAAATCTGTGCTGAATGAATGGATGAATGAATACATGAGTGGACGGGAAATCTTATTGACTTGTTTTGTGATAAGGACTCCGGAACCTATATTCAAACGTGCTCCCCTCCTCCTAGTTAACAAGGGCAGAGACCACAAGAAATAGCACTGTGGTTAGTAACGACTTAACAACCACCCTGCAGTTATATCCACACACATTGCTGGGCATGGTTCCAAAGCTAAAAAGGCACTAATTGCTTTTATATAAGGAGGGAGAAACACAGTCCCTCACGTCCTCCAGGCCTGATGGTCTGCATTATCGTATCTGTTACTGTGTTAATTGTCCCTGTCTCACGCAGCCAGTTTGGGCTTTCTTCTGCATATGTCAGGGATGGTGACAGGTTCCTATACAGAGAAGAGAGGTGCTGGGGAAGCATGTGTGTGTGTCTATGCACGTGTACTCAAGTATGTGCATAAAAGCAGCTGCATTCTAGGAAGGGTTAACTTGCAGCCAGACTGTCTCCGTGTTCAGGGCCCTAAGACTGGCCCGGGAATGGGCGGGGTGGGCCCGGAAGGTGGATCAGGCTTGACTTGCACTAGCTGCCTTTTCCATGACAGGAGCGCAAATGCTTGCCCAGCTGGACTGAGCCTGGTGAACTCAAGCTGCCTTTAGGGATGGCTGAAAAAGCCCACACCTGGAAATCACTCCCTCCCCGCCCCTCCACGGCAGGTTGCATTTGGAAGACTCTCCTCCGGTCATTAGAGGAATGAGCCGGGAGTGAGCAATTCACCAGCTCGAGCACCAGCACTTGCTGGAAAGCAGCAGACGAGGATGGACGTGGTTGACAGCCTTCTTGTGAATGGAAGCAACATTGCTCCTCCCTGCGAACTCGGGCTGGAAAATGAGACCCTCTTCTGCTTGGATCAGCCCCACCCTTCCACAGGTAGGAGTCAGAGACTTATTTTAATTCAGAAAACTATTGAGTTGCAGGAGAAATCAGCAGAGGCAAAGGCTGATAAAGAAAATATAACAAAGTCATTTGAGACAAGGCTGGGTAAAGTCGTATGTTCAGAAGTTTGGATAAGAGATCGGAAAGCAGAATAGAGTCAAATACTGTTCCCCGTGGTAGAGCGGGGCGTTCATGAATAGGACTTGGGGGCACGAAAGCAGTGGGAGGAAGAGCTGAGAGCAGCAAGAAGGGACTGCAAGTGTCTGAGCTTGAACTTACAAGCATCGCAGAAAAGGTGCTGTCACCACGCAGCAGTTGCCTTTTCTTGGGAGGAAACCCAGCGTGAATTGATTAAAGCAAAATAATGGTTAGCAGATAGGAAAGAAAGCAATCACTGTTCACTTGAGCTTTGTCCTTAAGAAAAAGCGGTTCCCTGAGTGGTCCTTTAACAAACCAACCTTTTAAAAAACAAATGATTCACTTTGTGCTTTCTTCAGTTTGTTTCTGTAAAATGTTGTCGGAACAGGAATCGTTGGGTTCAGTGATGTACACCCCTAGGGGGGAAATGGGCAGGAAGCAACCGCTCCCTAGGGTTTTAGCATTCTGCTCTCATAACCTCATCCCTCCGTCCTCTTCCTGCAAATCCCTGCAGAGTGGCGTCCGGCAGTGCAGATTCTCTTGTACTCCTTGATATTCCTGCTCAGCGTGCTCGGAAACACGCTGGTCATCACGGTGCTGATTCGGAACAAGAGGATGAGGACCGTCACCAACATCTTCCTGCTCTCCCTGGCTGTCAGCGACCTCATGCTCTGCCTCTTCTGCATGCCGTTCAACCTCATCCCCAACCTGCTCAAGGACTTCATCTTCGGGAGCGCTGTTTGCAAGACCACCACCTACTTCATGGGTAAGTTGCGCTGGTGCCGCGCCCCAGACCCCCCGCGGAGGAGCCCCGCTGAGTGCTAAACACAGCATCTGGCTGTGCGGGGCTGTGCACGAGGACATAGATGTCTCTTTCCAGTGAGCCGGTCCTCATGCATCCCCAGAAGTCAGTACCCAGTCACCATCCGTGTCAGAGGTCAGTTTCTAAGAGTGAAATAAGTTAATATGAAAACAGAGGAGGTGGATTTTGCTCACTTCTGTTCCAAGGGAAGAGGGGTTCAAAGTGACTTCAAGCTGTTCTCTCCCTTTCTGGACGCCGTCGATGGTACCCTGATCTCCACGCAACTTGAGTCACAGCTTCTGGGCAGAGTGAGGGTCGTGGAGGAGGGTTCTCTGCTGTTGTTCCCCTTGTTTTCTTGGGGGGGGGGCTATTGGAAGACTAGTTCCATCACCGTTCTAGACTTTTCTCAGGATTCACTTCGCAGCCTGTTCCCTTCCAAGTGGAACCATCTCAGGGAGAGAGAGAGCGAAAGAGAGATCTCCCCCTAAATGAGGAACTGAATTTGCTCCTGGGGACTGTGAGGTCACTAAGCTGACCCTGATTGGCTAAGACATGCAGCTCTCTGCCCGTGCCAATCAAAATGATGATAATAAGAAAAATCACAAGAGCTAATATTTTTTGAGTACTTTTGTGCACCAGATGTTGTACTAAGTGCTTTTACTTACATGATCTTATTTTACCTCCCAACCACCCCATGAAGTAAATATCCTTCCCTGTCTCATCACGGAGGGAACAGAGGCCCAGAGAGGGTCATAATGTGCCTAAAAACACACAGGCGGTAAGCAAGAGCACTGGGATCTGAACCCGTATTAGCAGCCACCACAGTGGCGAGGACGCTGGCTCTGTTTGCCAATGGCTGTGGTTCTCCTGAAGCAGAATAAAAACACATTTCTCGGTCTCCTCTGTCTGCCAAATTGCCTTGTCCCTTGCTCTTTCTGAGAACTGTTGGGAGAGTGCAAGAGGTGGGAATTATTTTTCATTCTGACCCAAGCCTTGTAAAATATGCAGAACTGAGCTGGGCTAAGGCAGTCTTCAGTGACCGGAAAGCTTTCAAAGTCTATTTTTCCCAATTGAGGAAGCAGGATTCAGCACAGACAAAATGATGATGAATTACTGACCCTCATGCCTCAGACAAATTATCAAGAATGTGTCAATCTGTGTTCAAGTCCTCAAAAAAAAAAAAAAAAAACGAACTTTCAAATGAAAAAGATCATTCATTGTTAAATAATTAAGCAACAATAACTAGCATTTCATAGTGCTTTACACTCCCAAGACCCATCCATATATATCTTATGGTAATATTATTTGAGAACCATAACCAGAGTATGCAAAAGGAGATTTAAAATGAGTGTTTTGCATGGTTGTGAATAGCACAGAATTAAGTTTAACATGGTTAATTTTATGTTGTGTGAATTTCAACTCAATTAAAAGAATTTTTAATGCCAAAAAGAAATAATTCTGAAAGTATTTACAATACTGTAGGGATTTTGTTGGATTTCTAATTCCAGTAATTTGGATTCTTTTCTCAATTTTGCCTTCTCCTCAATGCTATTAATAACAATGAACATTCATTAAACTCCTAATTTGTAGCAAAAAAAAAAAAAAAAGAAAAGAAAAAGAATGCTTGCAGTGAGTTTACAGTTATAGGGAACCCATTACACAGATTTGACTCTATGGAGTTTTGGGCTATACTCTTGACTCAAAATGTCATCAACACTTTAACCTCATAATGTCAGTTATTAGATAATGGTTTTGGGGTCATAGATTCCTTTAAGACTCTAAGGAAAGCTAGTGCTAGCCCCCCTAGAAAAAAGACATTTTTGGACAAAGTTTCAGAGAATTAATTTACATCCATAAACACAGTGAGAATCTAAGGACCACAAATTTATATTAATTCTGAGGTTTAAGAAATCATGGTAAGTAATAATCAGAAAAATTAACAGAATTCATAGCTGAAGGTTTCTAAAGGGAATTTTCAGGGAATAATAAGTCATCATAATAAGCATGCATACATAATACAAAAATTAGGGGAAATTAATCTGTTTTGATATGTTTTTAAGTGAGGTATATTTGATGTCTTTCCCATTGTAATAGTGATGCATGCTCACTCTAAAACATACAGAAAAGCAAAAAAGAATGAGAAGAAAGACCCTAGCCCCCCCTCCCCCCGCGGAGAAACCTTTAGTTACAGCATGGAAGGTTCCCCCCCTCCATCTTTTTTGCTATGTATTTTTTTCAACAAACTGCTTTTTGAAATTTAGAATGTTTCACTCTTAAGAACAGTGTGTGCTAGAAATTGTCAGAAACAGTCTTAACGCCTTCCGCTCGGATTCCAGTGACCATCCAGAGTCACAGAGTCCTTGAGAATCTTGGGTTTTTAGGGTCGATTTAACTATGCAGATCATGCTCAAAACTAGAGCTTTTCTTCAGGCTTCTCAAAAACCTCTTTTATGGGTTAGGAACACATTTCATCCCCTCGACTATTAATTAATGAACACCTTCAGCCTAAGCAGGAGTTAGGTTGTAATCAAAGCTCAATTAACTTATCTAAAAATTGGCAATGAAATGCATTTGTAAATACATTTCTTTAACTGCTTTTAAATCCTTTTTGGAACAAAGCTAGGAACAAATCATCTTTTGAAAATATACATACGCAATATTTCTTTACCCTCTGAGCATTTTCCTTTGATATCAAACCTGTGCAGGTCAGATACGCTTAAGCTAATGTGCAAATAAACTTTGGATTTCAGAGTCAACATAACCAATTTCTTTGTTCCTTTCCCAGGCACCTCTGTGAGTGTATCCACCTTTAATCTGGTAGCCATATCTCTGGAGAGATATGGTGCAATTTGCAAACCCTTACAGTCCCGGGTCTGGCAAACAAAATCCCACGCTTTGAAGGTGATCGCTGCTACCTGGTGCCTTTCCTTCACCATCATGACTCCATACCCCATCTATAGCAACTTGGTGCCTTTCACCAAAAATAACAACCAGACTGCAAACATGTGCCGCTTTCTACTGCCAAATGATGTTATGCAGCAGTCCTGGTAAGGCTGCATTGTGTTTAGTTTTTTAGATACAACCTGACATAATTGTGCAATATTATGAAAAACTGGAATGCCTTACCAAAAGTGGTCGGAGGATAAGTTTCCTGGAAACTTTTTGGGTAGAGTCATTCTAACCTCATTCTAGGACAAGTGATAGCAAACGCTTAGCTGGAGTGCTCTGTTTTAAATGCTATATGTATATTAATCAATTAATCCTCTCAAAATGCTACAGGGTAGGTATTATTATTATGCCCATTTTAAAGGTGAGTAGACTGAAATTTGGAAAGGTTAAGTTACCCAAACTCACAAACCTAAGAAGGGGCAGAACGTTTGTGCTAAATCACTGTGCTTCTAAATGCTCTAGTTGGGGGTTAGGCAAGATGACTTGGAGAGCTATGATTTTCTAAAGAATTGAAGATAGAACAGAGAGTCCAAAATCCTAAGTGGTTTTTCTTAGAGCTGCAGTTCTGGTGCTTGTCCAGAGCACTTTACCAGAAATAAAAAGGCAATATTCTAATACTGGTCCCTTTGCTCACTAGTTGGGTGACCTTGGGCAAATTCTCATAACCTCTTTGAGCTTCAGGTACCTTATCTCTTCAAGGAGTTAATAATATAGATATGTTTTAAATCTACCTCATTGTGTGGCTGTGGGGTTCAAAGGAGAGTATGTATACAAAAATGTCATTCTAAAAAGGCTACACAAATTCAGGGTATTATGTTTACTAATTCTAAGGATGTTTTAGAAGCAGGGAACTAGACATTCAGAAACAGCCCAAAACTGAGATCATCTCTGCTTTCTTTGCCTTCCTCCTTTTATTTCAACGAAGTAGCACACACATAAAAAGAATTATATTGCAAACGAGAGAGTTATTTCCAAGACTTGAAAAGGAATCTTATCAAAACATGTCCAATTGAAATGAGAAATAGCCCAGCCACCATGAGCCTCTGACAATTTTATGGCCTAATTGTATAACCTAACACATGCCAGACTGCAAAAATGATTTAAGGGCCAGACTCATAAAGGAGGAGGCTGTGATTCCTCAGGAATCAAACACGTTTAGAGAAAGCATAGCTCTGACTCACCAGGCACTAGAACTATGCCACTGTGCCAGCTTCACAGGGTCATGGAGAATGAATGCCCATGGAAATTTCTGAGCTTCTCATGGGTCATAAACAGCTGGAATGCCATGTTTCACAAAACCAAGAAGGTTTTCCATCATCCCTTCCTAAGCATTTGATTATTCTGTTGTTACGTATTATGAAGCTTAAAAGCATAAGGTTCTAGAACCATATTGCTTGGGTTCAAATTCCATCTCTGCCACTAACTGTGTGACTTTGGACAAGTTATTTAATCTCTTTAAGTCTCAGTTTTCTCTTCTTTAAGCTTTCACTATATTTAACATGTAGACTTGTTACAGGCACAGAATTATGCCAAACTTTTCTAATTTAACAAGTCCTTCATCAGAGATCATCTGAAAAGAAAACAACTTGTAATGACTGAATCTCCAAACATGAAACTTCCAAGAATATTAAATATTAGTAATTAATGTGTTTGCTCAGACCAGTTAAAATAAAGATGAACTCTATTCATTCCTTCCCATTGGGGTTTGAAGGCCTAGAGTTGCTGGTTATTAGATTTCTTTTAATTTTATTAGGCACACGTTCCTGTTACTCATCCTCTTTCTTATTCCTGGAATTGTGATGACGGTGGCATATGGATTAATCTCTTTGGAACTCTACCAAGGAATAAAATTTGAGGCTAGCCAGAAGAAATCTGCTAAAGGTAATGATCTTTTAGCTTTATGTATGCCAAAAGAGCTCAAAAGCTTGTTTTCTATAACTTAAATAGATATCCTCAGAGTGTATATAGAGTGTATTAGAGATGTTTGAAAGTATTCTTATGGGACTCTGTGTTATAAGGCACAGGCATGAGACCCATTCTATTTCCTCATCTGTAAAATGGGGAAATAATTCCTTTCAAAAGTGTTCTGAGTGGAATAAAATAATATACACGTAACCCAATTATAAGCTGAGGGCCCATGTGTCCCGGACTTTCTGCAATGTTACATTCAAATGGACACCCTTCAGCAACCTAAACTACTCGTGTTATGCTTCCCATCTGTTTGCGTCTCTCCAGAGGGATTGGAAGAGATTTGATTTATAACCTACAGTCCAGCTTTTTGCCTCCTTTCCCATCCTCTCTCCCTCCTCCCTTCCGTGCTCACGCTGCAGCTACCACAAAGCCTCGCTCCTTCCCGGTTCATCACAGCCCACTATCCACTAAGATTAACCCCAACACCTTCGCTGACATGACCTTTCCCTTTTCCCTCCACCCCCTCGCTCAGCTCATTACTACGGAGATAACTCAGTCTCTCTGGCGTCTTTGGATTCCTTGGGTTTTTTTGTTATTACCCACATTCCTCGCAACTAAAGCAATCTGGAATCTTACAGAGCAAGCAGGAAGCCTCCTCCCGCGGAGCTAAGGAAAGGAAGAAGAAGAGGATGAATATTCACTCATTCTTTAATAATTTTTGCCTTTTAATCTGCATGCCCATTATTTTTATTATGTTATGCTACGTGTATATTATTTTATTCGTTTTAAGTAGCTTTTCATGCGGAGGCGAGAACTAGTACAGATCCACGCTTACCCCTATCCGTGTAGGGCCACGGGTGCCCGCCCGATACTGAAGTTTGGGTTGACCCTCCCGATGGGGTGGGGGGCTCGTGCCTCCCGTCCGGCAGGACCCACCCCAAATGATCGGTGACACCTCTCGCCCACCCAGAAAGGAACCCGAGCACCGGCAGCGGCGGCAGGTACGAGGACAGCGACGGGTGCTACCTGCAGAAGCCCAGGCGCCCGAGGAAGCTGGCGCTGCGGCCGCTGTCCCCCGGCAGCGGCGGCGGCAGCAGGGTGGACCGCGTCCGCAGCAGCAGCTCCGCCGCCAACCTGATGGCCAAGAAGCGGGTGATCCGCATGCTCATCGTCATCGTGGTCCTCTTCTTCCTGTGCTGGATGCCCATCTTCAGCGCCAACGCCTGGCGGGCCTACGACACCGCCTCTGCCGAGCGCCGCCTCTCAGGGACCCCCATCTCCTTCATCCTCCTCCTCTCCTACACCTCCTCCTGCGTCAACCCCATCATCTACTGCTTCATGAACAAACGCTTCCGCCTCGGCTTCATGGCCACCTTCCCCTGCTGCCCCAATCCTGGGCCCCCGGGGGCCCGAGGAGAGGCGGGCGAGGAGGAGGAAGGCAGGACCACCGGGGCCTCCCTGACCAGGTACTCGTACAGCCACATGAGCGCGTCTGCACCGCCCCCATGAGCCCTCCACCGCCAGGCAGGGGGGAGGGAAGGAGGGCAGAGGAAGAGGAGGAGGAGGAGGAGGAGGAGGAGGGCTTCACTTCCAGTGCGAACTCTTCGCTGCCTGCTTTTCATCCTTCATCTAGATTCCAGAGGGAAAGCTCTGCTGGGTGGGACCATGGCTTGGTTTCTAGACAGTTCAAGGTAGGAAATTTTCAGTAACATTCACCATCAGAAAAACCTCAGCAGGCCAGTGGCAGGAGTCCCACAGGGCACATGCTGCAAATGTAATGGCCAAGCACATGTTGAGGATGAAGGTGTGGACCCTACCAAGCTTTAGAAGGTTCTTGAACGTCCATGATGAGCTCTCAGGCCCACACATTTCTGTGCTCTGCTTTTTCTGCTCATGCAGAATTGTGGTGATTGCTTGGCCCACGAGGAGTCTATCATTCTTTCTTGTATATCCTGTAGCCACCCACCTCATTGTGACCACGGAGGGAACACGCAGCAAACCTTAGCTGGCCATTGTCCGTGGTGAGAGAACAGCCTGATTTCTTCAGCTTGAGGTTGGTCAAGGACGCTCAGAGACAGAAGCTTATGTCATCACCAGAATAGCATAAGAAATGTCAGATGTCGGAACGACACGATTTGGGGCTTAACATTTCTAAAAAGAAAAGAGAGTATGAGGCACATAGCTGGGTGGGACGCTATCTTACCATAAGGAATGTTAAGTGGCGGAAGGTGCATAGGACTATTTCTTTCTATTTTAATGGTATATATTACTTATTAATTTCTCCTTTGTGTGCTGATATTAAACGTCATGACTCCTTTGCCTCAACTTAATTTCTCACATTCTTCTACACTTCTTCTTTTCCAGAAAGGACCCCCAGGTACAAAGGGAAGTTGTAAGTTACATGTACCTGGCCAAAGGTGGAAACATGTATAATCAGGCTTAGAATCAAAGCTGGCATACTTGGACTCAGTTAACAAAGAGCTTTTGATTATCAAAGCTGTCTATGCCTTTAAATACAACCTTTGTACTTGCTAATAATTGGTTAATTTTATGTACATGTGTAAATGAAGCATGTAAGTATATTCTTTGGTGTGTTTTTTCAAAAAAAAGAGTAGCTAATGGATGTTGGAATTCAGCAAGTGTTATCATTTTACATTCCTTCATAACAGTTAAAATTTCATGTGGGCTGGGCGCGGTGGCTCATGCCTGTAATCCTAGCTCTCTGGGAGCCTGAGGCAGGTGGATCGTTTGAGCTCAGGAGTTCGAAACCAGCCTGAGCAAGAGCAAGACCCCGTCTCTACTAAAAATAGAAAGAAATTAATTGGACAACTAAAAATATACAGAAAAAACTAGCCGGGCATGGTGGCACATGCCTGTAGTCCCAGCTACTTGGGAGGCTGAGGCAGGAGGATTTCTTGAGCCCAGGAGTTTGAGGTTGCTGTGAGCTAGGATGACGCCACGGCACTCTAGCCCGGGCAACACAGTGAGACTCTGTCTCAAAAAAAAATTTCATGTGAACTTCATTTCTTTGCAAAATTAGTGTTGAAATCTCTCTCCTCCATGTAGAAATCTCAAAGATGATATGAGCTGTGCATTCAGATACCAGGAACCACGTTTCTAGAATAGTATGTGTCAGTCCAGTCTACTAGCACTTGGTTCTTTTTTCAGAGGAACATTGTCCTCTCTGCTTAAATAAATTAAATAAATTAACATGGACATTTTTGAAAAAGCAAGTTCATATGCTTGTTACATGCACATTACATGCTAATGTGGGAAGTAAACAAACAGAAAACAAGTCCAAGCTTCATGCCTCTAGGTATCTTAGAAGAAGTGAGCTTTGCTTTTTGTTGTTCTCATGGGGCATGGCCATCCACCGTGCCAGGCCTGACACTTTGTGTGGCACACAAGAGCCACTGATTTCAATTGTCCAAAAAATCTCTAGGGCAGGGGTAAGAAAGGAGAGTGGCAAGAAGTGATGATGGATAGTGTAACAGGTGTATAGTTTGCCAAGATGTGAGTAGTGTCACGTTGTTTTTTAGGTGAGGAAATGGTCCTGTGCTAAGTGAAAAGAAATTATTGAGGGCATAACTATTACAAGGGACTTTTCAAGGCAGACTATTCCTCAGACTGCGATCTATTAATAATTTTACTAGCTATCACCAGCCGTGTCAGTCAAAGATTTCAAGGTTAAAGATTCACTGAAACGTGTGCTGCTACAATGGTAATGATAAAAGATGTAAGAAATAAAAATGTCTCCAATATTTAAGTCCTACCTTATCTACACTTTTCATGCCAGAAGAATAAGCCTTTCCCTCTGACAGTGTTTGCATATAAATGAAGATAAATTAGCCCCCTTCTCCCAATTATTGGGAACCTCTGGAAGTTCCAAAGGTATGTTAACCTAAAAATAAGGTTCCCAGATTTGGCTGATAAAAATACAGATGCCAGCTAAATTATAATTTCAGGTAAGCAATGAATAGTTTTTAGTATGACTACAAGCTGTGCACTAAAATACATCTGTATTTTATCTGGCAAGCCTACTTTAAAATATTTAAAAAGCATATAAAAATATAAACAAAATTTCCCTGATATTGAGCAGTAAAATGCCTTTGTTCACTAAATTTATTGGAAGGTCTTTCACGTATGGAAGCTTTTTTAGAAAGAATAAAAAAGCTATTATTTTTAGAATCTATGTCTGACCTTCGGGAAAGTCTGATTTTACTCCTTAAAAAATGTTTTTTAACATAATGCTATTCTAGTACTTTGTTGAGTTAACTGCCTTTCTATCATGCTAAATTAAATTACTAATTTGAATTTGAAATAAAATGGCTAACAGAATTAAGAAAAAGTCATCAATTTTCTGGAATTTTCTGGTGTCTTCTAGTGCTTCCACTCATCACCAGAGTGGCAAGTTAGAGCTTGAGTACTGGAATGGAGAGTTGTGTCTTTGCTCTTTAATTAAGCTGTTGTGTCTGGATGGCTTTTCGTGCCCCAGCTGCTGTGGTAATCTCGCTTAATAAACATGTAGAGCTGAATGAGCATGGATGTATTTCTGTGGTTTGGTTACACATGCCTCGTAGGCTTAACCAGTGTCCTCTGTGTTCAAATGAAATGTGACCTTTGTGAGGCTTTTGATCGCTGTTGAACCGCCACTGTATTTCCTTCTAGCGCTTTGCCCGTACTCTGCACACCGTGAGTGTTCAATAAACATTGTGACTGACTCCTGTTGCACCTCCTCTGCTTTTGGCGCCCTCTCTTTCTGTCCACAGCTGTGACTCTCAACAAGGGAAGAAGGCACATTCCTGGGGGAAGGGGATGGTAGCAGAATTTCTAGAAGATTTTTCCCAACTCTATACGCATCCCCACCCCGGATTAGGATGCGTGAGCATTTGCTGTGATCGCTTCTTCCCATTTTTCTTTCCTCCTCGGTGTGTGTTACTAATGAGATGGTGGCGTGCCTGTGAACGGTGTTGGGGCACAGATAGAACAGCGTTGGGAACCACCGTTCTGTAGTGGCTGGGGGCTCCTCCCGCCCTCATTCCCTTTAAGGAGAACAGTAAAAAACCATCACTGTATGTCTAATCCGTGCTAAAGCACCAACTCACTTATTAGCGCTGATAAATGTTATCAAAGCCATGTGGCTCCCTCGGCTGTCCCCTTCCAGCCATCTGCTCTCCTGCAGGGCCCTTCTGGGGACCTCTGGGAGCCTTTCTGGGCCTCCCCGAATCTAGGCTACATTTGCCGACTCCATGCAGCTGGCTCTCGGCTCTAAATGAGGTACATTCCTCCCTCTTCTCTGGATTCCTGGCACTCCCCCAAGTGGAACAAGCTCCTGGTTTCCTAAACCTGCTCCCAAAGCCAAGGGCCAGCCCCATAATGCCATGCCCAGCCCCAGCTCTTGGAAGCTCCAGCCTGGGTAGAGTTTCACATCCTCCTCTTTGCCCAGGAAGAGAGGTCAGACAAGAGGAATTGTTCCTAGGACACAACAGGTGCTTAATAAACGTTTCAGGGAATGAATGGATAAGTTAATGAACGAATACATTTGAATGGTGGTGTTCCTTGATGCCAGGCCTCTCCTGGCCCCTCTGGGCAGGGCGTGCCTTCCCAACCAGAGGCTCCTGTGCAGAGTGTGAAGAAGTGCTTGATAAAGGACAAAGTTGACTGGGCAGCCGCATTCTGTTTCCAGTCACCCACCCTGTATATGACGTCCAGAAAATTTTGCTTTCAAGTTTGCTGATCATAAAAGCCACGTCTACAGGTAAAAAGGATATGCTCTGGACTGGAAGTCCCAAAGTCTGTGTCCCCATCTCAGTGGCTGTTGCTAACTTACTGTGTGGCTCCAGGCAAGTCACACCCACTCCCTGGGTATCAGTTTCCTCTTGTGCATAATGAGGGATGAGGGATTGTCACCCTATTTCTGATACTGTGTGACTCAGTGGGTCAGAATTTGCTATCCTCTTATTATTCCACAGCCTCCCTTAATTTCATCGGCTTGCCATTGATTTTGTAATCAGAGAAGCTCCTTGACACCCAAGTGCATAACCAAGGCTGCCAGGCCAAGAACAAAAAAGGTCCCAGAGTGGAGTCTCCAAGCTCCCACACCCTTCTGGGTGAGGGCTTCCTAGAGCAATATGTGGGAGGCTCATCCCTGGAATGCCAACCCTATTCCAGTTAAAATGTAGTTATAAAAATTCACTCTAAAAACAAATTGGCCCAGGATCTAGAGGGGGACGAACATTTATTAAAGCCTGCTGTATATAGTCACTGTTCAAGTCACTGGTAACAGCAGGTGACAATAGACACCGGTAGAGGGATGAATGAATGAATGTCTTGTTACACTGGTTTCTTATTTAATTCTCCAAACAACATGTGTGAGGCATGATTTCCATATTTTTCAGGTGAAGAGGTTGAGGCTCAAGTGGACGGTGACGTGGCCAAGGTCAGGTGGCTGGTAAACAACAGGCAGGACGGAGCCTGGCTGTCATTGCACCAGGCTGCTGTGATTAGGAGGCGTTCATTATCCTAAGTAGCCAGGAGCTGGCCGTTTAGTTTCCCATAATGCTTTAGGGTCCCTAGGCCTTGTGCTGTAACCACTCTAAGAAGAAGTCCCTGTCCCTTCTCCTCCCTCCCCCATGGACATTTAGTCCTCACTCTGAGCTCCCTGAATGTGGAAAATTTGAAAGCTGGATTTTTGCACTTGTGTCCTAGAGGCTTCCATTCCTATGTTTACTTTTAGAAGGAAGATAATATACTTTACCATGTCACAGAAGCCAACAGATGGTATCAGTAAATGCACTTTCACCTCTTTGGGAAATTACCAGCATTATTAAGGTAGATCTGTTTTCTCAGAGTCATCAGAAAGACAAATACAGGCCAACTGACCCATCAGCCCGCAGTGTAAAGCTTCCTGGTTTCCCATTGCCTGCAACCTTTTTGTCAAGTCCCCCTTCCCTGGTGAAATGTACAGGTTATTGTTGCCTGCAAACCATCACTAGAATGTCCAGATGTCCCCCGTGATATCTGAAATGGAGCTAATTGTCACATCCCAAACACTTCTCTTCCTGATTCTCTCCAGCTGCCAGTGGCACTCCCACCCTCCCAGACGCTCAGGCTCAAACCTGGCTCCTAGTTTTAAAGATACCATCAGAAGTGCTGAAGAACTTGGTCTTCGAAGTCCGAACAACTTGAATTCATATCCCAGGCCCAGCCAGCCATGAAACATGTAGTAAATGACTCAGCCTCCAAGTTTTAGAGTCTGCAACTGTAGTGCTTACCTTATAGTGTTTTCATGAGAATTAAATGATATTAAATAATACTAAAGGATATTAATGACATTAAATTTTAAATGATATTAAAAAGGATACTAAAGGATATTTTTCCAGACTCAGACTGTGTCTGAGGACAAGGAGTGACAAGTCACCCAACATTCCAAAGAGAGAGACTAGAGGCAATCCCATGATTTGCTAAGAGACAATGAAACCTATTCTTCAACACATGCTCCCTCACATTTCTCCTGCCCCTGTGAATATAAAGGAGAGAAAAAGAGATAATTTCTTCCATGAGGGTTGTCAACTGAGTGGGCAGGAAATTCTGTGCCATCTTCCTCTTCCCTCACCATAGAACCAAGCCAGGGAAACATCTAGAAACATTTGTGGAGGGTGGAGTTTTTTATCAGAAGAGAAAATTGATACTTCATCTTTCCTCCCAGGGGACCTCAATTTGGGGAAATGGTTCCAAGGGAACTTGGGTCTCCTGGATTCAGGATTTATTTCTGGCCTCTAGCGTTGTAAAGTGTTAAGAAAGAGCCTGACTGGAGCTGGGTTTCCGAGGGTGGAGAGTTTTAGTCAGTTGGGGCTGCTATGAAAAAATACCACAGACTGGGTGGCTTAAACAGTAGAAATTTAGTCCTCACAACTCTGAAGACTGGGAAGTCCAAGATCGAGGTGTCAGCTGATTTAGTTCCTGGTGAGGGCTCTCCTATTGGCTTGCAGATGGATGCCTTCTGGCTGTGTCCTCACATGGTGGAGAGAGGGATCATCTCTCTCGTGTCTCTTCTTATAAGGGCACTAATCCCGTTCATGGAGCTCCACCCTCATGACCTAATTACCTCCCAAAGGCCCCACCTCCAAATACCATCACACTGAATATGAGGGTTTCAGCATAAGAATTTGGGGTGGGGGGACACAAACATTCAGTCCACAGCAGAGAGGCGAGGGGGCATGGCTCCACGAACCCAGCAAACATCTTGGACATTGCCAGGCCTGGTCACCCAGGGGCAGAAGGAAGTCAAAGGGGCTATTCCACCAGAGCAGAAGGTGACTGGAGAATGCATCACCTACACCAGAAAATTATGCAGTGTGTGTGCATGGGAGGGTGGAAGTCACTAGAAAACCCACAAAGTTGCCCCAAAAGAAAAAAAAAGCCAGCGTTTGTACATCTGCATGTCAAAGGTCATTTAACCATTGAAGAAAAATCCCAAACAATGCCACTTTTGCCTCTTTGCCACTGACCTCTCCCACCATCCTCAAGAGGAGGTGATGGAGTAAAGGAGAGAGAGAGAAAGAGAAAGAGAGAGAGAGAGAGGGAAAACCACCAGCCTCTTCCCCCTGCATGTCTTGTCTGGCACCTGTCTGGCTTAGAGGAAAGGAGAAAAACTTCAACCTGAATGTGAGATGAAAGGTATGATTTACATCATGCTAAATACCAGAAGAGGAAGTTGTTCTAATGAAGGGATGAAAGAGGCGAGAAAAGCTACAGAGTCTGCCAGAGATAGGGTTAGGACAGAGTATCTAACAGACAGGGATTGAAGACAGAGGTAGGAGAAAAATAAAGGTATTTCTTGACTGTTCCACACCTTTCGATACACTAGTTACAAGTGAAGAGTGGCAAACAGTAAGTGCTTAATGAATGATAGCCATTGTAAGCGATATCCAAGACACCTACTTCCGTTATTGGCCTGGTTCACCCGGTCTTTTTGATTTTTATTGAGAATACTCTAAATCAGAAATACCTTTGTTACTAAATCAGAAATACCTTTGTTACTTATAACCCGGAAAGTCACAGGAGCCGCCCAGCTAGCCTCCCTACCCCCGATTCTCTCTCCCCTCAGCTTTATCCCACTCGCTGGTATCAGACTAGTCTCACCAGTATCAGGTGTGGATCATCTCACTTCCTGTGCAGAGGCTCGGAGGTTCCCCACCACTTAGAGGTCCAATTTCCTCAACTGTAGCATAAAGGTCACCAGAAATTGGGAGTCAATCTTCCTTCCTTACAGTCAATTTCCTCTTCCTTTCAGAACAGAACGATGTGCTCATTTATGTAACCAAAACGCTTATACCTCCACAACATTCTGAGATAAGAAAAAAAAGAATCATGAGCTATTCCCCAAACACTTCCTTACATTCATGCCTCCCTCAGTTTGGGGCATTCTCCCTCTCTTTAGCTCTGTGTGATAAAATCCTATCATTCTTCATGGTTCAGCTCACCTGTTACTCTCCCATAAAACCTCCAAAATTCTCTGTAAGGAAAGATTTCCCCTCTTTCTGAGCTCTCATAACACCATCTTTGTATACCTTTAGTTGTCTAATGACAGCTCATTCCCCTCACCCTACTCCTCATTGCCTGCTAATGAAACCTCACTACATACAGGTATTGATGGTTGGTATGGTTTGAATGTGTCCCCCAAGAAGCATGTGTTGGAAACTTAATCCCCAGTGCAACAGTGTTGGAGGTGGGCCTAACATGAGGTGTTTGGGTCAGGGGGCACTGTTCTCATGAATGGATTGATGCCATTATCTTGGGAGTAGGTTCCTTATAAAAGAATGAGTTCAGCCCCCTCTTCCTCTCTCTGTCACCCTCTATTTCTCCTTCTGTCATGAGCTGACACAAGAAGGCTCTTACCAGATACTGCCCCTCAATTTTGGACCTCCCAACCTCCAAAATCATGAACCAATAATTTCTGTTTATCATAATTTATCCAGTCTCAGGTATTTTGTTATAACAGCACAAAACAGACCAAGACACTGGTATTATGTTCAGAGAAAAAAACCCAGCTCCAAAGGATAAATCATGATGGATCTGTGCCAGGCATAATAATCTCATTCCTCTTGCTAGTTATTTGTTTTGGGGCTAGTTTGTGTCCTAGTCTGGCCAGTGATGTTTAACAACATGCCTTCTAGTTAAAAAAAAAAAATGCCCTAATTTGCAGCACATTTGCTGATATCTATGG
Source organism: Propithecus coquereli (assembly GCF_000956105.1). Lineage (NCBI taxonomy): Eukaryota > Metazoa > Chordata > Mammalia > Primates > Indriidae > Propithecus > Propithecus coquereli. Next base: position 5,459,584 of record NW_012154951.1, on the reverse strand, counting down.
TATAAATACTACCACCATGGACAATCTCAAGTCAGCATGACATCATCGAACGGGGAACTGGGAAAAGATATGTTGTAGCACACCATTTTATAGCTTTTCCACCATGAAGATGCAAGAAACATAAACAATGTCAAGAGCATAGATAATAGCTAAATGCAGCAAAATAATTAGGAAGTGAGGCATTTTGAGTATTTATTACCAAGTTTCCTGAAAATTTAACTATTGGCTCTTGCAAGCCAATATAAGCCAACTCTAACACACCACTTGTTCCAGCCAGTGAAATGTAAGAATTCTGCTTGGGGATTCAGGGTTTAGTGGTCATTGTTGGTTGCATTGTGCTTCAGTAACAACCCCAAAATCTAGCACAGAGCAGCACACATGAAGTTGTCGTGCATGCTCATGCACAGAGAGACAACCTCGTGAAGAGGTAGCATGAAGGCAGCCGTCTGCAAGCCAACGAGAGAGCCCTCAGCAGAAACCAACTCTGCTGATACCTTGGTCTTGCACTTTTAGCTTCCATAACTGTGAGAAAATAAATTTCTAATGTCTAAGCCACCCAGTCTGTGGTACTTTGTTATGGCAGCCCTAGAAAACTAATATACCTCCCCTCCCTGAAAAGTGTGGGGTTCAGAGGGCCACTCTCCTTCCAAAGGGCCCAGAACTAGTCCAAGCTTGTCAGAGAAGATGAAACCTTAATAATGTCCCTTACAGCAGCTGGAACCCCTGAAAGCTCAGCTATATCCCTACACCTGTTCTTAGATCTCTTCTCCCTCAACTGTTTCTGTCTTTCCCTCCTGGTCTCTAATTTCAATAACGTTCCTCAAGCACAGAAGCAGCAGCTGCAACAGGAACACAGCCAGCCGGGGCAAACAAACAAAAGGGCAAGTGAGAACACAAATGGCTGAGGGCCCGGCTGAAAAATTCTCTAGGGGTGAAGCCAACAGATCCCAAAACCTAATTCAGCAGGTGTTTTCTTGGGCACCTTCCAGGTATAGAGTTGCCAGCTAAAAATATTATAAAAGATGCCACTTCAATTTGAATTTCAGATAAGCAGAGAATAGTTTCTTAGTATGTGTGTCTCGTGCCGTGTTGTATTTTTATTTGCTGAATCCGGCCACCCTATCCAAGGGCTGTCAGTGGGGTAGGGGTGGGGCAGCTGAGAAGGAAGACTAAGAGATGAGAAATCAAATATGAACGGGGGCCACACTGTGGCTGCACACACAGAGGACGAGGTCGAGACTGTCACATAGTAGGCACTGAGCCCATTTAAAGGAAGGAAAGGCATGTCTCGTGGTGAGGGGTCTCTGTTGCCTTCCCAGCCCTGCGGGTCCTCATCTGGAGTCAAGCCAAGGTATCCTGCGGCTGCTGTAACAAAGTCACCATCGATTGAGCAGCTTAAAATAACACAAATTGACTATGTTACAGGTCAGAAGTGTGAAATGGATCTCACTGGGCTAATCTCAGGATGCCAGCATGCATTCCTTCTAGAAATTCTAGGGGAGAGTCCATTTCTTACCGCTTCCAGTTTCGGGGGGCTGCTTGTATTCCATAACCCCTCCGGTGACCCAGCTCATGTCAGAAGGCAGTTTCGGATGTGCATGTCTCTTTCCTATCCTCACAGCTCCTTGAGGTGGGGATGATTAACTTCACTTCATCGAATGAAGAGATGGCCCAGATGTGGCCCAGAGCCACATCACCTTGAGACACACATGCCCACTGGCCCCTACCAAAGAGGAAACAATTGAGCAAGCCTCAGGACTAGGACTCGTCAAAGGATGTCCCCTTGTGGGAAACTGAGTCCCCTGTAGGGAACTGAGCAGGGGCCTGAGTCTGAACTCTTCTGGTGAATTCTTGGAGTTTCGAGAAGTGCTGCCAGCCGGGGAACAATGTGCCATGGAATGGGCACGTGGGAAGCGAGACTGGATGGGACAGCCAGCCTCTGGCTGTGATGCAGCCTACAGCTGTGTCTACAGAAGGAAAGGACGGTCTCAGGTCTCAGGTTTCAGGCACACGGACACAGCAGCTTGGCATTTGCCATTTTAAACTCCCAGATGCCAGGCTGCCCTGCCCTCCAAAAGTATAGGTCTTTATAACCAGATAAACAGCACTATTTCCCCAGACCAAAGCAATACTGCAGGGACCCCCTGGTAAATGTAAGGGAAAAGTATAGCGTTCTCAAACATTAGTTTGAGAACATGGGAAGAGTTTAATAAAAATTCAGATTCCTGGGCCTCGTCCCTAAGGTCTGGTGTGGGGCTCATGAATGTGCATAATGAACAAACTCCCCAGGTGACATTTATGCAGATGGTTTGTGGGGTGCACTTTCAAAATCTCTGTTCTGGAACTTTCTGTTCTTTGGCAGATTTGATTTCTTATTTACCAAGTCAAGGATTTATGGGGTAACAGAGCTCCCCACCATACCCTGCCTGTGAGCCACTGGAGGGGCAACTGAGTCACAGGCTGGGACTAACCCAGGACTAAAGTGGCCAAGGGCTGGGAGGAAGCACCAGCTTTCCTATTCCATAAACACTGTGGAACAGATGAGGAATTGTTGCTCGGAAGAGAGGTGACATGGATTGGTGGGGGCCATAAGATGTACAACGTCACCTCACTTTACCAGCACCAGCCTCTGAATCTCCCTCCCAAAGTGGACTCAGGAGGCCCATTGCCGAGCCACCAAGAATGGCATAATAATGGCAGGGTGGTTTGTGAGACCCCACCTCAAGCTGAGGCCCTGTCCCGGCTAGTTAGAGAGCATCCCTGTGGTAACAGGGGAAAGGCAGCACACGGTAGCACTTACAAGCAAGACTCCAGCACCAGACTACCTGGGTTCACCTCCGGATCCTTCCTCTTGCTATCTGTGAGCCCGTGGACAAGTCAACAACCTAGAGAGGTTAGGTTGTCAACACAGAGATGCCTCCGTTTCACTGTCTATGAAATGGGGGGAGGAGAGCAGTGTCCATTTCAAAGGAAACTGCAGAGAACAAATGAAGTCATCTTTTTAAAAAACACTTCGGGTGTGGTGGCGCATGCCTGTAACCCCAGCACTTTGGGAGGCTGAGGCAGGAGGATTGCTTAAGGCCAGGAGTTTGAGACCAGCCTGAGCAACATAGTGAGACCACATCTCTACAAAAAATAGAAAAATTAGCCAGGCGTGGTGGCACATGCCTGTAGTCCCAGCTACCCAGGTGGCTGAGGCAGGAGGATCGCTTGAGCCCAGGAGTTTGAGGTTGCAGTGAATGATTACACCGCCACACTCTAGCCTGAGCAGCAGAGAGCGACCCTGTATCAAAAAAATTTTTAAAAAGCCCTTGTATCAAAGGTGCTCAAAAGTGTGAGTTAAAATTACTAACCGATGAGATGTGCCTGGAGTTGTCACTTCTGCTTTTGGCAAGCCTATCAAGAGGAAAGTGGCTCGTAGTAGACGCTCAATGAGTATTTATTGGACTCAATCACACCCGCATCCACCAGCAGCTGACCCCTCACAGGCACAGCGCCGCAGTGCCTGGCTTTGCTCTGCTCAGCTGAAAACCTTCCTTGCGCGCTCTTCCTGCCTCCGCCCCAGGCACCTGGAGGGCAAGCCGAGTGCCCTTTCATCCTCTCCGCTGTCCTCCACACAGGGTTTGCCCAAGATGGGGACCGATGTCACAGTTCGGCCCCCAGCGGTCACTTGAACAGAAGCCAGCTGGAGATGACCCCATGGGATAGCGCATCATTTTCCCTGATCCGCTCCTCTCGTACTTTAGCACTGGGCTCCCCAGGGTTTCCTTCCCTTCACACTGGAAACTGTGCTGCTAATTCCTCACTCGGACTCCTCCTCTACCTTTAGGACTCGGCTGATAACCACAAGTGGCCCTCCCCTTCCTTCCTCACCCAGCCCCTAGCGGCCACCAGACTGGACGTGCTGTTGGAGAAGGAGGTGAGGGAACCGGACCCGCTCCCTGCCGGGCAGAGGGCAGGGAGGTCTCCCGCAAGGCGAATCTGCACCCCGTGCGCTGGGCCCGCTGACCCGCCAGGGGCCAGGACCGGTGTGAGGCTCAGGGCTCTTACCCTTGTGACCGGAAACCAGCACCACCGGAGGAAGCAGAAAGCTGCTGCCCTTACGGTTCCCTTCTCCTATTTACCCGCCCCGCGCCTGCGAACCCAGCTGGCCCGCAGTAGATCAAAGCCAAAGGCGAGAACTCTGCGCATGTGCCCTGCAGAGCTCACAGGAAAATGAGTTTAGGTTCCCTTGTTGTCACTTTTGATCTGTCAATTTCTGATTTTCAGTTCGGCAATAATAAAATACACTCATTTACTATGAAAATAACCTTTGTTATCGAATTTCCTGTGGGAAAGATAATCCCATTAAGGTAAGTGAAACTCTAGCTCCTGGCCCCCTGACGCCCTGTGTGTACAAGGGGATTTTTGAGAAATCCAGGGATATTGGGCAACGGCCGGGTGCTTTTATCCCCGCCCCCACGAATATAAACCAAAAGAATACAGGTCCAGAGAGGGAAATGGAATGTGATCAGCTTTCAGCCAAGGAAGTAGAGTAAGAGGGGCCTGGTGTCTTGCAGCGTGGGGTGGGTGGTGGAAAGTGGAGGAACATTTAGAAGAGGGCAGTTCTTTGAAGAATAAAATTACCGTGCATTAGGAGCTGGGGTGGGTGGGTGGGTAACATGCCCTAAAGACCCTGAACCTTAGTTAAGATTCATTGTTCTAACTCTGCGAGGCCCCAAAAAACTGAAAGAGATGAATGCAATGCAAGAAACGTTGTGAGCTTGATACAAGTAGCCTTTGACACCCAGGCTGCCTGTGACAATTAAATTATTGTTCAGCAAATATCCTTTCTCTAGAGATCATCACCACTACCTCAGTGGGAGGGCATACACTTCTCTGCCCCATCGATATTGAGATTGACCCTGTGACTTGCTTTGGCCAAAATATGGGGGTCGGGGTGGAAGTGAGCATGGGAGGTTTTGAGCCTAGGACGGGAGAAGCGTTGAGTGTTTCCACTCACTCCTCAGTACGAAGCTTGTCTAAGAAGAATGAGAGGAAAAGTATGAAGATGGCTGACCAGAGACAGCAGCTGCCAGATCATCTCAGAAAGAAGGAAAAGTTTTAGGTGAAAAAGAAAAAATAAACAAACAATCATAGATCGGGTGTAATTCCAAGGGACAAGTGCCAGAACCTACAGGAGATTCCACAGGAAGAAGTCGCAGAGCAAACAGGAAGCAGCAAGATATCGGCAGAGGACAACCCCGAGAGGCTCAGAATCCTGCAGAAAGGGTAGATGTGGTGGATTGTTTCTCCCTCCCCCACATCTCTGGCAGTCAGCAGGCTGCTGGAGAGCCTTTCTACCCGCACGAGCCCCAAAGCTGCTGCTGCCAGTGAACCAGGACCTTCTTGAGGCCAAAGCAACAGCCTGCCAGCTTCCCTAGGGCACTTCCGGTCACCGCAGGCACCATATTGCTTCTCCACCCAGTGTCGGCCTTCGTTCTCCCCAGGAGGCTTCAGCCCTTCAGTTTTTGTCTCGCTTGTTCCCACACAAACATTTCCCAACTCTGGCCTAGACTAGGGGAGCCAAAGGGGACCAGTGGGGCCCAGGGGATCTGTATGACCCCAGAGCCTGGACATTCCAGGCAGGCTGCCTTCCAGAGAGAGGGACAGAGATGACCAGAGTGCTAGCTTTCCTCCATCTCCAGACTCTTTTCCTCCCTTTCCCCTCCTCCACCAGTGGCTGCCGAGAGAGAGACGAAAGAGACAATTGAGCTACGGTTCTCAGAAGCTGCTGCTTCCCCCTTGCTGGTGCATACACCACACCAGGGCTTCTGTAGAGAGTACGGCTCAAACCTTTCCTCTTAAAGACCTGCAACAGATTAAGGGGTGCTCGGACTGTGAGCTCCCTGCTCACTGGCCCTCCCCAGTGCTGCTTGCCCGGCTGCTCTATCAGAGCAGGGCACACCCTGAAACAGAGGGACATCAAACCTGCTTGAGCACCCCATAGGCAACTCAGGACCAGCATGCCTCTCCCTGGTCAGGGATTGATATTTGGAGACCAAGGACAGGCCCACAAGCCAGATACCATACCCCTAGGACTCAATCATATTGCTCAGGGACATGGAGAGGAGATTTGTGAACTAATATAGGGAGGTGAGGGAGCCCATGTGGGCAGAACTGAATAGAGAGCGCAGTGTGGGTCCCAGCCACTGCGCACTTGTGGAGCACCCCTCCCCCCACAGGAAGGCTGCACTCTCAGCCCAGGGCAGGATCTTGGACAGGGAAGCTCCCAGCCAGCAGCACCATCATGGAGGACCTCAGCTAATTTGAGCTCCTGCCTGCTGGCAGACACCAGAGGCAGACTGTGGAGCAGGGGATGGGAGAGAAGAGCAAAACTTGCTCCTGACAGCCAGATTGTGAATCTCAGATGGCCCCTCCCCCACAAGCAGACTTTCTGGCTGAGTGGGACTACTTCAGCTCCTCCCTGGTGGCTTTTCCCAGAAGCTGGGAGGAGACTTTTCAGTCCTGCCAAAACAGCTACCTTACCAAGTTTCGTGGAGACTGAAGGCAAGCTCACCCAACCCAGCCCCACCAAGTCTCCCTCCCCCACCTGCCTCAGCTGTGGTGGAGAATAAGGACTCACCTGGAAGTTCTAGGGCCCCACCCATCACCTGGAACATTTGAGTGCTTCTCCTGCGGGGCTAGAGCCAGTGACAGGACCCCAAAACAACAATGCAGCTTGTTCCTCCCAGCAAGCACTACCTACTGGCAGAGAAGTCCATTTGCACGGCCCTTTACAGCATTTACTGACTCAGTCATACAGGGTGTGGTTGATATTTGCCCACAGTACCACTACTGTCTCAGAGATTAAACTGGGTGTGCCAATACAATTCACACTGTTAAGAAGACCACATGGCTAGGAAAAGAGAAAGGATTTCAAAGACCTTTATCTTCCCTCATCAAAGAGAGACAGGAAATCTGCTCACACACATAGCTTACCACTGCTACAGCCTACAAACAACTAGCAACTGAGAAAACCACCACACTAAGGATATCTATAACCAAAGCATCTGTCCAGAACCTAGATCACCACCAAAGCACCTACAAGCAAAGCCAGCGGTTCTTACCCAATATATGCTACAGATACTCCTTTACAAGTGGGATGGGGGGAAGCTCCATCTAAACAAAAGAAAATCCAAAAATAAGAAATGACAGCTGCCCCAGATGGGAAGGAATCAGTGAAAGAACTCTGGAAGTATGGAAAATCAGAGCAAAAGGACACCCCCAAAAGGGAACACCAGCTCTCTAGCAATAGATACCAACCAAAATGAAAATATTGAAATGACAGATAAAGAATTCCAAATATCGACTGAATCCAAGAGAAAATGGGAAACTTACTCAAAGAAACCAGAAAAACAATTCAGGAAATGAATGAAAAATTTACTAAAGAGATCAACATATTTTAAAAAACCAAAATAGAACTTCTGGAAATGAAAAATTCATTTAACACATTAACTGCCATGAGAGTTATATTTAAATCACATTAATTTTGAGCTTGGGGCCGTGTGAAGCATATGTAACTCACACGTCTCTTCACCTGGGGGGCCATGAGTACTATTTTTCAAGTTGCATATAACTTACACACATAAAACCATAAAAAATAACAAATTTGTTATTAAATTAGAAAGGATGGTTTTTGTTTTCCAAGTTTTTATTCTATTTTTATAATAAAATACCATGGCCCTACGTAAAAAAAATTTTTTTTTCTTGTGTGGCCATCAATGTGTTAAATACAAAACACAGTGGAAAGTTTTAAAAATAGACTAGATCAGGCAGAATAGAGAATCTCAGAGCTTGCAGATAACTCTTTCAAATTAAATCAGTCTGTCAAAAATAAAGAACAGAGAATTAAGAGGAATGAACAAAGCCTAAAAGAAATATGGGATTATGTAAAATGGCCAGATATAAGAATCGTAGGCATGCCTGAGGGTGAAGAAGAAAACACACAAGGGCTGGAAAACTTATTTGAGGGAATAATTGAGGAAAACTTCCCTGGTCTTACTAGAGCTTTAGACATCCAGGTACAAGAAGCTCTACAAACACCTGGGAGTTTCATTGCAAAGAGGCAATCACCAAAACACCTAGTCATGAGACTGGCCAAAGTCAACATGAAGGAGGAAGTCCTGCGAGCTATGAGGTGAAAACATCAAGTAACTTACAGAGGAAAACCCATGAGGCTAACTGTAGACTTCTCAACTGAGACCTTACAAGCCAGAAGGGATTAGGGCTCCATCTTCAGTGTTCTTAAACAGAATAACTGCCAGTCTATAATTTTGTATCCTGCAAAACTAAGCTTCATATATGAAGAAGAAATAAAGACTTTTCCAGACAAGTAAACAATGAGGGAATTTGTCAAGACCAGACTTGCCCTGCAGGAAATACTCAGAACTGTATTATTATACATGGATCAGCACAATAGACACCCACCAGTGTGAAACTACCCAAAAGCTAAAGCTCAGAGGTCATATAAAACAATAGAACAAGAGGTATAAAAAAAATGGAAAGCAACAAGGTACTACTCAACAGGATGGACAGAACAGCATCCCACATATCAATTCTATCAATCAACATGAATGGTCTGAAAGCCCCACTCAAGAGACATAGGCTGGCTGAATGGATGCAAAAATACAACCCAAGTATCTGCTGTCTCCAAGAAACACATCTAACCCACAAGGATTCATAAAGGCTCAAGATGAAGAGATGGAAAAAAATATTCCATGCAAATGAAAACCAAAAGAAAACATTCTCATATCAGATAAAATTGACTTTAAATCAACAATAGCAAAGAAAGATAAAGATGGTCATTATATAATAGTAAAAGGAGCAATTCAACAAGATGATATAACAATTTTAAATATTTATCCACCTCACACAGGTGCCCAGATTCATAAAGCAAACCCTACTAGATCTAAGTGAAGAGATAAACAACAGCATTGTAATTGCCAGGGACTTTAACACCCCACTGACAGAACTGGACAGATCATCCAAGCAGAAAATAAAGAAATACTG
>NW_012154951.1:5433488-5435593 GCF_000956105.1 Propithecus coquereli | reverse complement strand
TTTCCTACCTTTATTTCCTACCTCTTTATTTCCTCTCTCTATCTCCTAATCTTTCTACTCTTCCTTCTTCCTGTCAAAACCTTTCAACCTAAAAGTCTGGAGTCAAGCCCTTACTTCTAAGTCTGAATTTCAATTACAGACTTTGCCCTCCCAAACGTATGTGCTTTTCAAGTCACTTGTCTCTTTGCAGAAAGACTTTGCAATTTTAGAATTTCAGGAATCAGCAAGCAGGTGAGAACAGCATTTACAGGCTGAGGATGTCTTTCTTGGATCTCCTGATTTCACACTCCTAGCAGCCTAGATGGAGTGAGGCAGACCCCAGCATATAGCTGATTTTTCAGGAAGGTTCAAAATCCTGCAAGAAGGGCTCAGCAAAAGCCACACATCTGTTTCATTCTCTCATTTGCTCAGAGAAAGTAGAATCCTATTGGAAATTCTGGCTGGGCATATGAAGACTCCTCCTTCTCTCCACCCCTCCCTCAAAGTTTGGCCAGATCCCCAGTCCAAATGGCAGTATGTGTTCAGTAAGATGATTAATGTTAGCAGAAGGCTCCAGAGAATCTCGCAGGGCCCTTTTGTTTATTAAATACAAAAACTCATGTTTAAATATAATGTCAAAGGTATGACACAGACCAACATGATCCAATACAGATTTTTGGCTTTAACCTTCAATAACAAGAGGTTCTTCAAGTTTTGACTTCCGGGCTCAAAGCCTTTAAAGATTTTCTGGGAAGGCTCAAACTACTCAAGGCATAGATCAGCAGAGACCAACAGAGCCCATCCATTTCTTTCTGTCTTCTGTTCTTAATGGCAGAAGCTGTGGCTTTCAGGTTGGGCTATAGCAGCACATAGTTGGGTCAATATCACCTACTGTAGAAGGAAGCTATTTCCTGACTGCCTAGCTAGAGAACACAGCTATGTTTGCCCATAATACCCCAATTTCTCATGTTCATTCATTCATTACTTTATCAAGCAGTTATTGAGAACATACTATGTGCCAGGCCCAGCTCCAGAAGCTGGTGCAGGACAATGCCCAGGTCTCTTGGCTTAGATTCTGGAGGTAGAGAAACCAACAACTCAGAAGTAAACACATGGGGGGGGGGGGTTGATAACAGGACCACAAAGAAAATCCAAGGACGTGATGTGATACACCTCATTTAAAGGGGTGCATCATGAGTAGACAGGAACAGCAGAAGCAGAAGTTTCTGTGCTGCTCACCTTTTGACAGACACTATTCTCAGTACTTCATGTATATTAACTCACTTAATCCTCCTCTTTTACAGATGAGCAAACTGATGCCCAGAGCAGCAAAGTGACTTGCCCTGCCTCACACAGCTAGTAAGTAAAGGAGCAGGAAGGCAGGTGCAGGTGTTGGCGCCACTGACTGACCACACTCTCACCTGCTACACCACATGCTGCTTCATGGAGCAGGCGAGGTTGGGGTTACAGGAAGGAGCCAGCCACGCGAAGATCTGAGGAAGAGTATTCTAGACAAGAGGATGAGAAGGTCATTGCCATCCTCCAGGCGGGTGATGAGGGAGGCATGGACCAGGCAGCAGCAAGGGATGCAGTGAGAAGTGCTACATTTGGGATCTGGTTTTGCTCTCTGGTCTCATTTCTTGTTTAAATGTCCATTGTTCCTGCTAAGCTGGCAGCTGCATAAGGGCCAGGCCCTCATGCAGGCCTTTTGTTTGCTGTGTGTCCCAAATGCCTAGTACAATGTTTAGTTTATAGATTTCTTTAATAATTCATTCTGGATTAATTAGTTGGTTAAATAATTAATTAATGAGCATTGGACCAGTCTAATGTTAGTTTGAATCCCAAGTCCTTCACCTGTTAACTGTTCAACCTCGGGCAAGTTACTTAACCTCTCTGATCCTCTCTTTGATTTTAAGTCCAGTGGGGATAATCAGACAAGCACGAAGTTCGGTGTGGAGAGGATTAAATGAGATAGCCTTTGTAAAGAGTCAATAGCAAGGCCGCCACAGTCCAGGTGCTGCAGAAATGTTGGGACCCAACTTTCTTTCCCTATTATATATAACATCAGAATTGTTCCTGTGACATGAACCCATTGTGGAATCAAGAGTTGAAAGGGACTCTAATCC
>NW_012154951.1:5369110-5432283 GCF_000956105.1 Propithecus coquereli | reverse complement strand
AGAAGAGATGACGAATTCTTCCTCACCTACTAAACATTTCCCAGGCATGTCTATGTCCATTTATCAACTCAGGGTGTCATAAAAATTTATTTATTTTTCATTTATAATATATTACCCAACCTTCTGAAAACTAAATTTTCTTCTCAATTGGTGTAGAAGTCATTTTTGGCATGGAACCTGCTTTTCATTGTTGGTGACTGTACCCACATGGTAATGTTAGGAGAGCTAAAATAAGAACATCCTGCATACCTCTCTGTAATGACTCCGCTTTGCACCTCAGTACATCTGCTTGAAAACATCATCTAGAGATCATTTGTATTGGGATGATAAACTAAGCGATTGTGCTAAAATGTAACTTCCATAATGGCAGCAATCCCATCTGCTATGACCACCCTGCCTGGCACAAAGTGTTCATTCAATACATATATTTCTCAATAAATGCCATAAAGCATAGAGGTGGAAACAGACTTTACAAAGGTGCTCGTCATGAATGGCTTTTACCAAAAAGTCCCCAAACAACAAATGTTGGCGTGGATGCAGAGAGATAGGAACACTCATACACTGCTGGTGGGACTGCAAACTAGTACAACCTCTATGGAAAGTAGTATGGAAATACCTGAAAGAACTAAAAGGAGAACTACCATTTGATCCAGCAATCCCACTACTGGGTATTTACCCAAAGAAAAAAAGGCATTCTGTAAAACAGACACCTGCACTCCAATGTTTGTAGCAGCACAATTCACAATTGCAAAGATGTGCAAACAGCCCACGTGTCCATCAATACATGAGTGGATTAATAAAATGTGGTATATGTATACCATGGAGTTCTACTTAGCCATAAAAAAATGGTGAACTAATACTGCCTATATTAACCTTAATGGAACTGGAGCCTGTTCTTCTAAGTGAAGTATCACAAGAATGGAAAAACAAACACCGCATGTACTCACCATCAAATTGGAGCTAATTGATCGACACTTATGTGCACATATGGAAATAACATTTATCAGAAATTAAACAAGTGGGAGGGGGAGGGACAGGGTAAATTCACACCTAACGGGTACAATGCACACTATCTGGTGACTCAAATGGTACGAAAGCAATTTATGTAACCCGAAGGTTTGTACCCCTGCAATATTCCGAAATTTAAAAAATAAAAAGATGCTCATCATGATGAAAGTTGGCGGCCACGTCTCAGCTCATGTGTTAGTGTGTATTTTGCTAGGGCTGACTTTTGTGCTCTGTTACATCGAACTAGAGAAAATCTATTTCCCAGGCCAAGTTCAAACTTGCTGCCATCTACTGGCCGATGCTTACCTGCACACATTTAAACTACTCATGAAACGTAAGATATTTGCAGAAAATTACAGAAACATAATCTATAAAGACTTGACAGTAGTATTCCATTTTCAAAAGTATTAATAAAAGCTACTGTTTGGGCTTAATAGTGCTTTCAAAGCTTAGATTATAAATGAGACCTCAATGAAATTTCGAATCAATAAATTATGTTATATTCTCATGTGATGGATGTGTTGTTTCTGCTGGGTTTTATGGCTACTTCTTCACAGGCTGTGAATCTGGGAGCAATCAAATTTGGTCTGAAAAATGGAGAAGGCCTCCTGAAGATGTTCAGGCCCAGAATGGAGAGATTCAGAAAAGCCTGGCAGGCGGGGCTGCCCACTCAGTAGGATATGCCAGAAGTCCACCTTCCACTCTCCGCACCAAAAAAAAAAATGTGTGTGTGTGTGTGTGTGTGTGTGTGTGTGTGTGTGTGTGTGTGTTTACTATACTGTTTTTTAGTATCTGCAACTGTCACGGGGGTGCGTGCAGAGGAAAACAACAGTTCCCTTCACACTGCCTCCCACAGCTGCGTATCAAAGGAAAGTCTGATCCAATAAGTTCAACTGCAGCAGAAAGAGAACACACAGACACACAGGTGCACACACACAGCTGTCATTTCAAAGATTCTTCCAAGACTCAGCGTGGCTCAGGAATGGTTATGAAGAAGTTGATGGTCCTGGAATGGGCCCCGATATTTGTATGCTCAAAGTCTAGCTGGTGATTCTTTAAAGGTGCCACTGTCTCACAGAATCACAAAAAGCCCACTCTGGCCAGGGGCAAGCAGACTATGTTGTAGTCCAAGAAATGTTCTCTTTCCTTGAAAGTGGATTGAGAGTTTCTGAGAAGTAATGTTTGTCCTTGAGAACAGGGGTGTGTGTGTGTGTGTGTGTGTGTGTGTGTGTGTGTGTGTGTGTGTGTGTGTGTGTGTTTGATTTAATTGTTGCCCCTTGAACAACCTCTGGCCCAGACTGACCTGCTGGGAAGTCCCCATAGAACTCATTCATTCTACAAATTCATCCAATAAATATTTATGGGGCTTGGCGGGGCGCGGTGGCTCACGCCTGTAATCCTAGCACTCTGGGAGGCCGAGGCGGGTGGATCACTCAAGGTCAGGAGTTCGAGACCAGCCTAAGGAAGAGCGAGACCTCGTCTCTACTAAAAAATAGAAACAAATGATCTGGACAACTAAAAATATATAGAGAGAGAAAAAATTAGCTGGGCATGGTGGCGCATGCCTGTAGTCCCAGCTACTCGGGAGGCTGAGGCAGAAGGATCGCTTGAGCCCAGGAGTTTGAGGTTGCTGTGAGCTAGGATGACACCACGGCACTCACTCTAGCCCGGGCAACACAGTGAGACTCTGTCTCAAAAAAAAAAAAAAAAGAAAAAAATATTTATGGGGCTTTTTTTCCGTTGCAGTTAAGAAGTCAGACAATGTTTCCCTTCTGTTGGGTCTTGCCTTCTGGTTGGAGAGAAAGGCAATAATCAGAAAATATGCAAATGCAGGAACAGTAAGTGCTACACAGAAAAAAAAAACAAGGAATGAGATAAAGAACGAATGAGCTGGGGGCTGGAAGAGAATTATTAGGGCGGTCATCATTGAGAGATGATATTTGAGCAGACACCCAAATGAAGCAAGGGGACAGCCATGCACACATCCTGGGAAGAGCAATTCAGGCAGAAGGAACAGTCGGTACCAAGGCTCCAGCATGTTCAAGGAACCAGAGGAAAGCACTCCACACACAAGACCTCAATTTATCTTCAAAAAGCTCCTAAGAAGTAAATACTGTTATTATCCCCATTTTAAAGAAGAAGAAGTAGACATTCAGAGAGTTTAAGTAACTTGTTCAAGGTCATCCAACAGGCAAATGGCAGAGCCATCAAGGAACCCAAGCAGTGTGGCTGTGGAGTCTAGGCTGTTAAAGATTTGAGTTGATATGCTAAGTAACAAGTACCATGTATTACCTGGAAGAGTTGGGTGGAAGGGTGGGGAGAGATCCCAGGACCAAACCAGTCTTTGTGGGTAAAGGGTGGCTTTCATTCCAATTGTGGAGACTTCGGGGAGAGAATCTTTCAGAAGAGGGTGTGCCAGCTGACAAGGAAAATGAGGGCCTGGAGTGGTCTGTATGGGTCCCCAGGGAAGAGCGTGAGTGTATGCGTGTGTGTTTTCTCTTGGACTACAGGGACGGTCATACTTAGTATATCAGTTTAAATTTCTCCCCACCAGAGACCCATGTGCCCTAATTATCCTGCTCCTCTGTAGGATCTGAAGGCTTTGTGCAGCTCCATGCGGCATTGTCATGGCGGAGTGGAGCCTCCTTGAGCCGGTGACAAGGTGGTCACGGGCAGGTGTGGTTCTGGGGTTCCAGACAGAGGGTGAAGGGAAAGAGTGTCATGGCCAGGAAGGACGGGCACCCGCAGTGAAAGTGAGACAAAGCCTTTCTTGCCCTAATGTCCCAAGCAAGGGTACCCTCTAGGGCAGAGGGTGGGACAGGGAAAGGTTCCTGAGAACAACGGCGGCGTCTGTCCCGCACACTGTCCTCCGCAGCACCTCGCCCAGGCCCGGGCATGCAGCAGGCGCTCACTAAATAGGTGTCATGTGGATATATGTCTATTGGAATCTCCGGTTGGAAGGGCAGAAAATTTCTGATTCAAGCCAAGAAAATGTACTGACTTGGTAATGGTAGGTCTGGGAACTGGATTTGGCTTTTCACCCAACTAGATATGGGGCTGCGTTGGTGACTCGGGAACTCTGCACGTCTCGGTGCCCGAGCTCAGGTTCGCAGGACTTTGGTCTCTCAGCTAAGAGCAGCAGCTTCCAGCCCCAGTCTTCCGCACGCAGGAGGAAAGAGACGGCCAACTGGGCTGCTGTCAGGACCCTGTGTATCACTGTGATTGGACCCGCTTAGTCACGTTGCCAGCCCTGAACCAATCACGGTGCTTGGGCAAATGCAGTGTTCTGATTGGTTTGGACCTGGGTCATGTGCTCCACCCCCGATTGCTGAAGTCGAGTCACGCACTAACCACGAGGAAGGGCAGGGAGGAAGGCGGCACCTGGACCCGCCAGTGAAACAGTGGGGTTGTGTGTAAAGAAGGAGGGAAGGATGCTGAGTGAAATGCAGATGATCTGGACCGTCACAGACAAGGTGATCATAATAATAGCAATAGTAATGACAAACATTTGCAGAGGGCTAATTTCTACCAGATACTATTCTAAGCACTTTACGAATATTAGTGCAATCTTCATGTCAATCCTGTGGAAAGGTAGTATCATTAGACTCCACTTTACAGAGTAAGAAGCACAGAGAAGTTAAATAACTTGCCCAAGTTTAGAGTCCAAAAATAAAAGGGTGGAGCCAGCAATCAAACCTAAGTATGCAGCTACAAAGTCTGTGTTCCTAACTACAGCGAATGTAAAATCTGCAGAAGTCCGAGGGAAAACTGATTAGTGGACAGCATCCCACACTTGACACCTAGTGCCAAGTAGAGCCCTGACACGGGGTGCTCAGTAAATATTTGTCGAATCAAAAAATAAAACATTGGTTTCACCCACGTGCATTTAATATGCTCAGATGGCAAGTGGTTTGATTTCTAGGAAAGTACTTTATAGCGCTTCTATATTCTCCCAGGCTGGAGGTTCATAGTGGGTGCTCATAATCTTATTTTTAGGGGAAAAAGAGTAAGTGATGGTAATTGGAAAAAATATCCACTCCTCCCCACCTCAGGGAAGATTCTTATTCTTTCATCTACCTTAAATATTTACCCTGGGCAGCAGTCCAGAAACTACTTTTCTGGGTAATCTCGATCATGTTTCCCCATCTCTCCTTTTCTGGGAAAGCGGGAACGCTTCCTTATGAGACCAAATCTATGCTACTTGCCACACACTGGACAGGGGCTGCCAGATCCCACGTGCTGTTGTAGACTTGCAGGTCTAAGCAGGCACCTGCCCAGCTGAGTGCAGAGGAGGGCCCTGGATCCTGAGGACTGCAGAGACGGGGGAAGCACTGTGGCTTTCTGGCACCAGTCCTCTCCTGGCCAGGGTGTCCACTGGGCACCAGGTGGGCATTGCCCAGGCTTGGAATTAGAAACTGTGCTGGTTCGTGCTTTTCCATTAAGTAAACCCTGTGCATGGGCCTCAGCTGTACTTCCAAGGGTGAGAGTAATACATACAGCATTCATTCATTCACTCATTCCCTTATTCATAATTTCCCTGATACTTATTTGAGCACTTACCAAGTACAAGTCACTCCTTCAGGGGCTGAGAATTTGAAAAGAGAAGGACCAAGATTCTTCCCCCACACTCTTCTCCCACAAGATACCTGCTCATTCTCATAGGAAGCTGAGACTGTCTCTCAGGCATTAACCAAATAATCACACGCATAACTGAATGGACGGGGAGCTGAGAGAGCATCTGATGAAAGAGCTGGTGGAGTTGGGTGGCAGTGGGGTCGCGGGTGGCAGCAAAGGGCTTGCAGCAGAAGTGACATCAGGGCCAAGCTCAGTAGAGTACGTGGGAGTTCAAGGTGAGGTGGGTTGAGGGGAAAGGCATTCCAGGCAGAGGGGAGACAGGACAGAGTCTCTGGGGCTGGGAGGGAGCCCGGACAGTGGCGAGGAGGAGTTGATGGAGGCAAGGGGTGTGGGGAGGAAGGAGCGAGGAGGCCTGAGAGAGAAGCAGGGGCCTGGCCCCGCGGGACTTTATAGGACTTGTTGGGAATTGTGTCTTTCACGCTAGAACTTTGGCGATCCAGTAAGGGCTAACGGGTTTAAGAAAAAGAAATGCGATACAGTTTTTATTTTAGAAGATCCCGTTGGCTTGTGTAGAAAATCCGAGTGGACAAGGGGAGAATTGTTAAGAGGCCACTGCGGAAATCCATGCAGGAGATGATGGAGGCTTGGACAAGAGCAATGGCCTTGGGAAAGGAGAGCAATGGATAGAGGCAAGAAATGTTTAGGACGCAAGTAAACAAGATGGCTCCGTGACCATAGCAGATCCAGAAACGCTTTCTCTACTTACTCCCCTCCCACCCAGGACAATTGTAAGACTGTCGCAGGCCCCAGGCACTTGCACTTCCCGGCGGCCACTCCCTGTATTCATATAAAATACCTATATCCCCCATTAAATATAGTTTTGTTTGTAATGAAAAAATCAAAAGGATTTCTATAATTTTGCCTTTCAAATTATTTAGCTACATGTATAGTTTAAACATTTAACTTACAAATGGTTACAATTTCTTGGCAATCTGTAGGCATACCCCAAATCCTAGGCCAGTGAGAAAATCTGACCTCTTCATGGGGTCAGTTCTAGTTGAATTATTCATGGCTCCCAAGGTGGTTCTCAGGGGTTCCTGTGGGAACCCCGGTTGCCCACAGGAGTGACCAGCTTGATAATGCACCTTTATGTAGCCTTTCTCCTTCCTTTTTACACTGCTCCCAGTCTCCCACTGTGTTTCTCAGGATGATTTCCCAAAATAAACAGCCTAGAAGCTGTTGTCTCAGGCTCTGGTTTTTGAGGGAAGCCAGGTTAAGACCATTGGTACCAATGCTTCTAAAAAGCAGATACTGCAGATGAGATCAGGGAATCTCGGTGACAGGTCGATTTCCCCAGGTCTCCTTTACCGTGGAAGTGGTTGCAATTTGTCCTTTCTGGAATTGACACTTACACCAGATGTGTTTGCTTTTGCTGCCTGCGGTACCACTGTCAGCACAACCACTCAGGACTTGGGATCCTGACTGTCATTGCTTCAGAGTAGGGGACCCCACACACAGCCCCAATACAGGTCTTTGACACTACTTCCAAATAAGGCAATATGGCGTCATTGTCTTTATGGCGTGGCAAAAGTGTTGATTTGTTAAAGACTAACATTTAAAATGTACCACAATTTTTTTTTTTTTTTTGAGACAGAGTCTCACTCTGTCACCCGGGGTAGTGTGCCATGGCGTCAGCCTAGCTCAGAGCAACCTCAGACTCCTGGGCTCAAGTGATCCTCCTGCCTCAGCCTCCCGAGTAGCTGAGACTCAGGCATGCTCCACCATGCCCGGCTAATTTTTTCTATATAATTTTAGTTGTCCAGCTAATTTCCTTCTATTTTTAGTAGAGATGGTGTCTCGCTCTTGCTCAGGCTGGTCTCGAACTCTTGAGCTCAAACAATCCGCCCGCCTCGGCCTCCCAGAGTGCTAGGATTATAGGCATGAGCCACCACGCCTGGCCCACAATTTTTGAGAAACTGTTTTGGCATTTCTTCACTTTTTAAAAAAAACAACTTGGTTTATTAAGGTACTATTTACATCTAGTAAAATCAAGTCATTTTAGGTACATAATTCTATGGGTTAAGCACACATATATAGTTGTGTCATCATGACCACATTTATATTTCCCTTACCCCAAAAAGTTCACTGGAGGCCCTTTATACTCAATCCTCTCCTACCCCTGTCCCTGGTAACCACTGCTCTGATGCCTGACCCTAAAGTTTTGCCTTTTCTAGGTCATATGATGGAATCACAGAATTTATAGCCTTGTGTGGGGGGCTTTTTTCACTTAGCTCAGTGTACTTGAGATCAATCCAGTTGCTGCATGTATTAGGTCATTAAATATGAAATGTCCAATTTGGGATCAACACTGTAGTTTATTGTCTCTCAAACAAGAAGCAGTACAATTAATCGAAGTATGTGCTTCAATGATCCACACAGTTTTCCATCTTAATGGTAGCTTGTTTAAGCCCTAGCGAAGAAGCCTGGAGAGAGAGTGGCGATGAAATTGAGAAAGGTGTTTTCCACAGCTTGTTCAGAATTGAATATTTTTCTTTGCAAGAAGTGGTCCAAAGCAAGAAGTGATAGTCAGTTGGTGCAAGGTCTGGTGAATACAGTGGATGACAGGGAGTTTCCAAGTCCAGCCTCTGTCATTTGAGCAGCATTGTTTGTGTGACATGTGGTCGAGCATTGTCTTGCAAGAGGACTGGCCTGTCTCTACTGACCAAACTCGGCTAGCTTAATTGCAAACATCCTCATCATTTCATCCAACTGGTTGCAGTAGACATCTGCTGTAATCGATTGACCAGGTGTCATGAAGCTGTAATGGATAATACCAGCGCTGGACCACCAAAGACACCGTTAGCTTTTTTTGCTGAATATTCGGTTTTGGACTGTGTTTCTGAACTTTATCTTTATCCAAGCATTGTGCCAAATGCTTGTGGTTGTCAAAAAGAATTCATTTTTCTTCACATTTAACAATATGGCATAAAAATGGTTCACCTTTATGTCATGACCGTAAAGAAAGGCAAGCTTCAAGATGATTCCTCTTCTGATGCTCATTTAATTCATGCAGTACCCATCTATCCAGCTTCTTTACCTTGCCCAATTTGTTTCAAATGATCCAATGTTTTGTTGGAATAGTAACGTCAAACCTTGCTGCTAATTCAGGAATAGGTTGAGATGGATTTGCTTCCACTACAGCTTTTGGCTCATCATTATCCACCTTGGTCTCAGGTCGCCCACATGGCTCATTTTCAAGATTAAAATCACCAGAACAGAACTTCTCAAACCTTCGAAGTACTGTGCGTTCATTATCCACATCCTTCCCAAACACTTTGTTGATATTTTGAGCTGTCTGCACTGCATTGGTTCCACAATGGAACTCATGTTCGAAAATAACATGAAATTTTGACTTATCCATGGTTTCACAAAAATTGCTCTAAAAAAAATTTGAAAGATAATCACAAGCCAAAATGCGCGTTTGAAAGACTGAGGATGTACCTTCACAATAAACATAAAACAAGAAGTGTCAAAGTGAAATGTCAGAGATACCGACTGTCAAACTTAGTACTTAAGGAAATTGGACATTTCATACTCAATAACCTAATATTAGTAGTTTATTCCTTTTTGTCGCTGAGTAGCATTACATTGTATGATGTATTACCACAAATCTGGTGGCCTAAAACAACAAAAATTTATTTTCCCACAGTTTTCGAGGCCGGAAGTTTGAAATCAAGGTGTCAGTGGGCTGTGCTCTCTGCAGAGGTCTAGGGAAGATTCAGTTCCTTGTCTCTTCCAGCTTCTAGTGGCTCCAGGTGTCCCTTGGCATGTGGTTGCAATCACTCCAGTCACTGCCTCTGTCTTCGCGTGGCCTTCTTATCCTCTTCTCCCTTTGCGTCTCTCTTACGAGGACACTTGTCCTTGGATTTGGCGCCCACGCACTTAATCCAGGATGATTTCATCTCAAGAGCTTTGATTATATCTGCGAAGACCTCTTTTCCAAAAAAGGTCACGTTCACAGGTTCTAAGAATTAGTACGTGGCTATACCTTTGAGGAGCGCCACTACTCGTGGACAGACCACAGTTTGTTTATTCCTTGACCAGTTGATGTACATTTGGGTTGTTTCCAGTTTGGGGACATTATAAATACAGCTGCTTTAAACAGCCACTGCTCTTTGCATGAAACCATATTTCCATTTCTCTTGGGCGTGGGATTAGGAGGGCATTCCTTCACTTTGTAATATATAAGGAAGGCACTTCAAAAAATAAAAGTGGCGTGTCCCTCTCTGTCCACCCCTGGTGGCCCTGTCCTGAGGCCTTGGTCCCCCAGCTCTTAGCACACTTCTCCCTGCCCTGGTCTCAGGTGTGTCCAGGTGCAATCGTCTGCCCAGCAGCCCTTGCTCCTGCAACCACACCCTGCACGGCCACAGTCGAGCACTGCGTGTGCACACAGATGGGCTTCCACGGAGGAGGAGCCTGAGCAGGGAATGGAGACCCGGTCTCATTTCCCTGGGCCTCTTCTCGGTGAGCAGGCTGCAGGCTCAGCATGGAAGTTTCTCTTTCCCACAGGCTCTCTCATGAGCCCTCGTGGCCTTGGGAAGTGACAGGCAGAGGAGTGTCATGCTGCCACGCCTGCCTCTGGCAGCCCACCCTCTGACCACAGCCAGGCTGGCCCAGACGGGTTGATGGGAGACAAAAAAAATCAAGGCACGCCCGCTGAGTTGCAATTTTATAATCAACCTTTAACTTGATTATCTCAAAAATAAGTGAGCCATCAATATTGCTAACCTCTGCGGCTCTCCCGCAGAGACAGGGAGCTCAAGCTGAGCCTGGCTTGTGTTTGGCTTCACATGTCTTCCTGATGGTTCAAAAGAGTCTTCTGTTTAATGTCAACATTTGCTTTTGAACCTTTCTTGTTTATTTATTTCTCATTATTTGCTTCTGTTTGTCCTTGCCTTGTGTGAGAACAACCGAATGCATGGGCCCTTGTATTCTCACTCGTTCCTTATCCGTGAGATCCTGCACACCTGTGCGACCCTCAAACACTGGCTTCTCTCCCGCTGATTGCGACACCTCCCACCTCCAGGGGAGGAAGGAGCCAGTGAGGTTTTTCAGAAAAATGGCTCGCTGATGACCACGCCTGTCTGTTCCCCAGGAAAGGCTGCCCCCTACCGGGCAGGTGATCCATTCTCCACCATTGGTCCGGTTACTGACGCAGGGGCTCCTTAAATTCTATGTCCTTGACCTTCTGGCTATATCATCAGCTTAACTCAGCCTGTCACTGTGCTGTGTATCCTTGGAGGCTCCCCTTCATCATTTTCCCTCCGGGATTCATTCCCTCCATTAAAAAGCCCCCCTCTCTAGCCAATCTGCGGCTTGAAATGCTTCAGTGTTTTGCAGGAATTCAAATTCCTACCACAATTTCCCTTGAGCAGAGCATCTGTTTCTACAGCAGAGACAGATCTCTATCCTAACTTCTTCCCAGCTCAACTTGCATATCCTCTGCCACTGCAGGGGCTCCCTGAGTTTTGTGCAGCTTAATTTATGATGACAAACGTGGTTTCTGGGAGGCTGGGAACAGGGAGCCTTCCCCCTTCTTACTAGAGAATTCAGATGGCTTCCCGGACACTGAGGAACCCCCCTCGCCTCCTCCGCTAAGTGACAAGGTGGGGTGAGAATTCGTTTGGCTTCACGAGCACAGCGCAGGTCTGCCTTCCGCTGAAAGCCGTAGCTGCATTTCCCCATGGCCCAGACCAAACCTAGCATCATGTGAATGCCTACTTCATGCCAAGTACTTTTTATATTCGGCGTCATTTTTATGCGTATCAACAACCTCAATGAAGCAGATGGCATTGCCCTCATCTTACAGATGAGGAAACCGAGGTGTGGAGAAATGAAGTGCGCTATCCAAGACCACAGAGCTAGGAGGTAGTCAGTGACGAAGCCTCAGCTTGAGCCCAAGTCTTTGTGTCTCTCAGGTTCATGTGCGTTTCCTGCACCACACCGCAGAGGCACCTGCAACTCCCAGCTCTGACATACTTGACGATGTGCCCTTAGACACATCACTTAGCCTCTCTGAGGCTCACTGTCCTCATCTATGGGTGGGACTAATAAGTCCTGCTCCCTAGAGATGTTGGGAGTTTTAAAAATGAGATCAGGTAGGTAAAGTATTTAGCACGGTTTCCGGCACATAAGCGTTCAGCAGATAATGACAGTGACGTTTTCTAGTAGCAGCATTGAAGCTTTTGATGGCAGCCA
Organism: Propithecus coquereli; assembly: GCF_000956105.1. Taxonomy (NCBI): domain Eukaryota; kingdom Metazoa; phylum Chordata; class Mammalia; order Primates; family Indriidae; genus Propithecus; species Propithecus coquereli. The sequence goes on along the minus strand of NW_012154951.1, from coordinate 5,420,442 downwards.
TAGATCAGAGACTGTTCCCGCCAGAAGTCACTCTCAGGACCATCTATCACAATCCCCCACTTTACAGATGAGGAGACACAGGCCGGAGGGTGTAGCTGGCCTTCCCATGGGTAGGCAAAGCCATAGTGACAGACGGGCCTGACATGCAGGCCTGACTTTTGGAAAAAGGGACTGTCTATATCTTGCCCTCTAAGCTGTATTCTAGGCTGCTTGGTCTTTTTTTTTTTTTCTTTTGGTGGATGGTGGGAGGGAGATACCAAATCAAAATTGAGGAAAACTTGCAAAGGAAAGGTAGTTACAGGCCAACGCCCCTAGACCGGTGTTTCTCAAACAGGGGTCCCTAGATCAGCATCAGCTTTTTAAAAACTTTTTAAAAACAATTTCTTGGGCCCTAATCCAGACCTCCCAAATTAGAAACTCTGCGGGTGGAGTCCAGCAATCTGTGTTTTAACCCTCAGGTGGTTTTGTTGCAGGGTCAAGTTTGAGAACTAGCACCTTAAGGCCAGGGATGGAAAATATCTGGCATCTGTGCAGATAATCTTCTCACACTCACACCGGGCATCACTGACCACTTGCAACACTCTGCAGTTACATGCAGATGCAGCCTCTGAATCCTTCTCGCCACACGGCGCTCCTGACAACCATCACCAACGCCGCGCACGGGAGGCCTCACAGACAGCAGCGTGTTGACCCACGTGGAGAAAGGGTAACCTCCCTGGATGCAATCGTCCAGTCCAGAAGCAGTTTCCGACATTGCTGCAGCCATGTTCAAGCCTGGAGCCCGGTACAGATCTGGACGTGTTCAGGGAACCCTGTCTCTTCACCTGTCCGCTCTTTCTCCGTGGGTGCTGGGCTTCCTTTGCTAACACAGAAGCAAACCGTGGTGTAAAACAAACACGGAGAAGGGCTCTGCCGGGCTAGGCTGAGTTTGACCAGCAACGGGATCATGAACCAGCACAGAGGCGCTTGCTGACTCTCCAGTCTCATGCAGCTTGTGGCTCCCTCCGCAAAAATGTAACTTATAAGGTACAAGGGGAGCGACACAGACATCCCGGTCTTGCTGCTTCTGAGCTCTGGAATCTTAGGTAAGTTACACAATGCATCGTTTTCTTATTTCTAAAATGGAAATACTAACACTTGCTTCTCAGGACTGTTTGGAGGATTAAATAAGATGATACATGTAGAGCCCTGCCCAGTCCATAGGACGTGAGTGATACATATCATTATTCCAGGAGAAAACCTCCCTGTTTTGTCATCCACACCTCGGTCAGGATCTGGGGTCAGCAAGTGAAAAAAAAATTCACTTAAAGTGGAACAGTCATAAAAATGTGACATGGTAAAGGTTTTATTTTAACTTAAACATATACATTAATGTATTAATTAATGTATTGATCTTTTGATACAGGGCCAAGACCTTTTCTTAAGAACGTGCCCATGAATTAACATCCTCCATCCTTTTTCTTTCAAAAATCTCACCTCAAATCCCTGACTTCCGGTTCGGGTTTATTTACAGTGTGGTTTTTCCAGTCACTGGCAAAGGTAAGAAGTTCAGAGAAGGGTGGGGCAGGGCGGGCACGAGGCAGAAGGCTGGCAGCCAGCGGGGGACGAGTGAAGGTGACAGGTGCCATCCTGGCCAGACTCCAGCCAGCCCCCTCCCAGCCTTGTCACCACTGGGCCTCAGCCGCGGCCACACAGACTCGAACAAACACTGACGGCGTTTCTAACAGTTCAAGACCACATCCCTAGGACGACGACAGCCTCCTTTAAAGTGCCTGCCTGAGAAAACTTAAGGCTGCCAAAAGAATTTACTGTTTGTTGCCACCAACACCTGGAATAGGCCCCTGTCTCCCAGTCTGTCAAGCACCAGTTAGCAAACCTAGAGGGTTTGCACAGGGACAAATCCCCTCCTCAACCCCTCCATACTTCTTGAAAAAAATTAGAGCCAAAATGGAAAACTCAAGGAAAACTCTCTGAAAATGGGATAAAAAGACAAAGAGATGGAAAACAGATAAGAAAAGATAAGAAAATTAAAGAATTAATCTGGGGCGGTAGGTTCTTTTGCTTGTTGGGATTTTTGGAAGGAAAAACGGGGGCCATGGAAGGGAAGATGCTTTCAAAGAAATAACACATGAAAACTCTACTCAAGTTCATAAGCATCCATTTTGAAAGAGCCCAGTGAATGTCCAGTGCCTAATGTTTGGGGAAAAAGTGTACGGCAACACATACATACCCATGTGAAATTTTAGAAAGTAGGGCTTTTTTTTAAATTCTAAAATCTTGCAGAGAGAGAAGAAAATAGAACCAAACAAGTACAGTGTAAGAGAACACATATAAAGGAAAAAGCCCATAGGGATAGAGTGCCGTGGAGTCGTCATAGCTCACATTAACCTCAAACTCCTGGGCTCAAGCGATCCTCCTGCCTCAGCCTCCTGAGTAGCTGGGACTACAGGCAGGCGCCACAACTCGTGGCTGACTTTTCTATTTTTAGTAGAGACGGGGTCTCGCTCTTGCTTCAGGCTGGTCTCAACCTCCTGAGCTCAAGCAACCTGCCCACCTCGGCCTCCCAAAGTGCTAGGATTACAGGCTTCAGCTACTGTGCCCGGCCTGGAAGGAAGATTTCTAAGGGGGGAAAAAAAAAGATTTTAATGATTATCTGACATGTCCAAGTATTTGGAAAATACCTATGATGGGTATTTAACCAAATATAAGCCCCCTGAGGACAGGGATTTTGTTTAATTTGTTCACTGCTTATCTCCAATGACAAGAACAGTGCCTGGTAGATAGTGGAGACTTAGAATAAATGATTCTGATAGAGCATTTGGAAACAGGAGAGACTACATGCATAGAAAACAATGGGAGAAAATGATGCACTTAATAACTCCAGGAAAAACAAACAAAAAAGGAAACATAATTATAGTATACCATGTATATTACTGTATACTCTCAAGAGTGAATAATAAAACATAATTATAATAATGTAAGCAATGACCAATGATTTAAATGAAAATCGTCGTATAACTACAGGTATATTGGGAGAAAAGGGAGAAAGACAGGAAAGGGAACAAGGGTGCAGGCAAGCAAAATCCTCATCTACCATAGCAGGAGGGTGACAGATAAATAGAAGTGGATGCACAGTATTTAGAAATACAGGGGTAAATACCAGCAGAGATAACTGAGTTGGAATTACCTAGATCAGGGGTGGTGGGAAGGGATGAGGAAAGGTCATCTTTTTATGTTTTTTAGTAATATTTGATTTTTTAACCTGTGGTTGCAGTATTTTGTTAAAGCTATTTTTTTTTTTAAAGTAGGGAAAGACTCTGACTTAATTGATCTAGAAATACGGGGTTAAACCAAAGAAATAAATTCTTATCCACAGCTGGTCCAATGTAAGTGCGCAAATGCAGAGGATCCCAAACTTTGACTCACGGCACCCTTAGCGTCTTGGTAGTTTTTTTATAGCCCCCCCTAAGCCAAAAAGAAGATACCCAACACTTCCATTTATTAGGTTATTACATACAAACTTAGCAGTGGTTTACATATAGTCTGACAGATGTCACCCTGTGTCCCTCAAATTCAAAATATTCAGTGGCACCATTTGGTAAGAAGTTCAACTGTGGTTTTCCTACTTATTGGCTGTGTGACCTTGGGCACCAAGCCTCAGTTTCTCACCTGAAAAATGGGAGTAACGGTACCTTTGTCTTTGTGTTGTGGTGAGGATTCAAGAATAAACACAGAACACTTAGCTGAGTGCCTGGTACGTGGTAAACAAACACTCGGTACCCATCAGGTATGTGAGGAAGAGAAAATTCTTGATTCTGTCACAAAATGGGCTATGTGGTTAGCTTCCTCGAAAATATTTACAAATCCTATCCCTGTCCCATATGAATTGGAAATTATCTAAGAAAGAATTGGGGAAATGGACTATCCCTTCAGTTAGTGGGAGGTCCTGCCCACTTCCTTTCACCTAATAATAGAGAACTTCATTGCAAAACCCACCAGAGTAATTTTTTTACAATCCCATATTCTTGGCTGCTAAGAATCCCTTCACTCCCAGTGTTGATATTCTTGTCTCTGCATCGCGTCTCTGGTCTCAGGTAGTCGCTGTCACTTTTAGACACTTCTGTCACTGCAGTGTTCCACAGTGAGTTGTTCTTTGTCAAGTTCCTGAATTGAAGCAGGTTGTCAAGGTAGACGGCCCACACTGTTGGAAACACTCAGTCATCCATTTGGCAAATATTTACTGAACACCTACCATGTGCTAGGCACTGTGCTATGGTCTGGGGACACAGCAAGAACAAAACAAAGTCCCCAGTCTCAAGCAGTTTTCATGCTGGTGGAAGGAGGCAAATAAACAAGTGGCCAAGTAAAAACACAAAATTGTCAGGTGATATGTCAAGTGCTATGAAGAAAAACAAAGTGAGTCAAGGATATGTGGGGTCAAGGGTACAGAAAGTGATGGGAATAGAAATACAACTTTGCATGAGGTATTTAGAGATGGTAGCCTGCAGGGAGTGAGGGCACCCAACTCGGGGACACCAGAGGAAGAGAGTTGCAGACATAGGGTACAGCAAATGCAAAGGCCCTGTGCTGAGAGCATGTTTAATGAGTTCAAAGAAGCCAGTGTGTCTAGAGTACAGTGACCCCAGGGATAGGGCAGAAGATGAGGACTGAGAAGTAGGAAGGTGGAGGCAAGGGGCATGAGGAAGACCTTGGTGAGCAGGACAAAAGGTCCATGGAGGGCTTGAAGCAGCAGAGGGACACATTTTCAAACAATTGCTTTGAATAGACTCCAAGAGGGGCAGGGAGGAAGATGCGGGAAAAGTTAGAAAGCTACTGTCAGAATCCACGTGAGAGATAATGGCGACTTGGCCCACAGTGGTAGTGGCGGAGGTGGAAGTGGTCAGAGTCTGAATATATTCTGAAGCAGGCAATGCCTGGATGTGGGCTGTGAGAGAACGGAGCGAATCAAGGCTGCCTTCCGGGTTCTTCCCTGAGCAACTGGAAGAGAGGAGGCACCGCTTTACCCAAAGGGGAAGCCTGGCAGGTACAGTGGAATAGGCTGGGGTGGGAGGAAGGAAATCATGGGTTAGTTTTAGCCTTCAGGTGTCAAGCTAGTAGTTACATCTACATTTCTGGAGTTCAGGCGAGAAGTCTGGGCAGGAAATACGACTTCTGGAGTCATTTCCATACAGGGGGTGTTTGAACGTGTGAGACAGGAAGAGATCACCACAGGGCGGCTGTTGGGGAGATGCAAAGGGATGGGACTTTGTCCTGGGGCTGTCCGAGGTTTAAGGGTTGGGGAGGTGAGAAGGAACCAGCAGAGCAGACTGAGAAAGAGCAGCCAGCAAGCTCGGCGTCCAGGAAGCCAAGTGAAAGTAGTGATCAGCTGTGTCAAGTATCAATAAACGAGTAGAACGCCCGGGATCTACAATGTTTCAGAGCAACACTAGAATGAAGTATTCTGCATCTAGTTAACGAAATGTGGGTTTGGCATTTTTTACAACAGCTCAGAAAACAAAGCATTTCGTGTTTTAACACACTGCGTTCAATCTTTTTAGACATCTTCACATTTATTACAAACATTAAGAAGGAAAAAATACAAAAGCAAAGCCTCAGGTTGCCCTGGGACCCCGTGCCTACGAAGTCAAGTCTTTCTCTCTCCTTGTCCACCGTGAACCAAACTCCAGGAAATGTGCCCAAAGCTCTGCTCCTTGCACACACTGGCCAGTGTTCAAATCACCACAGAAAATGTTAAACATCACATTCCAAAAAGAGACTCCTTGGTTTTGTTGAAGTATTTTCAGAGCAGGATGTTTGCAGTGGGGTGTGTTTTTCTCTTCATTAATGAGGGGAGAGCGCCTCTCAGTTTTCCAAGAATACATCTTTGGGCCCTTCTCACTTCTGAAATCTCTATTTTGCTTCCTGCTCACCTTGCACCTACAATCTGAACCCCTAGAAGGCACTTGTGTATTTGTTGGTTTCATTTAGATCTCAAATCACAGCGTGGGGAAGAAAACAGGGCCTCCCTGAGCCGGGCCGCGGGAAGGTTTCTCTGCAGAGAAGCCCGGCCTGTTTGAGGGAGGAGTCGGGCCCTTGCACAGCTCTGAGGACCGTCTCTGTGAATCTCAGTGCAGCTGCCACTTATTTGGGTTTTTGTGATAATTTAGTCTCTGAATTCGCAGAACTGTGCTCATGAGTAAGGGAACCCAATTAAAACTGAGGGTTTTTTTCCCCAAAACCAAAGATTTTTAAAACTCAGGAGTTGTTCAATGTTCCTCTCACTTTTGGGTACAGCAATTTCATCTTGGATACTAAAAGGCTCTGGGGTTTATGACGCATCATTGAGCAATGCAAGCCTTGCATTGTGACTATAATTATTGCAGGTGAACACTGAGATTTTTAGACAGGCTATGTTATCTATCACATTCTTCGACTAGCCCATTTGTGATTTGGTATACAGGCCTTCTCAAGTGTAAACAGAAATTTTAACTTTGTGCTTAAAAACCAGGCTAATTCTAAAACTACTATTGAGTTATTTGGAAAACAATGGTGTTAAGTAAAAAAATAATGACTTTTATGGAGCGAACAAGCTCTTTACTCTTTTTGTTGATCACTCTCATTTCTGTCTAGAGATATACGAGGCCCTTGCTTCAAAGCGAGGTCTCTGGACCAGCATATTATGGGGGTACAGATGTTTAGGTTACGTATGTTGCCCTTGCCCCCTCCTCATACAAAGCATTTTTAATCTGTAGTTACACTTGGGTTATTCAGCTTCTCTAGCCCTCAGTTGTCCTTACCTATAGAATGTGATGGTTGAAATAGAAAGGCTGGTCTCTGTGAAGTCCCTGAAGAAGACACAAACCATCACAGAGCCACTCCCTAGCAACCCCAAGTCCCTAGCTCCTCCGATAGTTGGGAAACCTAGTATGGCACTTAGCAGCATGACTTCGACCACCTGGGTCCAAGTCTGAATCCCAGCTCTGCTAAATTTAACTTATGACTTTGGGCAAGTTCCCTTGAATGTCCTGAGCCTGTCTCCTCATCTCTAAAATAGGTATATTAGCTCACAGGATTGTAGTGAGGATTGAATTAGGGCCATAAAACAATTTATAAGTAGTCATCGAAGTGACCTCTCCCTCAAACTTGCCTCTCCCCTTGACTCTCAGCCCAAGTTCATGTAACATCTTCGCTAACTATTGAGAAACCCCAACCACCACTTACAATGCAGGAAACCACGATACTGTCATACAGACATTCACAATTTAAACTGTATCTGGAAGATTTCCAAGAACAGCTCAGTGTGACTGTATCTGGAGATGCGGTCTTTAGGAAGCAGTTACGGTTAACGGAGGTCATAAGGGTGAGGTCCTAATCCAACAACACTGTGGCCTTACAAGAAAACAGATTGCTCTCTTTCTCTCTGCCACGTGAGGGCACAGTGAGGTGTGCACACCAGGGAGAGAGACTTCACCAGAACCTGACTGTGCTGACACTCTGACTTTGGATTTCCAACCTCAGAACCGTGAGAAAACCTATTTGTGTGTGTGTTTATGTGCGTGCATGTGTGTGTTTAGCCACCCAGTCAAGGGTATTTTGTTACAGCAGCTGGAGTTGACTACTATGAGCCCACGGAGGAAATTTTACGGAAATGGCCACACCGTTAATTGAGTTCAGAGGCTGGAAGTTTACTGGACATTTAAAAATTCCTAGTTATGTCTTAACCAATTCTAATCTTCTGACACTAGGAGGTCAATGTCAGGGTTGGATGATCTTCATGCTTTCAAGCTGATAGCTGCTTATTCTATTACTCTTTAGCTGAAGTTCTTCCCAAAGACCACACCATCTGGACCTTTGGACCCTATCAGCTACTAGCGTATTTCCGGCTAGTCACTCTTAGAGCTGCTCTCTTAGGACAATCAATCCCAGGATTCTAAATTCAGTGACTACGCTGAGTGTACAACTGTCCTCAAAGTCACAATTTTTTTTCTAAAATTTTTCATTATATCATCTAAATACCTGAACACCACATTAAGAACTTAGTTGTGAAGATTTAAGGAGCAGGAGAAAACCAGAATCACTGAGTTGTATGATGAGGAAGAACAAAGGAGAGAGCAGCCTTGCAGGGAGAAAAGCTTCTAGTAAAAACAAAGAGCTGTCAAAGTCATCTCAAGAGGCCACTGCAGGAACAATCCGGTCACAATTCTAAGTCTTCTATTTGATGAAGGTGAGGGTGGTTCTGGAACAACAGTTTGGGATTTAAGTAAATACCGGTGCCCCTACTCTGTCCAGCACCAGTAGAAATTATCAAACAGGTAAAAGAGCAAGAAATGACGGACCGATTTGTTCATCTGCACTGAGTGACCAGACAGCGGGCCGAAGATGAAACGCAGGAACTGCAATCATCATGCTGGAAAGAACTTGGTATACCCACAACTCACACTCACCTTTTAAAAAATTTTTCATAGCCACCTCCTCAAAGCAAAACATTCTATAAATTCCAATAGTTATACCCTATTTGCATTTAGTAGGAATGTTTCTTGTAGTTAAAACCCAGAGAATGTTTACCTTCCTTCATTTTCTACAAACCAAGACTAGTCACGATTGTTACGTATGTGAACATGCCAGCTTTAACTAAACTCTTTGTTGAGCATCTATGTGCCAGGCACAAAGAACCATGGGCATGTTGTCCAGTTGTATAGGTCCCGACAGGGCTTGTGGCTTTCAGTTCTATCTCTTGGCCTTGGGCTTCGGGATCATAATCTGAAGTCAAGATGAATGATCTCATTTGTATAATACTTCGTACACAACAGATTATCTGTCTCCCTCAACTGTTTCTTAGTACTAAACCTTTTTAAATAAGATTTCCTTTTTAGTGTACACCTTTCTAGATTTGTTTGTTTGTTTGTTTGGGGGTGAGAAGGAAACATCCTTCTGTGGCCACCACTTTACTAGATTTGGAAACTGATACACCTTACCTTCTGAATCGTTGTGACTGGTGGCCATCTAGGGGTTCAATGACAAAAAAAGACAATATAGTTAATGTATCTTTCCTGAGATTGCTTAGAAAATGACCATATACTATTTACAGCAAGGAGTACAAGGTTTTACTCTAAATTTTAAAAATCAAGTGACTACCAACCTCAATGAACCTTTAGAGGTCTCACAATTTGAATTCCAATGAAATTGTTCCTTATTTATTTAACAATGAGTATTTTTATAGCAAAGTATCTTTAGCAAAATCTTCGTAACTTTAGATTCTTTCTTTGGGAAGGCAGGTAAGAACTGAACTTGCTATGATTTAAAAATTATGTAACTTCCCCCTTTAAATTTGTTTCATATTAAACAAAAATACTTGGTCCTCACTTTTTGGGAACCTCCTCAAAAGACACAAACTATTATGTGTTCTTTTGTATACCAGACCAAATGGCAACCTTATATTGGAAAAGCAAGCTACTGCTAAATAATACTTTCCAATTTTGGTGAGATCAGCTTTAAATGATCCTAAACTGGGAGTTACGACACTTGAGTGACAAAGCCCATTAAAACAAAAAATGTATCTCTCTTTAAAACACTACATAGTTAAAAACATTGAAAACAAAATTAAATTTGCACAGTTATCACTTTGATGTGATATATATGGCAAGGTAAGACTGTAAATAAACTGTAGTATAGAATTTAACTTTATCTTTATGAAGTATTCTGAAATCGAAGACGTTAATACATTCATCAGGCACATCCAATAGAAGACTTTTACAATGGTTTACATTTCCTTTTTATTTATTCCTTGAAACTGCCCGTATTGCAGGTTTTTCATGGATGAAATATGGAACTGAGCAGATTCTTTTTTTCTACAAAATTATGCTATAAACTTGCTCAATTTTCTATCTTATTGCTAATTAACCTTACAGGCGCACAGTTTGTAAAATAAACCCCTTAAGGACTGAATGCTTAGAGCATGCCGCAAGGTACAAGAAATAAGCTAAAAATGAGCATATAAACCTACATCTGGACCAACACAGTACTGAATGCTGGCAAACATTTACCACGACACAGGGGAAAATTAATAAAAGGAGATACAGTTCAGTCCTGAAAGGGTTAAGTAGAAACCCTAATATATTATTGTTTCTAACCATCCATCCCACATTACAGTGCTTGAAAACAAAGTCAAAAGTCTGGCACAGAAAATTACACACATTTGTTCAGTACTCATCAGAAACACAGCTGCTTTTGAAATCAAAGTAGATAACTTGGTTAATAATTGAATAGCATTCTGTTTCAAAAAGGAACCCTCCCCACCCCAGAGAATTTCTGGTTAACATGACTAGTTAGGTTAGTTCTCAAAAATGGCATTGGAAATTTTCTGTGAGGCTTGCAGTAAGAGAAAACCGCAATAACTTGGATTTGAAGCACAGATGGTACCAGTTTCCTTAAAAACAAAAAAAAAACTGACCAGTTGTGATCGAAAATAAGTCTGTGCAGTAAGAGTGACACATATTTCACTAATTAATTCACGTATGAGGGTGCCTTTAGTTGCCACGGTTTAAGAGAAGTCAGCAGCAGGTTAAATATCATAATAGTGTTCAACTCTGAAATCATTCAAAATATAAAGGGCATTTCTACATGTAAAGCCTTTAGCTTGCCTTCCCAATCTATGTGATAAATTCAACACAACGAATAACAATGTATTGGATCAGAGGCTCAGCTTCTATGCATATGTTTTAGAAACTGCACAGAATCATGAGAGCTTCCAAAACAGAATTTTAAAAAAATCAAACATACTAAAACTGAAGCATTCATTCACCATTCTAAGAAGAGAGTCTCTATGAGGATACATGACCAGCATCTTTAATAATGCCATCATCGGGGGAGGGACATATTCTACTATAATTGGAGAACAAGGTTCCTATAAATTATATACTAAAAATGATTCACAAATCCATGAAAAAGATTTTTTTAAAGCAGCTGACAAAAGAACTACTGATAAACAACAAGCTACAACAGACACTCTTTAGTCTGTGGTGTGAGCATGGCATACAATACGTGGGGAAAATGCCTGTGTAAGCACATTCTTGAAGTTTTCAAAAAAAAAAAAAAACAGGAAAAGCATTTATAGTCTAATATTTCAATTATCTTATTAAAAGAAACAAAGAACCAAAGTAAGACATGAACATTCAAAAAGCAAAAGTTCACTTTTATAAAGCCATGAGCTTGAAAAATTATTTTGAGTTACAAAGCTGGGTAAGGAATAGTTTGTTCTTCAAAAGCATCTCATTTGTTATCGGTTAATTTAACATGATTTCTTAACTAAATACCAAACCTAGGAAGTGGAGGAAACTTGTGGCCCGTTAAAAGTAGAGCAGCACTAAAAACATTTCCACACTCTGAACAAAAGAACTGTGTAATGACTTCTGCCATGACTCAACAGAGAGAATAAATACTACTCAGAAACAAGCACATTTGCAAGTAAGGGCCAGTGAATAGTTCAGGACAAAGAAAGATAAGGCCACAATGATTTCTGCCCTTGATCACTGAAGCAGGTTTAAGGTGTGAGGCAGGATTAGTTTGTAACAGAGAAGTGAGCGACTGGAGCAGATTTGAAGAGAAAAGGCTATAACACAGTAAAATGCAGCCTGGGGGTGATTAAAAAGGCTTGCAGTAAGAGAAAACCGCAATAACTTGGATTTAATCACCTAACATGCTTTACAAATTACTTTCCCCTTGAGAACTGAGGAAAAGGAGATTTAAAGATGTTAGGAAGAGTATTTACAGTGGCATAGTCTGAGCAAAACACTGAGCGATGAAGACAGCAAAGCCGGGGGAAAAATGCTACTAATAATGATTTCCAAAAAGTCTATTGATGGAAACTTTTTCAAAATAGCCCTGGACACCAGAAAGACAATGTTCTATATGGAAATGCTATAGGAAGTTACAGTTTTGTATTCATAAGGTACTGTGGCTCCTGTTTTATGGGGCAGTAAAAGCTTACCACTATCTAGAGGTAGTTTTTACTCTAAGAAGGATGATTGTATTACTAGACTGTGTCCTATAACATCCACATGTGGTTCTTGTACTAAATGTAGCCCAATGAGTCTGCTGCAATTTCCAAGAAACTGAACAAAGGCATAACCAAAGTGCAGGAACGAAAGTAATGTAAAACTGGTGAGATTAGCATGCAAGGCCAACACACAACCCTGAATGCAACCAAATCTCAAATGAAAGGAAATGTTTTCTGAGTAGGAAACATTTGTGGAGATGCTCAGTACTGGAGAAAACAAAAAAAGGCAGAGAAAGAAATGGCAACATAAGTTACATTTGCATTTTTATAACCTTACAACTGTTTCTGTCTTCCAGCTATTTTAGTTGATCATCTAATAAAAGCATCTTATGTTTTAAGATTACAATGATATTCTGGCCTAGGCTACCAAAAAATAAAAAATAAAAAAAAATAAAGATAAGAAAACATGCTTTTGCTGAGATTTTCCCCATTCTACCCTTAGGGCACCATCTACCAACTGGTAGCCAATACTTCTCATGATATTTTTTTGTCATTTGCCAACAAGGCAGAAAACACTCTGCTGAATGAAATCACTGGGAACATTCCAAGTTCAAAATAAATTGTTTAACTTACACATAATACAAGTTATGTACAAATTAGGAAGGGGTAGAAAACCTGAAGAAATCCTGGAACACACAGTTGTGTTTACATAAAGGAAAAGGGGAGAGAACACTTCAAACACCAACATGTTCTGCGCCATTTACTCACTAATGACTAAATGGCCACACTGAATTCCATGTAAATGTTAGAACCTCTTGGATAACCACTATAAATACATTTAAAAAAAAAGGTAAACACAGAAATAACTACCAACAGTGTCTGAGAATAGAGGCTAAGTTAACATACATTGCATGTATTGCAGGCAAGGCAGAGGCATTTTTTTTTAAAGCTTTTGCACAGACTTCATATAATCTTAAAAAAAAATATGCAGGCCTTTACAAGATTTGACTTGCTGAAATCAAAACAATTTCGACTCATGAAAAGTCATTAAGACTTCAGCTTACAAAAAAAATAGTTCCAGCCTTAGACCAAAAATACCTGGAAGAGTATGGTCATTAGATTAAACAAGCATGGTCAGGCTTGGAACCTGAATGTACTTTAGAGCAAAAGCTCAAAGGTGGGTAGGGAAGAGAACAACCTATTTGGTAACAAGGTGTACTATATACCATGATATTAAAAAAGGTATGGTGAAAATGTACCTTTTACTAAAGCTTATACAAGTTCCTTGGTCCATAAAAACTATGTTAGATTTGTGTCTTCTAGTTTGCTCAACTTTTATTCCAGCCACATATTTATTTCTCGCCCATTTGAAAAAAAAAAAGAACAATAACCAACCAAACAAAAAAACAGCTGAAAAACTTGATTTCCAATAGTTTTTAAATTTTGATTTTTTGTGTGTGTTTGTTTTACTGTGGCTTCTGCATTTCAAATCAGCACTTGCAGGTAACGGATTTTGAATAGTATCACCTGGTATGAAAAGTTTTCCCAAGAAACCACAAAAGATTGTTCATTTATTTTTCCTCTCTTTTGTCAACTTTTTGCCGCACTCAAGTCAGTTTAAGTCCTAGCAAAAAGACGGTAGTTAGGACACCACTGTTGCTGTAGATGATGCGACACTGGTGGAATTTGTGCTGGCGTCTGTGTAGCTTCCCGCGCTGTTTGTGTTTGATTCGTTAGGGGGCACTTGGCTTGAATTGGCTCGAAGGATTGCTCCGGCTGCACTGCAATGTGGCCGCGGCCCTGGTTCTGGTGTGTAGGTAAAGGTAAGGCTGGTGGAATAAATGATTCCATCATTACGGACCAAAGTTACTGGAACCTGGACTGGCTGCCGGACCCATCTCCAACCTTCTCGGAATGCAGAAATGTCTGGGACGACACAGAGCATACTCTCTCCACATCTGAGAAGGAAAGAGAAATCCCTTAAAAGCACTTTAAAAAGCAAAGCACATTTTAGAAATGAGACTTATTTTTTTTTATTTCAGCATATTATGGGGGTACAGATGTTTAGGTTACGTATGTTGCCCTTGCCCCCCTCCCCAAGTCCGAGTTTCAAATATGTCCATCCTTCGGGTGGTGCGCATTGCACTCTTTGTGTATGCATATGCCCGTCCCCTCCTCCCTCCTCCCTCCTCCCCCCTCCCCCCTTCCCCCTGCCCAACATCCAATAGATGTTATTCTTATATGTGCACTTATGTGTTGATCAGTTAATACCAATTCGATGGTGAGTACATGTGGTGTTTGTCTTTCCATTCTTGGGATACTTCACTTAGTAGAATGCGACTTAAAATAAGGTTTAATACATTAGAATCGATGTCAGGAAAGAATCTCGGGTACCCATACCCCTCACAACCTTTGGATGATGTAAAAAGTTTTATCAAGTACCTGTACATAGTTTCAGCTTCTACATCCCCAAACCACACTCGTAAATTTGGAGTGAAATTCTGTCCTGTGAGTTCAAGCATTGCTACGTCCCCACCGCCATTCAACTGCAATTCATAGAAAAATCACAACACTGAGAAAACTCTTCCTTTTTCATTAAAGTACACAAATTAGATTCCCATTCAACTTTCATTTGTTAAAAAATGGGTAATTAAAATGTTCCTTTTAAATAGCATGGTTACAAAGCTAGCTAAAAACATTTTAAGATAACATACAAGTTGATTTATATTAAAATTTTCTTTCACATAAGGATGTTCTCCTATTTTTATATTTTATCAACAAATGATGTATAACAGAATCAAAATTCTCCTGAAACAAAATCAGGCCAACTCACAGCTGAGAGCAGTTGCAAAGAGCTACAAGCCAACCGTGACTAAGCGGTCTCACCTGAAGACTCTCTACGACAGGCACAGGGGTGACGGGGGCCAGGACAGGGCCCATCCCCTCGTAAAACGTATACTCTGCCTTATCTGTGCTAATGATTGTCCAGGAAGCGCCATCATTTATCATCTCTTTATTTGGTTCTTTCGGGCATGGAGTGGCCTTATGAAGAAAGAATGTTTAGAAACTGAGTTTTATATACTTCGTAATACAAAAGAATTTTACCAAAGTAACAGACTAGAGTTAACAAGGACAAAATTTAGTAAAAATTTATCAACTTCCTAAAGCATGGTGCTTTGCCAATCCCTAAATAAACACAAACAGAATATTAATATGGAAACTCCATAGACAGTTTTAGTTATAATACAAAATATTTCAGTGACATATTAAGCAATAATACCGTATCAGAATAACCATTAAGAGTACACCAGTACAGATACAGTTTCATTAATACGTAAACGGCTGTTTAAAACTCTTTAGAAATCCCTGAGAAAGAGAATGGGAGTCCCTAGAAGATATCCACTTTCAGAGAGAGGCAACCGCGATCTGAACTGGCAAGTCCCTACCTCTACTGCGACACACCTAGACTAGGGACCTGGCACGCTCCTCAGAGCTGTGTGTGGCCACTACTCTGGAGCGGGAGTTTACGAAGGAGTTTCACATGAAACTGTAGCTATCCTATTAAATCACCTGCCCATGTCATAAATGTCGTCATAAAAGTCTTCTCAGTAAGTGTAATTAAAAATTAGCTTTTGAAGCACATCATCACTATCTTAGGAGACCCCAACATAAAGCTGAAGAGATTTTGAACCCTCCCCTTAGAAAAATGCTTCATCTGTGCACAGTAAACAGTGTCTGCGCACAGTTTCAGAGGATTCAGTGAACATCAAAAATCTATTGTTGAATATTCTGAGGGGCTCTTGTTCCCCAGATTAAGAACTCTGGAACTAGATGCTACCTGTTTCTCTGAGAACATTTTCCTAGTTTTCAGAGTTCTCTGGTGTAGGATTGCCACCATGTCTGAGGACATATGTGTTAGAGACCCTTGGACCTGAAATAAATATTTGATACAGCCACATGTATTTAGACACAATTAACAGCAAATGAGAATTGCATGTTTCTGTAAGCTGCTAACCTAATCGTTTACACATTTTAGATTTCACCAGTAATGTAAAAACATACCTGAAATTGAATTATTCTCTCTTGAGAAAGGCACAAGTACATTCTTTCTGTATCCTTAAGGTAAAATGCACATTTATGGAGTTGTGACACAGGGTCGTCTGCGTCCAGTAATGCGGTCTGCTTATCAACTTTCCTAATTATCTGTATTTCAACAATTAAAAAATAAAAGGTCATCCACACATGGAAAACACTATCGAAAGCACACAGAAAGTACATGTGCTATATAATAATGTATCACAGTTAGTTGTCCTATGCCTACGTATACAAAAATATTTGCAAATAATAAGGCTAGGAATAAAAAATTCTTATAGATTACAAGCATGTTAAAACATGCAAATTGTTACACTCTTCCGTGAACATCCAAAAAGAATACTGGGCAGGCAGTCACTTGTTTTCTAGATCTGTGCTTTTAAAACTTTAATGTATACACAAATCATCTGGGGCTCTTGTGAAAAGTACAGGTTCTGATTTGGCAGCTTGTGTGGAGCCGGACATTCTGCATTTCTAACAAATTCTCAGGTGATATTAATGCTGCTGACCTATGGACCATATTTTGAGTAGCACATGTACAGTGACAAATATTCCAACATCAAAGGGAAAAATCTCTAGAAGGCTACTGTGGGTGTGCTAGTCCGTGCAAGCATCTTATATCCATTATCCAATACTTATTTAAAAACAAAACAAAAGTAAACTAGTTTTGCAGATTAGGAAATGGGCTTAGAGAGGTCAGGTAAATTGCTCAAAATAACCTGGTTAGTAGCTGAAGAACTGGAAGATGATCCCAGGGATGGCTGGCTGTCCTGCCCAGCCTGACCTCTTTCCACTGTACTCTAAATCTTATCATCCAAACAGACCACAAAACACATATGGTATCAGGAAAGATAATACCACCAAACCTTACACTTGATACATAGAATGTAACCACTAAGTAGATGATGATGATGAAGAACAAGATTTTATATAGTAAAACCTCTTTTACTCTTTTTCAAACTTTTTTACTGATCGCTCCCAACAACATATAAACGTGTTATAACTATTACTCATCTTAAAATCAAAACTAAAGAAAATGTTTCCTGGACTACATGTCCCTGTCCCTCCTCCTTGCTACCCACTTCTCTGCTCCTCTTCACAGCAATCTCCTGCAATCTCTCCAGCCTTTGTCGCAAAAACTCCACTACAACTGCTCGTCAAAGCCACAAGGACTTCCAGACAGATGACTTTCATGGCACTTCTCTGTCCTCATCTTAACTTCATTTGCTCAGAAGCATGTGACACGGACATTCTCTTTTCAGGGGCTACACATGCTCTAACTGACCATTAAGGTGCCCACAGCCAAGTCCTCAGACCTCTTCTCATCTCCTTATAATCTATATTCTCTACATGATGTAGAGGTTGACAACTCCCAAATTTCTATCTCCGGCCTTATACTCTCTCGTGCACTTACTGGGTGTATTTAACTACCTATTCAATATTTCCACTTACTGTGTCTAATAGGCACCTCAAACTTAACATACCCAAAACAGAATTTTGGATTTCCTCCTAAACTTGATCCTTCCCAACTTGTTCAATAAATGGCACCACCATTCACTCAATCCAAAAACCTTAGAGTCACCCTTGACACCTTGCTGTCTCTCATACCCGACCACCCAATCTATCAGCAAATTGTTAGGTCCACTCTCAAACAAATCAGAACCCTCTCATCACCCGACCACTATAACCCTAGTCAAAAATACCATCAGCTCTTGCCTGATTTATGACACCGGTCTCTCTGCTCCCACTGCCACATCCCTACGCTCTCTTCTCCACACAGCAGCCAGAATTATCCTTCCCAAACACAGATCAACCATCAGGCCCTGTCTCAAGCCCTCCGGTGGCCTTCTATCACACACAGATAGTGCAAAGTCCTTACCCTAGATCTTGCCCATGGCTACCCCGTGGCTTCAGTTCCTCTCCTCCCTCTGCTCCTACTAGCCTGGTTTCCTTACCATTCCCCACACACTCCCTGTCCCAAGTTCTTCAGCACTCATTCTGTCTCCACAAAATGCTCCTCATCCAGTTAGTGGTTCCTTGACTTCATGCTGGTCTCTGCTCAAATACCACCACTTCAAAAAGACTTCCCTGACCTAAGGATCCCCCCAATTCTCTATACCTTTATCCAGTTTTAATTATGTCTTCTTATCACTATGTGAAATGTGTACTACATCATATGAGTATTTCTTCAGGTTTTTATTTTTGTCTCTGTCCCTACCACAATGTAAACTCCATGTGAGGAAGTCTGTTTTGCTCACCACTGTATCTCCAGCGTCTAGACAATGCCTGGCACACAGAAGGTGCTAAGGACTGTTTGTAGAATGCATGCACACATGCATGAATGAATGCTCTGCTCCACAATCCCTCACAGTAACCTCTCACAGCGTTCCGTGAAGATTATATCCATCAATACATGTGAAAGTACTTAGAATAGTGCCATTGATACTAGGCAATGTGTGGCTTTTAATACCTGACTCATGCCTCACTTACGCTCAAAGATCATTTTTCTTCAGCTAAGCCACAACTGTATAAAGCCCCAATCTTTGAAGTCAACATTCTTCATATTTACACATTTTTAGCTTTGCAGTTTATTAGTCAGAGTAATTGTTACCCTACTAACACCACGAATTTTTGAGATTAAAAGGGAGACATTACACTTTTAGCAATGATAGTTTCTAAGATAGTCTATGAGGCTAATTAAACTCAAGCAAAATGTTTCAGATCAATGCTAAAGTCTTACAGCTATATTTAAATTCAATGAGGTTTGTATTTTAGAGAAAAAACTGATTTTTTAAATGATCTAAAGTCATTTTTTAAATGATCTAAAAGAAATCTAGAGCTTCCTTCCTATATGTCTACAGCACTCACTCACGAGTCTCCACCACGTGAGTCATGAGTTGTTATAGAAATGTTATTTGTTTCTCCACCAGCTAGTAATAATAAGCACATTGGGAACATGGGCCACATTTACCTTGTTTTTTATTTCCCACAACCGTTCTTTGGACATAGATAGACACAGGTGAATGACCTACCTCTCACCAATAAAGAAACCCAAGATGTCCAAAGATGGCACCAAAGGCTTGCATTAATAATTTCTAACTATTAAGAAAGGGGGGAAAGAAATTTAAGAAAACAGGTAATACAAACTTGTTATGAGTTAAGCTATGTGTGTGGTGGATTATATATTCAGAAAACATCAGGGGTTATTCCAATCAGCGCTCTCTCTCCTCTAAGTTGGTTTTGTAGATTATTGGTACAATATTTAGCATATTTCTGATGTTAAGTGGATACAGCCCTTAAGGACGGGAAACATATCTTGCTCATAGTTCTAGCACCGTACCTGCTAAATGCCCAATAAATGTTGGTGAAGTTTATGTCACTGGGTTGTTCACCAAATGAGAGTGATGTACTTTCTATACCATACAGGGACAACGGTCATCAGTGCAATTCAATTGCACTGACGAAGCCTTAGGAGTGGAGCTATACTGGTGACAAAATCAATCTTATATGAACCCTACCCTTGGGGTATCTGATAGCCTTGGTGAGTACTTGCAGTAAATGGCCAACAGTGGTTTCTTGTTACGTGGCTAGATTTGCATTGATTATGACTGTTTTCAGAGCACTCTAAGAAACAGGATTTTTTACTAGAACATTTATCTCATTGAAGCTTGGTCTTGGAGGGATAGTATTTTCCAAGCAAATCTCTCTAATGAGGTTGATATTGTAGGAAGCATTAAAGGCTAACTTTCTGGCTAGGCATGGTGGCTCCCACATACAATATGAACACTTCAGGAGGACAGCTTGAGACTAGACTGGACAGTACAGCAAGACCCTGTCTCTAAAAAACAAAAAATTTAAAAAAAATTAGACAGGTGTGGTGGCATGAACCCATACTCCTAACTACTCAGGAGGTTGAGATAGGAGGATCACCTGAGCCTAGGAGACTGAGGTTACAGTGAGCTATGAACCTTGTCACTGCACTCCAGCCTGTGTAACAGAACAAGATCCTGTCGTTTGAAAGAAAAAAAGCCAGCTTTCAGATAATACGGTAGGATTACCCTTTTAAAAAGCATATGAAAGCCATAGAACACCATCATTATTCCATCATTATTGAAAACTGTGTGTAAATGGAGGCCAAGGTGGGGGAGTGGGGGTGGGTTGGAAGTAGTATAGACATTTAAAATCCATCTATGCTTTGCTAGTCAGAATTCTTCAGTCATGGACCCTCTTTCTAGACATATTTATCAGCATGCTAATGATGGCACTGCAACTTTCTCTAACACATTATCTATGTTAATTTTTTATTGTAACATTTTAATAATCAGAGCCACACAGTTTTGGTTATGAAAAATTCAATTAAAGATGTCATTCAAGCAAGGCAGACTATTGTACTTTACATAAAAGAGTGAAAAACAGTTTTAAGATGTGGGTCTGCTTTCTAAGTGGTCTGTAAGCTGTTGCTGATCACAGGCATAAGGCTCTGAAGTTGTGCTTCTGTAGAACAAGCATCTAATACCAAAGCAAACAAACATCATCTTTGGCATAGAGTAACACACAGCGAATGAGAAGAGAAGAATTGAGTAATTGTTTTTTGTTTGCTTCTGTCTTCCTTTCCATTTTTTACACCCTTCCTTTATACCCTTCCTTTTTCCTTTCTTTACACCCTTCTTGGTAAGATTTGTCCCAATTTGCAAGGTTTTACAGATTGTTATTCATATTACTACAGTCATGCATTTTAGTTTATTAAATTGAAACGGGGAAAAATCACCTCGTTACAATCATGACATAGAAAAATAAAACAAAAATAAATACAAAGAAATGATACATTTGCTTAGACAGCTGTAGATCCACCCAACTTCTGCTGAAATAGCCCCAGAAAATATAATGAAATATTCACCACAGTGATAAATATAAGGCATGGTCAGGAACAATAATATTAATGCTATTAATAAATGTTCTTCTGTTTACCTAATACCCCCTTAACATGACCTTGAATCAAACATATTCATAAATCCCCTTCATCTTTAGTATAACTAAATTGTATTGTTTCAGAAAACAAGGGGGGGAAATTGGAGGCAGGAGATTGGAATTGTAAGGGACTTTTGTTTTCATTTTACTAAGAAAAGCAATTTTTACAGTTTCAAGATCTTTTAGTGAACAAAAGCCCTAAATCTTGTTTCTCTCCTCCAAGTAATAAATACTAATTTTATTTACATTTAATAAACCTATCTTCTTGTGAGAGTAAGCTAATAAAAATTATGCTTATATTTTAAAAGAAATAAGAATTTCTTCACTTTTAGAAACTTGGTACTACATTGGGATGTAGTAGGTACCACAAAAAATGAATATATTATATCTGCATTAGTAAAGAAAAAAACTTAATGCAATTTATAGTGCCCTCTATTGAACATGTTCAGGTATACAACCAAAAAGGAAACTGCCACCAAAATTTATCAGAAATACTGTAAGAGTCATTAGAAATGCAGTTTTAAAAATTGACTAATTGCTTTAAAGCATTTCTGAAATAAGGTAGAGTATAACAGTCATTATTAACAGCAGGGATCATTGACATACCTTTTTAAATTAAAAAGCATGAAATTGAGATGTATTTTTACATTTGAATGTTGTGATTTTCCTGTTTTAAGAATTAATTTCTACTTCACATTGTCATTCAAGCAAAAGTAGAGCCATACCAATCTTGGGAGTGCCATGCCAGTAACTGAACACACAAGTTTGACTGTTTGTCCATAATGGATGTACCCATCTCGGACTGTGAATTCTTCTCCTTCTGATTCATCATCATCCACTGCAGCAAGTGGAAAAAGAGATCAAATTATCACCTTTTAGAATTCATGATCTGCTTAGGAAAATACAAAACAATATATCCATATATCTCATTATCAAAAAGAATTTGACAATTTCACACTAAAATCATCAAATGCGTATTTTCATACTCACGGAGATGAATGTAAAATGCTCCCCACTGCTGCGAACTGGCATGGAAATTACCTCCTTCCACATGCAAGTATCTGGTACTAACTGTCTGGGATCGAAGTCGATTAAACAGAGCCACCTTTGTTCCTGAGGCAATGCACACTGCAAAGGAAAAACAACTCTTATGTGGACTGGGGCACAGGGCACAGGAAGATAACTCCACTTGGCAAGTTGTGACTATTCTTGATTACAATTTAGCACGTACCAGGTATGACAAATATTTTAACCTTCCAAGAAAATACAGATACCAAAATAGCTTAATGTCAATAATGTCTTAATAATGTCAAGCTAATGATATCAGATATGTCCATAAAATAAAAATCATTTTAAAACGAGAGCTACACAGTGTGCTTAGTGTAGTACTGATCTTTCTATGAAGAAGAAAAATTATTTTAAAAATAAGAAATGTCCAACAGTAGGAATTTGATTAAATAAATTATAATACCATTCACCCATTTAAATGATGTGTATTCTTGAAAAAAAACATATCTATGTAAGCAGGAAAATATTCTGAAAGTGAAATATGTTCTCTGTCATCAAGAAACTAATATTCGATACAAATACAAAGTTAAAGATGTTAAATAAAACCCTGTAATTTGGACTGTAATTAGCCCAAATACAAGATTAAATGTCTCCTGGTGCAGGAGAGTACACCACCACCTATGAAGTAGGCCTTGCCTTTCAGCAACAAAAAAACCACCAAAGAATGGCAACTTTAAATCTGATCAAGCTTCTAGATTAACTACTGACAAAGACCCTCTCCTTCACCAAACTTTTGGTGTTTGTCCTTGGGTCCTGTCATTAGTCTACTTAGCCCAGTTGTAGCAAGAATCCTACTAAGTCATCCCCTCATCCTTGACATACAATCGCCTTGGCCTGCCTTTAGCTGGAGTCCTGTTACGTGGGATTAGCAAGAATCCCCCTACCTGTGATGCCTCCTCTTAGTAATTTTCCATCCATTGACCCCCTCACTCTGCTCCTTGGCTATAAATCCCCACTTGTCTTTGTTGTATCTCAGAATTGAACTCAGTTCTATATTTAAGTCTCTTTTCCCCTACTGCAATAGCATTAAATGAAATCTGTCTTTCCAACTTTAAGTAGAGTCCAGCTCTATTTCTTTCTAATGCTACCAATTTACAGAAATTACATTAAACTACACTAAACGAATGAAATTAGCAAAATCCGGTATGTGGAACTCTTTAAAGGCCAAATAACTCAAGGCTCTTGAATAAATAAATTGCAGAAGGCACTTTATAGATTAAAGATTATTCAAGGATATATTAATACAATATATATTATAAAATCTGGTAGATTTGAATTCTGATTCGAAAAAATTGATTTTTAAAATGATATTTTAGACAATTTAAATTTGAAAACTGACTGGATATTTGATGATACCAAGAAGTATTTCTTCTTATAGTTGCTTCATATGTTGTTTTTATGTAATCATGGTATTGTGAATATATTAAAAAGAGACTCCATCTTTTAGAGACACATAGACATATTTACAGATGATATTATGTCTGGGATTTGCATCAAACTGAGGGCAGAGAAAAGTGAGGCTAGGGTAGGGGTATAAATGAAGACAAAATAAGATTGGCCTAAAGGTAAAAACACTGCTAATGTTCAAGGATGAACATAAGAGGTTTTGTTTTATTATGCAACTGTCTACTTTGCTGTCTTTGAAATTTTCTATAATATAAAGTAAATGACATTAATTAAGGACTGTGATTAAAATACATCCGATACATAAAAATCCGTGAGTTCATAATACAGCAAAATAAAAAGCAAGCAAATAAAACAAAGCCCCTAAAACCTCACTGGCTACTTTCAAAGAATATTATCATTATTCTACTCATTCTACAAATGAGTAAACAGTCCAGCTAATTCTGTCTTTTCTCACAGACCACCTTTGAAGCAAACAGCCAAGAGAGCAAAGTCACTCTTTGGAGGAAAACTCCAGCTAACAAATGCAGAAGTTATGAATAAAAAATAAGAAAATCACCCATTTGCAGCCCTTAATGAATTGAATTTAAGCAGCCATTACCAATGGCTACAAAAGCATTAGGTTAAAGGTTGCTGCGGAACTTTATGGATGAATTAGAATCATTAGACTAACAATAGGTGAACTTATTATAACCAATCTTAATATGACAAAAAAAGGGATAGCCAGATATATGACTTCTGATCCAATGGAAATGAATGTGTATAGGACCAACTAATTCTAAAAGTCTTTAAGTCCAACCACCAGTTCATGGAAAATATGAGAGAAACATATAATCAGCCAAATGCAGAATATAAAAATTCCACAGGAAAAATGACCTAGTTTCTTCAACAAATACATGACATGGAAGGAAAAAGGTGGGAGAGGGAGAATAGAAGAAACTCTTACAGATTAAAGTGTTTGGACCTTGTTGGGATCCGGATTTGAATAAACCAACTATAAAATAAAACAAAAACAATTGTAACAAGACATTGGTGAGACAATCTGATAAATCTGTACATTAAAGAATTACTATCAACTTTGAAGGTATAATGATGTTTAAAAAGAAAAGTCACGTGTTAGTCACTACTACAGACATTTTGGTTGAAAGGACAGGATTGTTGAGATTTACATTATAATATTCCAGTATTTGGAATAGGGAGAGGTGTTGGTACTGATGGAAATAATGAAACAGAATTGGTTAAACCTGTTGGGAGTAGGTGGATGGTTACATTATACTTCTTTTCCCCGTTTATATAAATTTGCAAGTTTCTATAATAAAAAGCTGAATTTAAAAAAAAAGAAAAATGGGTGTGGAGGTTGAAATGTACAATTTAAACACATAGTATGCATCTTTGGTAGTTTAAAATTAATTTGCTGATGAGACAGTAGGCTCTGCTAGAGCAATCATCTTAAAAATTTTGTTTAGGTTCTCAGGATGGCTTCCAAAGCCCATTTGATATAAAGTGTTTTTCAAAGGGGTGCATTTGACATTCAGGATAGATCAATTCTTTGTGGGAATGGGAACTTTCTTGGGCATTGTAGGACATTTAGTAACATTGGCTGAAGATGTCCAGTGCCGGTAGTATCCCCTCCAGTCATGAGAGTACAGAAGAAAAAAACCTCCCATTTCCTAAATGCTCCTGGGCAGCACTAGGGAACCAATCTGGTTGAGAACCACTTCATTGGATCATTTTCAATTAAAAAAAAAAAAAAAAAAAGACAATAAAGAAGGCCACAAAAATATTAGTAAAGAATGAACTGGCTGTTGAAAAAGCAATTTTCATTTGAAAAATAGTTTGTGTTATTAATTCAAGGTGGGAGTTGGGGACAAGTTAGAAAACTCAAGCATACATACAGTCAGCATTTTTCAATGACTGCTTCTTTTTGGAAGGTTTGGAGATGACCTTTATCCGCTTGCTGAGGAACACACCGATGTCATCACTGTTGCCATAGAACATCTTTACAGACAACATGAAGTGCTTTCTCTTGTCTGAATCAGATATGTATAATGTTTTGGCTGTGCAATAGTTCTGTGAAAGAAAAGAAAAGTTTTATAGCACCAAAACTTTGTTGGTTATGTATCTATAACTCAGAATGGTCATGGTTAGGTTTGATCAGGTTTAAAGGAAATAATTCCAATGCACAGATGATAAAAATTACCAACTGTAAAAATTACTCAAATTGATCTCTGAAGAAAGTACAAAAATCTTCCTTATCAAGTCTGTAAGATACAAACATTGTGATATATTGTACCCTTTCTAAAAGACTGTTTTTAAAGTCTTTTCTTGTTTTATATAGCACTACATCTGCTTCACGGAATTAGCAGTGTTACAGTTATTTTTTAAAATAGAAATTTTACAGTTAAAAAAAGCTACGACTATCTTTCTGCAAAGAAAAGATATAAATAAGGTTATCAGAATTCAATGGGATTATGTAAAAGATTTCAGCAGTGGTCCTTCTTAAAATAGTGCATTGAATATTTTTCTTTACATAGCTGAAAACTAGAGTAACCACTTGTAAGTCTGAGGAAAACAACTGGACTAACTGGATGATTATAAAATATCTAAAACCAGAAAGAGATTACATGAGTATGCTTTAAAGAACTATTTTTAAAATGGTTAACTTTGCCCAATGGGATCATTCATATTGCATCACCAAAAGAACTAAATTTAAAGGTTCTAGAGATAATGTTCAAGGCATTATGTAGTTTACCAGAGTAAAAATTCTGGTAACTGAAAAGACAATTTGAAAGAGTTATAGCACTCAACAAACAGCAAAGACACTTCAAAATGCTATGATTTCAATTACACATGGCAATTCTAAAATCTTTCCTATTCCCCTGATCCCTGTGAATTAGGGAGGGGCCTAAATTATTGACCTCCTTTTCCAGATAGGATAAATGATGCCCAAACACAGTGTAAGTATCTCAAATAACTGAACTATATTTTTTAAAAGATCAACACTCCACTTTAAAATTAGACTAAACAAATTTCTTCAACTACCTCTGCTGTGTGTTCCTTTACAAAAGCAGAGCAAATGCCACTCATTTAGGAAATAGTTAATGAGTTTTATGTTTTAATCTTTAAAATTTTACTCATAGGCAGCCTTAGTAGCAGACAAAAATAGTGCAATGTTTATTTCATTTCTCATGGCAAAGTTAATTAAGCAAATGTAGGTGCCATCTTGAATATTCTACACTCAGTTAAGTTTTTAAAATTCAGAAGTTTGGTAAAAGCTTCAAGAGGCTTTGCTCTGCAGAAGGCAAAATAAGATAAAATTATTAATAATAGTAATAAGAAAAATAAAAACAACAGTACTTTGCAGTCACATAGCTTCTTTCACCCAAGGATCTCCAAAGCACTCAGAGATGGCATCTGTGAGCTGCTGTGTCCATGGGTCCGCCATACATTTTAAAATGACAGCACTGAAGGTCAAATTAAGCCTAAACAATGGAATTGTTCTGCAACATAAGATGAGGTCTATGAAAATGGGTATCAATGTACTAAAGATGACAGTAACAGGAAGCACAAATGAAATGTGCATCTAAATGAAGGGAATTACATTCTAATGGGAAATCTTAAAAATGTTGAGATTGCTTAATTTTTAGTGTTAAAATTAATGGATATAATCTATATCAGGAAAGAGAAAATACTGAAATGTAGCATAAATGGTAAGACACATAGGCAAACAGGTAAAGAAAAAGGGTCAGAGAAGGTGGGATCCTAAGACCTACACACAAAGGACTTCATTTTATTCAGAAAAAACAAACATGCACATCTCTTTGGAAAGAAAGGAAATATAACCCTAATTACAATGAGTAGTTTGAATCCACAAAAATCATACCTGAGATAACTTTATTGGAACTATTATTATTATTATTTTTTTTTTTGAGACAGAGTCTCACTGTGTTGCCTGGGCTAGAGTGCCGTGGCGTCCTAGCTCACAGCAACCTCAAACTCCTGGGCTCAAGCGATCCTCCTGCCTCAGCCTCCCGAGTAGCTGGAACTACAGGCATGCGCCACCATGTCCGGCTAATGTTTTCTATATATTTTTTAGTTGTCCGATTAATTTCTTTCTATTTTTAGTAGAGACGGGGTCTCGCTCTTGCTCAGGATGGTTTCAAACTCCTGAGCTCAAACAATCCGCCTGCCTCAGCCTCCCAGAGTGCTAGGATTATAAGCGTGAGCCACCGCGCCTGGCCGGAACTATTATTTTTAAAAAACTGTAAGGCCAGTGACCAAAAACAATTCAAATTCCATAAGAAAAAAAGGAAAAAGTCACTCTTAGAAAATAAGCAAATAAAAGCTAAAATTACATTTGCAATACTAAAAAGCTAAATTAGTTAACAGAATTCTAGAAGAGAAAATGGCATAAAATAATCTCTCTAAAAACAACTCTTTGAAAATCTTTAGGCAATAAAAGCATTGCCCTGAAACAAAGAAATATCAAATCTAATGCTGCAAAAATAATATTGTAGAAATACTTGAATTATAAAAACAAAACCCTAGCAAGAATATGCAATTTTTTTAAATAAGAAAAACACAAATGTGTTAATTAGGGAAGTATTCCTTGTTGCATAGTTTACCTAGCTGCAACTATATAAAATGTAAAATTAAGGAAAAGACTATTTAACAAATTTAAAATAGCATTAAATAAAATCTCAGATCTAAAATATTACCAACATACAGTCAAATGTCATGACCATAAATTTAAAGGGCTACATATACTAGAATTTTGTTGTAATAAATATTTAAAATAAATACAAACACCAAATAATCCAAAATAAATAGTCCTTATTTTTTAATAATGACTAATTATACCTAATTCAATAAATAGACTACTGAAAGAAAATAACGTTTCCTTACACGAATGAAGGGTAAGTGAGGCAGATAGGAGCAAAATGCCTTATAGAAGCTCAGCATCTCACTGCTCGGGACATCTTTGCCTACCTGGCCCTATACCATGTTCTTGTATCTTTATGCTCTGAGCACAAGATTATGTTGTTCTTTTTGCCTGGCATGCCTTCTACTGACTCTCACCAGTCTAGCTTTACATAAACTTCTCTAATAACAATTTTTCATTAAAATTAACTATTAACATATGTGTTTTGCCTTATAGACATTGCACTACCCTATTAGTAGGTGTTTTAAATACTAGTTAAAAGCTTGAGTTTTCAGATATTCTATTCCTCTTCTGCCAATTTCTAGGTCGTAGGCAAAGGGTATAATGATAGAAATTTTTAAAAAGGTATGATACAAGATAGCAGGAAGATCTCCATGCTGAGGCAGCTCCTAAAGGTATAAAACTTGAACATGGCACTACTAAGCTATGATGCTGGGAAAGGCAAGCAGTGATGCTATTGGTTGATTTGTTTGGTATTACCGCACTTAAAAGTTCTGAAAGCTGGAATTTGTTAAAGTAAACAGTCAGGTTCTATTAAACAGTTACATACACTGGTAGCTAGAATCCCTGGCTTCTCACTGCCTATCTGATCCACTCATTCACAGTACTGAATGTCTGGATGTAGAGCTTGCAGGCATGTAACTCTGAGACTTTGTATATAATAAGAAAACAGATGAGACATTGCTAAGATCTATTAGATCAACCCGCCACTTAAATATATTCTTTACTCAAGGGTCATAATTTAGAAATGGTTTTACTGATTTATTTTAAGATGAAAAAATCTTCATTTCAATAAGTATTATCCCAAACCTAATTTAAAATATATAGTCAACAAGTCTTATTGATAAAAACTGATAAAAACTATAAAGCTATAAATAACATACAAATAGCCAAATTTGAAGGAGGTTGACATGGAGGGTTCTTAGTACCCACAATCTGTAAAATTACTAAAATTGAATTTTTTTTTTTTTTAAAGACAGGGTCTCACTCTGTCACCCAGGCTAGTGTGCAATCATAGCTCATTGTAACCATGAATTCCTGGGCCCAAGTGATCCTCCTACCTCAGTCTCCCAAGTAGCTAGGACTACAGGTGCATGCCACCATGCCCAGCTCTATTTTTTTTATAGAGATAGGGTCTTGCTATGTTGCCCAGGCTAATCTCAAATTCCTAGCCTTGAGTGATCCTCCTGGCTCAGCCTTCCAAAGTGCTAGGATTACAGGCAAGAGCCACCACACCCAGGCCTAAAATTGAATTTGAGAGTACAAATTCGCCCCCCTCAACACTATCCTCCAACCCCTACCCCTAGTGCCAAATAAAACAAACATTAAGATGTTCAATAAAGATTTATCAAGTAAGGGAATAGCTTTTTATGCACTATTTTAAAAGACATTCAATGTTCTGATCTCAGTGCAGTCATTAAATAGCCATTTAAAAAAATTTCTGCCACAAAAATGAATGAAAACTACATTCTGGTACCATGGTGCCCCTTAATAGGGAACTAGCAGTCCTAATTTACCTTTCCTTCCAAGTTTAGCTGCTGCATTTCTTGGTCACTATTCCCTATTCCAATAAATGCACATGGTTGAGACTCTTGTTCAGAACAACCATCACGCTCCATTTGTTCTTTTTTTTTCTTCCATCCACTGCCCATAAGATACACACAAGGAGGAGGGCAAAAGAACCTAAAGAATGGGAAAAGAACAAAAACACAAAGCAATTAGATTTAAGAAAGCATTTCCTTTTCTTTTTTCCCTTTTTATTGATTCATAACATTTTACATATTTATAGGACACAAATGGTATTTTTTACATGTATAGAATGTATAATGATCAATTCAGGATATTTGGGGTATTTATCATTTCTATGTATTGGGAACACTTCAAGTTCTCTCTTCTAGCTACTTTGAAATATACTATACATCGTTGCTAACTGTAGTCACGCTATTGTGCTATGGACCATGAGAACTTACAGCTTTTATCTAACAATGTGTTTGTACCCATTGACTAACTGCTCTTCATTCCATTTACTTTTCTTGAACACCATGTATACAAAATCTTACTGAAATGTACTCAGCGCCTAATGAAAAATGTTTGGCAAGGCCTTCTGTAACACAAATAATCATGTGTATTGAGGGGAAAGAATAAAGTAGGAAAGGGGAACTTGAAACGGAGATGACCTGGGGTGGCCACAGAAAGCTTCAAGGAGGGGACTTCCAGTCACGACCTAAAGCCATGTGGACATCTGGGGCCAGGGAACATTTCAGCAGAGGGGAGAGCAAGAGCAAAGGCTTGGATAGGAAGGACTCTGACCAATAGTGAGGAACAACAAACAGACCAGAGTGACTGGAGTGGAGAAGAGGGAGATGAACAGGGGGGAAGCCAGAGGTAACGGGCAAGCAGACCAAGTAGGCCCCAGGGATCACACTGAGCAAGGAGGGAAGCCTCTGCAGTCTTCTCATATGTATTTAAACCAATAGAAAAGAAGAGCAGCTTTCATGCATGTATACTCACACTGAGGTCATGGATATAAAGGTCACAGCCAAGGTGGTGGGCCCAGCTCCAGGTCACTCCAATTTTGGAGGGATGCCTGGATTGGCTGGGCTAGTTTTGGAGTTGGTTCAGTTCAAGTCTATATCAGGGATCTTTCTGGCTTCTAATGCTGGGAGCCACCCAATGCTTGCCATGGCACTGACTCAAATACCTAGACTGGCATACTCTCAGGAGGTTGAGAAGGCATCAGTTTTGGAAACATGTTTCCTGTTAGCATATTACCAAACTCTGATATTAAGACTCCTTACTAAATTGGTATGCCAAGGACAAAATCCAAAGAGCTGTTCTTCAGTATAGTACACGGTGAGCATCCCTTATCCAAAATTCTTGGGACCAGAAGTGTTTTGGATTTCAGATTTTGGAATATCTGCATTTATATTTACCAGTTGAACATCCCAAATCTGAAAATTCAAAATCCAAAATGTTCCAATGAGCTTTTGAGCATCACACTGACACTCAAAATGTTCAGATTTTAGAGCATTTTGGATGTTTGGATTTGAGATGCACAACCTGTATACAAAATGTAGTAGTCAAATCTCAACAAGTTATTAAAAAAAGGTTTTTATTTCACATTTGAAAAATCTAAAGAGAGCTAAAACGATAAAAGAATGAGTAGTGACGGTTTTCTCAAGAGTACTGTGACAAAATGCATGAAACTCACAGGGTATAAACTTAAGACAAGCTGATGAGAAATTCTTTACTCAAAACACTGACTGACCAAGGTTCTACCCCAAAAGTGGTTTTCTAATCATGTAATAAATGTAAGAAAAATGAAGACTTTCCAACAGGCTCTGAGCTAGCCTTGTTTTTTTGTTTTTTTTTTTATGTCAACTCTACAAATTATTCAAAAAAAGTGCGATGCAAGAAAACAGAAAATCTAATGTACTCTAAAAATTGAGGTTATTTCTATCAGGTGATGATGAAATCATATCTTAAAAACATCCCAATACTGTCAACTCCCTAAAATACACCAAATAAATCAAATTTTCATTTCCATACACTTCGGTAATAATACAGTAATCGAACAGAAGATAAGCATATATACAAAAAAGGGAAGAATACAGGCAAAAGAAAGGAAACTAAAGGGAGCGGGTTAAAATCATCCAAATTAACAGAAGAAAAATTAAACTACATCTCTATAATGGTGTGTGAAACCAATGATTTTTTGAATTTGGACCAGTTGGTCAACAGGTACCAAACACTCAGTAAAGAGTTTTACCAATAAGTGGTTAGCTTACAGAGTTTAACAGCTGCTATAAATATATCCTATGAAATAATGTTGCCTTTATTTTCTCATCTTTCTCAGTAGTTCTATCTAAGCAACTATGATAAACAATGCTTTTCTCTGCCACTTGGTGGCAATGTGCACACATTTAAGATTTTATTCATTTCAAAGTTCGAATAACCAATCTTTATTTTCAGAGAATGTTTCAATAATTTTTTCCTCAAATCTTGAGATGAGGTCTGAAAACTACCTTACAAAATTCAAAGGCTTTTTATTCAGCCCAATATATATAGTAAGTTAGGTTAAACAAAATCCAAATTCATATCATTTATATTATCTGACTACCTTTGCAGAATCATTACCCTTAATCACCAATTATTCAATTTAAAAGGAGAATATTTAGAAACTTTTTGCATACTACAATTACTCCAATTAACACAATTCTCAATGTGATTTTGGAATCACAGTGTAATTGTCTAAATGGCTTTACTATTAATTTTCTCAACAGTATCATTATAACTACTGCTTAATTAATTCCTTCTAGAAAGTTGAATCTTATGTCAAATAGCATATTAACATTTTCTCTAGATAAAATAATCCTTTTAAAAGTTTATATTTTAACCTAGGAAGCCCTTCTTTAATGAAAAATTATAACTAACCACTAACAAATGGGATACTAGATGTGTTACACAAATATTAGTTAATATTAGGCATAATAGTTGATATCAAGAACAATTTTAAATTTTAGAATAAAATTTCCTGAGCAAATATTTTTAGCATCATTCACTGGAGTTATTTTATATGCCAAAGGGACACAGCCAAGAAGACTGTGGTCATGTCCCCAGGTAACCTCACACCTTATGTCTTAGCAGCTCCTCAGAAAGGCCCAAACCAGGATCAGTAGGAAGGCAGATCGTCTTCTTTCCACCATGCACTCCACCAACAAGGGACCAGACCTCCTATTTTAACAGCGCTCCCCAACCTTTTTGGCACCAGGGACGGGTTTCATGGAAGACAATGACGGGGGTTGGAGGGAGGACTGGAGTGCCGTTGGTGGGGGTGGGATGCTGGGGGTGGGATGCGGAGCTCACGTGGTGATGCACTGTCCAGTTTCTTAACAGGCCGCTGACCTTAACCAGCCTCAACTGGGGGTTGAGAACAGCAGCAGCAGCCTTTTAACACATTACCTGCCATGAGTTGTATTAAACTCAAGCTAGTTTTGAGCCCTGTGGCCTTGTGAAGCAAAACCCTACAGTTGGTTCATGACAATGTTACTTGCTGATGTTCTTATTGTTGTTACAATTAATATTGACAATTTAGGCCTGGTGGGGTGGCTCATGCCTGTAATCCTAGCACTCTGGGAGGCAGAGGCAGGAGGACTGCTCGAGGTCTGGAGTTCAAGATCAGCTTGAGCAAGAGCGAGACCCCATATCTACCAAAACCAGAAAAAATTAGCCAGGGTGTGGTGGCGCCCACCTGTAATCCCAACTACTTGGGAGGCTGAGGCAGGAGGTTCGCTTCAGCCCAGGAGTTGGAGGATGCAGTGAGCTATGATGACACCCCTGCACTCTAGCCCGGGCGACAGAGTGAGACTCTGTCTCAAAAAAAAAAAAAAAAAAAAAAGACAATTTAAACACATGTATTGCATTGCATATAACTCACCCACAGAAAATAATTTAAAATAACAAATTAGAAAGGATCATTTTGTTTTAATAAAACACCATGGCCCCAGGGGAAAAAATCTTTTTTTCTAGTGTGGCAGTCAATGTGTTAATCCCAAAGGCTCAGCAGAGCTTGCCAGTTGTCCAGAGGGTTGGAGTAGCATTAGCAGTCCCTTACTACTAATACTTTTGTTAAAAAAAAAAAAAAAAAGAAAAGAAAAAAAGAAAATCAAGTAAATTTAACAGGTCTACCCTTTTATTATAAAGTAATGCATGTCTACTTTGGAAATTTTAACAATACAAGTAAGTCAAAATATAGGAAAATAGTTTCTCTGGCCTTGTCATAATTTTTTCTTCATTTTTTTAGAGGCCTTAAAAGCTTAGATTCTTCAAGCTTTTTGTGACTGGAGTTTCAGACCAGCTAGGTCATATCCAATTAATAGAAAAAAAACTGAAAAGAAAAACTACTTCAATAAAAGATAAAGATTAAATTTCCTTTTTTAACTTGATAAGCCTCTGCAGCTCTCTATTCATATATTTTTAACAGTAACTGATAAACAAAAAATCTTATCTGGACTTTAACATAATTTTTTGAATAGTTCTTCCCCTTTTCTTTTTTTTTTTTTTTTTGAGACAGAGCCTCACTCTGTTGCCCTGGCTACAGTGAGTGCCATGGAGTTAGCCTAGCTCACAGCAACCTCAAACTCCTGGGCTCAAGCGATCCTACTGCCTCAGCCTCCCCAGTAACTGGGACTACAGGCATGCGCCACCATGCCCGGCTAATTTTTTCTATATATTTTTAGTTGTCCGATTAATTTCTTTCTATTTTTAGTAGAGACAGGGTCTCGCTCTTGCTCAGGCTGATCTCGAACTCCTGAGCTCAAACAATCCATCTGCCTCGGCCTCCCAGAGAGCTAGGATTACAGGCGTGAGCCACCACGCCCGACTCTTCCCCTTTTCTTATCTCCACCGGGCATGGGTTATCCATCCTAGTATTAAATGACATAGTGACTTTTAAAACTCACAGTAAAGATCCCTTTGTATATAACTTGGCTCCTAATAGGTGATCAGAAATAAGGAATAAATGAATCCAAATGTACTAAAATGCATCTTCAAAAATCCAGAGAAAGAAAAGCAGCCTGCCCAAGTTTGAAGCTATATGATAAACATGTATCTATTCATAATTCAATCAGAGCCAGCCAGTCTCATCTAGCTAATAATAAAAGGATGGTCCTAGGCAAAGTTTACAAAGTTTATACTCAAATATCTTTACTTCCAGTGCCAGGCCTGGTGGCTCACACCTGTAATCCTAGCACTCTGGGAGGCTGATGTGGGAGGATCGCTTGAGCTCCAGAGTTCGAGACCAGCCTGAGCAAGAGCAAGACCCCAAACAGAAAAATGAGCCAGATGAGGTGCTGTGGGCCTGGAGTCCCAGCTACTCGGAGGCTGAGGTAGAAGGATTGCTTAAAGCCAGCAGCTGGAGGTTGCAGTGAGCTTTCATGATGCCACTACACTCTAGCCTGGGTGACACAGCAAGACTCTGCCTAGACTTTAAAAAAACAAAAACAAAAAAACACCTTTACTTCCTCCATCCTCGTTGAGCTCTGCTGCAGATAATACTCAAACAGCAAATGGATTTTTGAAGATGTATTTTACAATTCATTTAGTATTTATTAATAAATTATTTATGAAGAAATGATTTATATACTCATTTAGTCTTTATTTTGATCACCTATTAGGTGCCAGGTAGTGTGCAAAAGGAACTTTACTTGTAGTTCTTAAAGTCACTATGTCATTTAATACTAGGATAGATAACCACCAATTAGGGCAATAAAAAGAATAAGAAATTTGGAATTAGAGCCTCAGGAAATCCAATCCTGGCTCCATAGATTCCTAACTAATGTGAACCTAGGCATGTTTAAGGTCTCTGACATTTGGTTTCCTCACCCGCTGAATGGGGATTATAACATGCCTACTTTATTTTAAGACTACTCTGAGGATTAAAATTTTTAAAATATATATAAAGCATTTCAAAAACAATGTCTAGCTCATGATTGGAGCTGATATGAAAACTGCTTCTACTTCAGATTCACTATGCGGTGCAAAGTTGGCCTTTTAGATTCTTCTCCAGTAGTGAGGGTATTGACTTGTTTTGCTTAGAGAACAAATGACTTGCTATATATACACACACTAAATTTCATTATTAGAAAAAAATTTCTGAATTTCTATTATCAAGTTCATGAAAAAAAAGATGTTATTCTATGTCCAAAACTATAGATTGATACCAACCTCTTCCCATATTAAACCCTAAATCAGTGATTAAGTTTTATTAGTAAGATGAAATAATCAAAAATTTAACAAACCTGAACAACACTTATGAATCCTAAATATTGTTTTCACTTGTTCATATTCTTTAATAGCTTTACTTTTTCAGCTCAGATTTAGTTGGCTTTAAGAAAGTATCCTCTTAATTTTCTTCTAGCATGTAAATTATTGTATACTTACATTTTCCCTTCTCTTCTGCACATGCTAAGGTTTCCTTTATGTCACAAACTTTAAGATTCTACTCATTCCTTCCAACCCAACTCCAAAACCTAACTTTTCATTCCTCCTCCCTTCAGTTTGGTACTTTTCCAGCCAATCCAAAAAAAACTTTGATCTTTTCCCACAAGTCAGCTATCTTTACCTATGAAAACATTAACCAAAATATGCTGTCTGAAAGACAAAGACTCAAGAAACTACTCGAAAGAAAATTTCAGAAACCAAGCAGAAAAACTAACAATAAAAGTCCACAATTATACACGAAAAATGCTGAAATTTATAAGATACCAGGAGAAATTATTTAAAGATCACTTTGTTCTAATTTAATTTTGGCTATTCTACTTTACAGACAATTTTTGTAGTGCCTGCATTCAGGTGCTGTAAGAGTATGAACACAGTTTTGCTGTTTTTTCTTAACCACCACCAGAATAGGCACAGGGACAAGGAAGAGGGGGCCAGGAACTCTTTTCTTTATAATAGCTCCCTCCATAGCTCAATTCAAACTGAGTTCAGGACAGTTTTAGGATCAGGGGTTTGTTTAGCCTTTTTCTTTTTAAAAATGCACTTTTGGGGTCACATGTGTTTATAAAACTACATTTTCCACCAAAAGGAAAGCTTCTTTGTGAACAAGCTACTGTATCGTGGAAATATTCTGGGAACATCATCATGTGGCCCAAATGAGAAACTGTGGATTGTTTCACTTTGTAAGATTAGGGATTTAGCCAGATGATCTTTACTATATTTTCCTTCTGGCTTGAGTATGCCACAATTCACTTTGCCTCTCCCCTCAAAAGACAAATCCTGGTTGTCATTTTGTACGAGGCAAATTAACCTAGTATCAGAAAGCATCATTCGACATGCCTATTAATATATCATTTCCAAATTCACGTGATAACTACAATTAACTATCCACCAGAAAAAAATAATCTTACCTTTTTTCATTTCCATATGACTTCTGTGCAACTTTTGCATGAAGAATAAGTACTGTTTGATCCCCTCGCTCTTTTAAATAATTTCGCATAGCTTCCCTAAAGCCAAATATAAATAATACAATTACAAGGGTGAAATTTTTGATGAAATCTTTCTTTACTACTATGCTCTGTAATGAGAGGAATGCTTATATATTTTAAATAAGCAAATCTAAATTCAAGAATAAAGCAAAAAAAATCCATGAATTTGAAGATTATACAATGGGACGATAAATACTGCTCATTTTCAATTCTATACTTTATTCTTTACAAGAAGAAACTGTCCCTCATTCTTTGGAATATATGATATAACTCAATTAAACCCCACCTACAACTTCAAGAATAACTAGAATCAACGTATACACTGCTAATGTGGCTTTATTTATAAAGTTAATGAAATATAATACTTTTATAGCTTAATAATCTAGTATTTACCCCCCTGTTCCCTAGTTTCAGTATTTTTCATGAATACAAAAGCCACAAGAAATCATTAGGCTATCTAAATTTATTATTACATGATCCTAAACTGACATTCCTATAAGGACTAAGAAAGGCCTAAAATTTACATAAAATATATAATTTTCTAAAGGATGCTACTAAATATATAGTATTTAATAAAGGCTAATTGAAATTAGAGAAAATCCAAATTTTGGAAAAAATACAATGTTAATTCCTTCAAGTACAAACAAACTACTGTAACTACCTGCTTACTAAGCAAATGTTCTATAAAAAGTTCAATATCTTAAATATAATTACGTGTCCAATTATTTTTATATGCAATATTATATATTACAAAGAAAGTAAGCTCTACACAGATCAAACTATAACAATTCTGAATAAGCAGAATCCCAATTTTTGAATTTTTTACACATCACAAAATAAAATGCTATGCTATTATAAATAAAGACAGATGTAAATAATAAGAGGATAACTATACAATAGTAGTAAGTTATTAAATGTGGGAAATTTTAGATTTATAGCACTTACACACTAAGGCCTGGGGCAAATCATTTAACCTTACCCAGCCTGTTTCCAGATCTGGATGGAAACTGGAGATAAAAACACCTCCCTAACACAGGGTGGCCATGGAGATTAAACATTTTGTATTTATTGACTGAAAAAATCTGTTAGCTGCAAGGCAGAGAAGGTAATACCAGGATATAAATAGATTGAGTACTAATCTTTACCACTGAAAAGGACCTCAAAAGTCCACATTTTAATGAAATACAATTACCCAGAGAGGTATGTACAAAAAGCAAGATTAAGGGAAAGCCTATGTGAAGGAAGGGGGTGGGCGATAAAGGACTACATGCTGGGAAACGTTTCTTAGAAGAGCTGAATATGAAAGAGGAGGAGTAGACACAGGAAGTGGGAGGAGGAAAGACTAAGGCTTCCAGGGCTTGGGAGAAGTACAGACAAAGGCGTGAATAACCTTGTACATTTGGGTATAGCAGGATTTGGGTTAAGGGTGTAAGGCAGCCACAACACTAAAACCATAGCGGCTAATGTTTCTTGAGTATTTATTATGTGCCAGGCCCCGAACTAAGCACTTTCAATGCCTTATTTAATTGGATCCTAATAACCCAACAAAGTACTGTTAATACCATCATCTTGGCTGTCTTGCCCAATGTCTTGCAGTGAGTAAATGGCAGTCAGGAATTGAAAGGAATTCTGGAAGAGTCTAAAGTGAACTATGGCGGTGAATAATGTTGACGAGATGGGTAGAGTCAAATTGTGAAGAGCATTCCTTCAAAATTGGACATTTGTACATTAAAATACTAAATATAATAGTTTAAGCTAATTCAAATATCACCCCATAACAGATGATAAAAGTGGTAGCAGGTAATAAAATTTTAGGAAGTCAGGAAAAACTTAAAATGTTTAAAATAAAAAACCCATCCCTTTGCGAAGTGGGACAAGATCACCATTCAATTTTCTCTCAATCCCATTATAGAAAAACTATGGTGTAGAAACTGGATTTTCAATCTAAGCTAAAGGCAAAGAGAGATCTTGGGGGTTTTAAAAATATATCATTAATTTTCCTTTTTTAGTTGGTTAATTCTAGAGAAAGGATTAGAAAGCACAGAGACAAAACCAATTTATAAAAAGGCTGTCTCACTAAGAAGAATGTAACAGAAAATAATAGGGGACAGGAAAAATTTACCCTGTTTTTGGAGAAGTGGGTATTACTAATAGGTTCTGTTGACAAATGACAACCCTGAAGTGCCCCGGGACCTCCAAGTTGAAAGCATTCAATAGGTTTTTGGAAATATCCATTATAGTCCAAGAGAGAGATCTCAGCTGCAAAAGTGAGGTTCACTGGTATGTAACTGGCAAACAGAGTCATGGAGGTGAATGAAATCTCCCAGAAGGAAAATGCAGTGACAGGAGAGTTAATTAGAAAATGCAGAAAAGGAAAGGGAGGTACAATCAAAAGGTGAGATGCAGAAGTCAAGGTCATTTTAATTTGAGCAAAAAGTCTAATAGATGCCAGTTGGGGAAGGGTGAAAGGAGGAGCTGGAAGTCTCTCTTTTATTTGTAAATGAAAGGCTATTGTGATATCTAATGGATAACAAAAAGAGCAGTAAATACTTGGAAATATCTTCGAGGAAACAGAAAAGGAAGCTGACTATAGACAAGTAAAATGACTAAAGATCAAAGGTATCGAAGGATCAGCGAATGTTGGAATCCAAAATTAATGGTGCCAATTCCCACCAACATTCCAAGGGTAGGAACAGGGAGAGTCAGTTCTCAAACATACCGGGTATTAGAGATGTGGCCTGGAAGAGGATGACAATGACAAGGGGTTGGAGGTGATGCTCAGTCAGGTGACTGGACCATAAAGTTCAGGGTCGATAAGAAAACAAAAGTAAATCCAGGATAAAGCCAATATCCTGAACACAAGTGGCACAAAAGTCCCTGGCATAAGACTTGAAAAGCTGCTAGATACTTGAAAAGAAAAATTTTAAGCTGTAAATTTATTTCCCCAAACTAAATTCTACTTACATCTGTAGTCTCTATTATATCATTTAGCAATTACTTGATTATGTTTGTCAGGTTTCATGTTTATTTTTCTTGTCTTCCCAAATAGATTACAAAGTCTTTAAGGGCAAGATTCGTATTTTATATTTCTATCTCTTTTATGACAACTCATGTAAAGCAAGACAAAGTTAGTATTTGATAATACCCGAAGCAGTCACAAATCCTTTTACAAAGAAGATATTAATTATAATCATTAAAAAGCTAAAAGTAAGCAATCACTCTGTGCCAGCACTGTTCTAAGCATGTATTAACATTACCAACAACCTTGAGGGTAACACTGTTATCCACATTTTAGAAACAGGCGAGAGGTTAAATAACTTTCCCAAGACCATACTAAAGAACCAGAATTCAAGCCTAGGCAGTTTGGCTCTTGAGGACAAAATTATACTGTCAGGTATTTTGTAGTGGTTAAGAGCACAGCTTTGGTATCAAACAGACTAGGGTTTGAATCTTAACTTTCACTAAGCCTGAGCCTTCTCACCTATAAAATAAAGGCAGTAATACCTCACACTGTGAAAAAAACTTTAAGTTAGCCCACAAACTGACATATGGTGTCTATAAACTCTAGCTATTACTATTACTTCTCTAGAAAGGGGACTTCAATCTTTTAATAGTTAATAACTACATAGAGTGCAGGGGGAGGGGAAATGGGACTTCCACTGAAGCTTTGAAGAGCAAACTTGAAAATGACCAAGGGTGAATGATCAAGCATCTTATTCAACTTGCAGAGCGTAAGTATTGTGAGCATACTAGGTAAGCTGCATACCTATCCACCTTCCCACTGAAGATTTATTGAGAGCCTACCACATCCTAGGCACTGGGCATTGTGCTGGTTTCCAGAACTGGAAGTAACCGGTCACAATTAAGATCTCATGGTGCTTATGATGAATACAGGGTGACAGCTCCAGTTTTCTTTTTCTTTTCCCTCCTATTTAGAATACAAATTCCTGAAAAAGTAACTAGAGCCTCAAGGTAATCATTAATATTAATAATAATTGTCCTGTAATAATAATTTGCCAAACAGCTTCCTTTGGCATGAAAAATAAACTTTGTTTTATTAAACAGAACATTAAACATTAAAAATGATGTTCTCTGGCTATTAAACCTTGATCATTTACTTTCTGCACCTTAAGGTGTCATTAAAAAAAAAAATAGTATGCTCTAAAGAAACACAATTAAATAGTAAAGCCCACAGAATGATAGCCCATATTCTTTTCATCCAAATGGAGTAGGGTTTTGTCAATAAATAGCATTTCTACCTCAGCACTGTTGACATCCTGGACAAAATCATCTCTGTCGTGAAGACACTGTCCTGTGCACTGTAGAATGTTCATCAGCATCTCTAGTTTTTATCCAGCAGATGCCAAGGGGAGGGGTGGAATGGAGTGTTATCACCTGGGTTAAAATCCACCCGAATAAACAAAAAAGACTCCAATGGTAAGGAGCCACGATCAACCAATATCTTTTTAAGAAGAAAGTGGGGGAAACTTTACTATTGTAAAAACATAATGTAGGTACTGAAGATTCCTTACCGCTAGAATTACTATGTTTCATTATTGAATTGTTAAAAAAATATTAATGACAAAGTTAAAACTCAACCTTTTTGGAATAGTTTCCTTAAAACACAATGTAAATTTTGAAGTATGTTCTTTACTAATTTCATTTAATGATTTCTTACATATTCATTCCAAATGAAAACCAATTAAGAATTCTTTGAAGAACACCACAGAGCAACTATTTCTGAAAGAGTTTTCTTACTCAAAACACAGAAGCTCCCAGGCAGATCATTCTGAGTGTGCCAGTGTGTGTGCACATGTTACAAAGACAACACCATGTTAATAAAATATTCAATTTGAAAAAAAAAGAAGGAAAAAACACAGAAGCTCATATGATTGAAAAGTAGAAGACTGTATTTTTATCAATAATTTTACCAACATGAAATCATGGCAAATGCCATTCTAGCTTAACATGTTTAAACTACCATTACCTTTGTTAATTTTCTCGCTGTGGCTTTATAAATTTCAAGCATTTTTTACACTGCAAACAAAATTCACAAAAAGAATGCCAAAATGGGCCGGGCGTGGTGGCTCACACCTGTAATCCTAGTACTCTGGGAGGCCAAGGTGGCTGGATCACTTAAGGTCAGGAGTTCGAGACCAGCCTAAGCAAGAGTGAGACCCTGTCTCTACTAAAAATAGAAATTATCTGGACAACTAAAAAAATATATATAGAAAAAATCAGCCGGGCATGGTGGCGCATGCCTGTAGTCCCAGCTACTTGGGAGGCTGAGGCAGGAGGATCGCTTGAGCCCAAGGAGTTTGAGGTTGCTGTGAGCTAGGCTGATGCCACGGCACTCTAGCCAGGGCAATAGAGCCAGACTCTGTCTCAAAAAAAAAAAAAAAAAAGAATGCCAAAATGAAACATCCATGAATGGTAAGATTAAGCTCATGTGCTGCTATCTCCAGAGGGCCTATTTTTACTAGTTACACCACTGGAGGCAACAGGAGCGTGTGAAAGAAATCAAGCAAACAGAAGAACGTGGTCCTGGCAATTAGGGTCAAAAGAGAACTTCGATTAAGGGAAAA
This sequence comes from Propithecus coquereli, assembly GCF_000956105.1. NCBI lineage: Eukaryota > Metazoa > Chordata > Mammalia > Primates > Indriidae > Propithecus > Propithecus coquereli. Next base: position 5,377,401 of record NW_012154951.1, on the reverse strand, counting down.
CAGCCAATGGTATTAAACATCACAAAGTCATTAAGTAAGATAAAGATCAGAAAGTGTTCATAAACTTAGCAATTAGTTCATAAATTGAACAGTTACAAAAATCTTTTCAGTGAGTTGGTGGAAAGGAAATCCAACTGCAGTAAACTGCAAAAAGAATGGCAAAAAGAATGGGAGGTAAGTGCAATGAACATGCCCCACACTTCTTGGCTGTTAAGGAAAGGAGTGTGGGAAGGGGAATAACTATGGGTGTGGTAGAAAGTTTGTCTCTTCACAGAATTTTTTAAAAACGTGGATAAAAAAGGAACTTTTTAATTACTAAGATTGTTAAAGCTAATAAAAACCTAAGAAGACAAAACAGAAAATAAAGAAGCAGAACAGAACGATCTACTACCTATAAAACTGAGTAGTACCCTCTAAGTGGCTGAAGCACAACATACATTGAATTCTGAAAGATGAGACTAGAAAGACAGGGTGCCGTGAGATTGGGTCAAGCCTTAAATGCCATGTTAATGTTTCTCGAAGTAAATTCATGGAGGCAAGATACTCCTTAAAAAACAGAGTTCTGAGGTCCAAGACATATGGAAAACACTACATACCACATCTCCCTCTAGGACATAAATCACAGCAGTTTTAGTTCAGTGTCCTTACGGTGCTAACTGCCATTCTTCTGAAAACAGACCCCCTCACTCCCTCGCCACACTCATACACACCTTTGTGATTGGTCCAAGGGGTGAATAAACGATTTAAAGCAGATCAGTGGGGGAAAAGTAGGGGGCACGAGAGGGGGAGGAGGCATGTGAGTCAGAAGCTAACCATAGCTAGCTCCAGTTATTCTAGGAGAGCAAATCAACCACAAAGGTGGGAGGTCTAGACGGTCACCCTTACCAATAGGCTCACTCACTCCAATTCTCAAATTGGATTGTTGTCACTTGTAAAATCCAAGTAATAAAAGTTCTAAAATGAACTCTGTCTTCTAATGAAGAAATCTATTTTTGTTATACCAAGAATTTTCAAAGTAATTACACACACAACACACCACCGCACATGCAAACATTTTAAGAGCGTGTCAAGAAGCACTACTACCGTGCACCATGGGTTGGCAAATCATGCAGGAGTGTGTTTCTGTAACCCTTAGGAGCTAAGCAAGGCTTTTACATTTTTAAAGGATTATAAAAAAGAAAAGATGAATATGCAACAGAGACAACATGTGGTCCTCAAAGCCTAAAATGTATACTACCGACTCTTCACAGAAAACATTTGCTCATCCCTGAAGACAATAAAAAAATGAAAGATCCTTTTGTAGTTCATAAGCATGATGATTGAGTGTTAACACTCAGGTGTGAGATGTGCCTCCCTCAACCTTTTTACAATGTCGACACATTACCTGTTTGACATGAAAAAAAATTTTAAATGAAAGATTTCAGAAGAAAAAACTCTTCCTTAAAATTGGACTTGGGGACAGTTGAGGGTTCAGAAAGCTCAGCTTGGACTCTTCTCACTTCTACTTTAGAATGCTGCCAAAAGCCATCCAGATTTACAAACATACAACCCATACCCCACTACCAGATGAAAACCTCAAGGAACTGTCCTGTTTTGTCAGATTCTGGCAGACTCATCTTTTACACTTATCTCAAACAACATTCTCAAGTGAGCTCCACAATAGTTACGATTTACAATGGAGAGTGCCCCAATCAAAGAAGTTTTAATGAAAACTAGATTAAAAAAGCAAAACAAATTCACTGCAGGACCACTCAGAGCCTTAAATCTTCAAGTGGGGCATATTCGTATGCTTCATTTTCCAAACTATTAGATCAGACCAAGATCTCTTTGTTTTTTCCCCAAGGAAGCTTTCTGAGCTTGCCCTAAAGGCCAGTTTTGAAAATAACAGTCTAGGTCCTAAGACCCTTATAATACTAACAAATTACCACTGCTACAGCAGATGTCTGTATCAGTGACCAAAGTCAAACAGTACAGGTCCTGTACCTAGGGAAATGCCTGTAAATCTCATTTAATTCCCTCTCTATGATAAAAGAAAAATGTCCCATAGTTCCACAAAAGTTTTCAGTATAAAGATAGCTAAACTGTTTCCAATCCTGTCACACAGCTATGACACACATATCCTTTTAAATTCTGACAAATTCTTCAGGTTTTCTCCCTCCCAAATAGCCATGGGCCATTACGTTGTGAGCAATGGGTCATCAACACTCCCATGTTCTTTGTTTTAAAAGTTCATTTTGAAAATAAGCCATTTTGCTGTTTAAGGCTTTATATCTGGTGTAGAGAAAAACCTGGGGCTGGGGAATTTGAGAACAGTGTGAGGTACTGATAATCAAAGGCAGGTCATCACCTTGGTCCTTATATTTCCAACCCTGGTTCATGCAAATTTGGCTCTCAGAATTCCAGAGACCACACAGTCCCTTCTTATTCTACCCTGTTCTCTTCTTCCCCCAAGAAGCCCTACAAACATAAAATTATTCTAAGTAAAGCTAAGTATTATTAGCTGCAACCACTTTTATATGATTTACTATTTATCAATTAATTATGTAATAACTACATAGAGCAAAGGTCATGTATTATTTATTACTATTCATGCAGATCACCTTTATGGTTTTATTTTACTATAAATCTGCATTCGTTTTATGTTTACCTAGTTTATATGGCATTTGTTACTCATAGGTGTCTTATTATAAAAGAACTCATGACTAAGTTGAAACATGAATATTGTACCTTGTGATGCAAAATATAAAGTAGCCTCTAACTACTAGAAAAGGGCCAAAACAGATATTAATCTAAGTCAACAATAAAAAATGAATGATTCTCCTGTCTCAAAGTGAGGGGATGAATCATGAGCAGCAACAGACACAGAAAACATTAACTTTAGCCATAATAATCCAGGGCAGACAAGGAAAATACATTGTTTTAAGAGTTTCTCATTAGGCACTGTAAAATGCTTCTCAAAATTGCATGCTATGGATAGGGAAGAGATTCAAAAAGAAAAATCAATCTTACTCAAAGACAATGGAATCCCCAAATTAAGACACAAGTATGAACATACAATCCATGTTAAGGCAGACAACAGATATGGAGTCTATTTCTTAACAGTCATCTCAGGGTGTTATTACTCACTGGGGTAACCTCCAAAACAGGCCAAAAGAGTGCTTCAGAAACTGATTAGTTCCATAAAGTCTAACCAGGGCAGTGATGGATTTGTATGTGTAAGTTCTATGAGAACAGAGAAGTATGGCAGTGAGACCAACACTTTAGAAAGTGTTAGTTCAATTGATAGAGAAAAGGTTTTCCAAGCTAACACCACCACAAAATAGTTCCAACAATTACAACAAGCCTTAAAGAAATGTAACCCTTTATGAAGGAAATCTCCCAATATTAAACAAATTCAAGCAAAAGTGTGAGTTAATGTCTATGAGTCTGGAGTCTTGTTAGGAGAGGGAGAGAAGGTTAAGACTTAGGACTTTAGAGTGTTCAAGATTCCAATCTAACCTTCTGGTTACTGACAACAGGGCAAAGTCACTGAGTACAACAGGGTATTTATTAAGTTGAATAACATCACTCCTTTTTTCAAAGGCATGTGTAACAGTCCTGCTGCAGTCGTAACTTCAGCGCTCAGGCCTACTCCTCCAGAAGGGATAGGCACCTCAAAGCGACATGCTCAGCATTCCCGGAGACTGATGCCTAACTGCATTGCCTAAAATTTTCACTGATGACATTAGGCTCTAAGTGACAAATGAGAAACCTCAATAATAAAAGGGCAATTGTTTCTATACATCTGGTTATTCTACTTGTTTTTGTTTGAACTGACAGTTATACCTGTGTACCACGTTAAGGGGAGTATTTCCAGAAACTGGGATGCCCTCGAGAGTTAATACTCAATTCCTACCACATATATCTCTGAAAGAATGTAGTTTTTTTTAAAAAAGTGAATTCACAGTAAGGCTGAATAGTGCATATATATAGTGTTAACTATCGTTAATCAAAAATGTTAACTCTGTGTAAGTAGACTTGTTTCTAAAACAGTATTCGAAAACTGATCTTCTAAATACGAAGATGCTTTTTCAATACTGCTTAGTTTGGAAAATGGGAGTAAGGATAGAGTAGGGGAGGTCTAAAAAGATTTTTTTTTTTGCAAACACAGGGTCTGATAATTTTTTTAAAAGACATTTTTAATAAACAAATTTATTTTAATGTCTGTAATACTAAAGTTTTATCAGCATTACAAAAAAGGGGGAAAGAAACCCTCCTTGAATTAAACTTCCCACACCCCAGTGAAGAAAAAGAAAAACTCTTTAAAATATTTTTGATCAAATAAAAGACACTAAAATTTCCCTAATAAGAAAACTCTTTAAAAGAGAAAAGGGGGGGGGGAATGATTTTAAAAAGTCAAATGTGACGTTAAATTGCTATACTATCAAAAGGGAAAATTTCTGATTTTCAAGTTTGTGCTTAATAAATTTTTATCACAGACTTGGTAACTGATTTTACATATCCATTTGGGGTTATACAAACTGTTTTTGTTAAATTTGCCTTATATTAGCTTTCATAATAAAGAATACAAATCTGTAGTTTACCCTTTTTAAGAAATTTAAAAAGAAATAAAGCTTACCTGAATTCTTCCCCAGAAGATACACTAGTCCCGCTTAGAATATTTTTAAAGTATAAAAGATTCTAAAATTTTTAACAGCTTTATTGAGATTTAATTGAAATACAATACAGAGCACTTATTTCAGAGTGTACAGTGTGATAAGTTTTGGTATGTATATATATATATATATACCAACACCACAACCAAGATAAAGATATTCACAATTCCCAAGAGTTTCTCTTCTGCTGCTTTGTAATCTTTCCTCCTGCCTTTCCCTATCTCCAGGAAACCACTGATCTGCTTTTTGTCCTTATAAATTAGTTTTCCAGAATTTTATATATATGAAAGCATATAGTATATACTTTTTCCCTAATTTCTTTAGAAAATTGAGCATAACTATTTTAAGATTCATACTGTCGCATGTATGAAGACTTTGTTCGTTTTTTTTATTACTTAATAGAAATTCATTGTAGAACATACTTCAATTTGTTCATCCACTCACCTTTTTGCTTGTATGTGCAAAAACAACTAAAGCTAATGTGAGCATTTGTGTTCAAGCCTTTGTATTCATGTTTTCCTTTTCTTTTCTTTCTTTTTTTTTTCTGGAATAAATACACAGGAATGGAATGGCTGAACCATATGGAAGAGGTATAGTTAACTTTTTAGGAAAGTGCCAAATTATTTTCCAAAATTATTGTGCCATTTTACATACCCACCACCAGTGTATGACAGTACTAACTGTTCTACATGATATGATAAATCCTTTACATTTTAGGTATTTTAATAGATACAAAGCGGTATCTAACTACTTAAGATCAAATGTGCCCCCTTCTCCCCTGAAAAATTCATATGTCATAACCTAATTCAAAATGCCATGGTATAAGGAGGTGAAGCATTTGGGAAGTAATTAGGTCATGAGGATGAAGCCCTCAATAATGGGACCAGTGCCCTCATTCCTTCTGCCATGTGAGGACAGAGCAAGATGATTATCCATCAACCAGAAAACATCCCTCACCAGACATCAGATCTGCTGACACCCTGACCTTGCACTTCCCAGTGGCCAGAACTATGAGAACCAGATTTGTGGTTTATAAGCCAGTCAGTCTATGGTACGCTGTTATAGCAACCCAAAGGAACTAAGACACTCATTATGGTTTTAATTTGCATTTCCTTGATGGTTATTTGCCATAAGCATATACTGTTTGGATAAGTATCTGTTCAAATCATTTTCCCCTTTTAAAAATGAGTTGTTGGGCCAGGTGCAGTGGCTCACACCTATAATCCTAGAACTCTGGAAGGCAGAGGCAGGAGGATCCCTTGAGCTCAGGAGTTCGAGACCAGCCTGAGCAAGAGCGAGACCCCATCTCTACTAAAAATAGAAAGAAATTAATCAGACAACTAAAAATATATAGAAAAAATTAGCTGGGCATGGTGGCGCGTGCCTGTAGTCCCAGCCACTCGGGAGGCTGAGGCAGAAGGATTGCTTGAGCCCAGGAGTCTGAGGTTGCTGTGAGCTAGCTGAGGCCACGGCACTCTAGCCCGGGCAACAGAGTAAGACTCAGTCTCAAAAAAAAAAAAAAAAAAAAAAAAAACCAAGCTCTTTTCATCTTTATTCTTAATTTTGATGAAATAAAATGTATCAATTTCTTCCATACATTGTGTTTTTGGTGTTGTATCTAAGAAATCTTTGCCTAGTCCAAGTTCACAAATATTTCTGTTTTCTTCTAAAAGCTATACAAAGTTTTACACTCAAGTCTGTATTGCGCTAATTTCTGTACATGGTGCTATGTGTAGATTGCAGTTACTTTGTGTTGGAGGGGGGCAGAAAATAGCATATAGATGTCCAACTGCTCCAGAATCAATTATTAAAAAGACTATCTTCATCTAACTAAACTGCCTTTGCTCCTTGATTGGAAAGCAACTGACCATGTATCTGAAGAACTGCTTCTGGCCACTATTCTCTTGCAGATCTACTTGGCTAACTTTATGTCGATACCATACTTATTACTGTAGCTTTATAAGAAGTTCTGAAACCAGGCAGTATAAGTTCTTGTTGCTCTTTTCCAAGGTTTTTCTGGCTACTCTAGGTTGTTTGCATTTCCATATGAATTTTAGAAACAGCTTTTCAAAAGCTATCAAAAAGCCTGCTGGAATTTTTACTAGGATTGTGTTGAATCCATACATCAATTTGGAAAGAACCGGTATCTTAACAATATTAAGTTAAAAAACATTTATTTAGGACTTCCAAGTTCTCCCAGCAGTGTCTGGTAGTTTTCAGGGTAGAGTTTTTGCACATCTTTTGTCAGATTTTCCTTAAGAATTACCTACTTTTTGATACTACTATAAACGGAACTATTTTTAAATTTCAATTTCTCATTGTTTATTGCTAGTCAATAGAAATATAATTTAGTTTTGTATGTTGATCATGTATCCTATTACCTTGCTAAATTCACTTATTAGTTGTAGTGTTTTTTAAAGATTCCATAGAATTTTCTACATAAATGATCATGACATCTATAAATAAAGATAGTTTTACTTTTTTCTTTCCAGTCTGGATATCTTTTATTTCATTTTCTGGCCTTACTATACCGATTAGAACCTCAAATACAATACTGAATGAAAGTAGTGAGAGCAAATATTCATTCTTGTGTTGTTCCTGATGTTAGAGGAAAAGCATTTGGCATTTCATCAACAAGTGTGATGTTAAATATAGTTTTTTTGTAGGTACCTTTTATCAGGATGAGAAAATTCCCTTTTATTCATAGTTTGCTGAGAATTTCTATGAAGAATAAATGTCAAAAGCTTTTTCTAAAACCCTTGAGATAACCATATGATTTTCCTTGTTGTTAATATATTGAATTATGCTGTTTTCCATTCCTCAGATAAATCTCGCTAGGTCATGATATATCATCCCTTTAATATATTGTTGGATTCCATTTGCAAATTTAAGACTTTTTACATCTATGTTCATATGGGATATTGGACTGTAATTTTATTTTCTTGTAACGTCTTGTCTGCTTTTAGTAACGAGGTAACGCTGTCCTCACAGAATGATTCAGGAAGTGCGTCCTGCTCTCTAATTTTCTGGAAGAGTATGTATAAAAGTGGTATAATTTTTTTCTTAAATATATGGTAGAATTCAACAGTAAAACCATCTGGCCCTGCAGTTTTCTCTGTCAGAAGGTTTGTAATTACAAATTCTATTTCTTTTGATATAGAGCTATTCAGGTTACCTGTTCCTTCTTCAGTAAGCTTTGGTATAATAGTTTGCTAGTTTCAAGGAATTTATGCATTTCTTTAAAAGTTATTGAATGTTTTGGCAAAAGGTTATTTATGATATTCACTTATCCTTTAAATATCTTTAGAATCTGTAGTGATGTCACCTTTCTTGTTCTTAACACTAATAATTTCTACAGAATCAAATTTCTATCTGATATGATTGTCCTGCTGGAAGAATTTCTTTTAGCACTGTAGCTCAATCCTGTTTGTGATTAATGCTTTCAGTTTTTAATGTCTAAAAAAATCTACATCAACTGGGTATAGCATTCTAGGTTGGCCAGGCGCGGTTTCTCACGCCTGTAATCCTAGCACTCTCGGAGGCCGAGGCGGGCGGATTGTTTGAGCTCAGGAGTTCGAGATCAGCCTGAGCAAGAGTAAGATTCCGTCTCTACTAAAAACATAGAAAGAAATTAGC